>NC_090375.1:94406511-94714454 GCF_036365525.1 Heterodontus francisci
ATTTCCTGTTTTTTGTCTCCCTCCCTTTTTGAACAGGGGCATCACATTAGCGGTTTTCCAATCCGCTGGGACCCTCCCGGAATCCAGTGAGTTCAGGAATATTTCGACCAATGCCTCCACTATCTCTGCAGCCACTTTCTTTAAAACCCTTGGATGTAGGCCATCAGGTCCTGGCGACTAGTTTGCCTTTCGTCCCATTAGTTTGTCAAATACTTTGTCCCTTGTGGCAGAGACTGTTACAAGACCTTTCCTCCCATTAGCTCCTTACTTATCTGATATCTGTGGGATGTTTATAGTGTCCTCCACCGTGAAGACCGATATTGGTTTAAATTATCTGCCATTTCACTGTTCCCTGTTATCAATTCTCCAGTTGCATCCTCCAAGGGTCCCATGCACACTTTAGCTGCTCGCTCTCTTTTTATATGCCCATAGTAGCTCATGCTGTTTTTGTATTTTTGTCAATTTACTTTCATAATCAATTTTCTCACTATTAGCTTTTTAGTCATCAGCTCCTGATTCCTAAAAAAAAAAATTCCCAGTCCTCTGGCCTACCACTCGTTTTCGTCACTTTGTATGCCTTAGTTTTTGATTGGATATTCTCCTTGATTGCCTTTGTTAACCACTTGTGGTTCAACCTTCTCATCGAGTCCTTGTTGACCGGGATAACTTTTTGCTGAGCGTTATGAAATATCTGCTTAAATGTCTGTCACTGCTCATCCACTGACCTTCCCCTTAGACTATTTTCCCAGCTCGCTTTAGACAACTCTTTCTTCATACCTCTGTAATTGCCCTTGTTTAAGTTGAGGACACTGGTTTGAGACCCGAGTTGCTCGACCTCAAACTGAATTTGAAATTCTGCCATGTTGTGATTGCTACCCCCCTAGAGGATCTTTAACTACGATATCGCTTATTAATCCTACCTCATTACCCATTACTACATCTAAAATAGCCTGTTCCCTGGTAGTTTCTGCAACATATTGCTCGAAGTAACAATCCCTGATGCACTCTACAAATTCGTCTTCCGTGTTACCTCTGCCAATCTGATTTGTCCAGTCAATATACAGTTTAAAATCACCCATGATAATTGTGAAATGAAACCCTCCTACCTCCGAACCAAGTTAATTGGTGCCTGTTGTGTAAACTAATAATTTCTCTGTGCCTTACAGAATAGTGTATGTTTAACATGTAGCGTATGCATGCACTTACTGTTATGTAACACTTAATAGCTTGCACACTTTGACTTATTAAGTTGCTGAATCAGTGGACTTGATGGTATACAAAAGCAAAATACTGTGGATGCTGGAAATCAAAAAAAAACAATGCTGGAAATACTCAGGTCTTGCAGCATCTATGGAGAGAGTAACAGACTCAGTTCTGATGAAAGGTCACGACCTGAAATGTTAACTCTTTTTCTCTCCACAGATGCTGCCAGACTTGCTTTGATGGTATATTTCACATTATTTTTTTATTTTATTTTATTTAGAGATACAGCACTGAAACAGGCTCTTCGGCCCACCGAGTCTGTGCATCAAATAGCATATCTTCTGACTCCATGTCAGCAATGCCACAGGAATTCCATTAGTTCTATCTAAACGTAATGAAAAAAGGAAAAAAACACATTGTGTAATCATATCTAGAAAACAACTTCCTCCAATAAATGATTTCCTCACCCCAGAGAGGCTTTTTAAATTTGTTAACAGGATGTGGGTGTCACTAGCAAGGCCAGCATTTTTCACTCACATCTAATTGCCCTTGAGAAGGTGGTGGTGAGTCGCTTTCTCAAACTGCTGAAATCCGTGTGGTGTAAGTACATCCGTAGTGCTGTCAGGGAGAGAGTTCCAGGATCTTGACCCAGAGACAGTGAAGGAAAAGCGATATAGTTCCAGGTCAGGATGGTGCGTGATTTGGAGGTGGTCGTGTTCCCATGTACCTCCTGCCCTTATCCTTCTGGGTGGTAGAGGTCGTGGGTTTGGAAGGTAGTGTTGTCGGCTCCTTGGGGAGTTGCTGCAGTGCATCTTGTAGATGGTGCATGCTGCTGCCAGTGTACTCCAGTGGTGGAGGAAGTGAATGTTAAAACTGGTGGCTGGGGTGTCCATAAAGTAGACTGCTTTATCCTGGATGATGTTGAGCTGCTTGTTTTGTTGGAGCTGTACTCATTCAGGAAAGTGGAGAGTATTCCATCACACTCCTGACTTGTGCCCTGTACATGGTGGACAGACACTGAGGAGTCAGGAGGTGAGTTACTCACTGCAGAATATCCAGTCTCTGACCTGCTGCCATAAACACAGTGTTAATGTTGCTGATGCAGTTGTTTCTGGTCAGTGGTGACCCCAGGATGTTGATGGTGAGTGATTCACCAATGGTGATGTAGTTTAATATCAAGGGTAGGTGGTTAGGTTCTCTCTTGTTAGAGATAGTCATTGCCTGGCACTTGTGTGGCGCAAATGTTATTTGCCTTTTATTAGCCTAAGCTTGAATGTTGTCCAGGTCTTGCATGTGGGCACTGTCACAGAACTGTTTTATTTTCCTCTCTGTTTGAAGCAGTGGACCTTTAAGACAGGGAGAGAGAGAAAAGTGTTCGATTTCTGAGAACAGTGTGCCACAGCTGCATTTGTTACCCAGGCAACAGGAGGAGAGTGAAGAGGTTACATGGTATAATTCAATTTAGCTATGTAAAAACTGCTAAAACCAGTTTTTGAGAGATAGCGAAGCGTGCTTACTGAAAGAAAGCTGTCAATTTCTCTCAGCAAAAATTCTACAAGGAGCTACAGGTTGAGTTAATTGCCTAAGGAGAAAAAATGCCTTTTTTGAAGAGTATTGCTGGAGGTAGCAAAACTCCTTTTCTTGACTTCCAACACAAGAAGTCTTTGCTTCAAGATTGATTCTCTCTTGACTGTGTTTTCTGGAATTCACAGTCAGGTTTCGATTGAGAGACTGTCAGTTTTTGGACCCATTGCTGTATTCCTTGTTTAAAGAACTGTTTGACGCCTACTGCAGCTGGAGTGTTTGAATGCATGGAGACTTTGAGTGGCATTTGATTATTTTTACACTAGGATACCTCACCCATCGCGAACGTAACTTACAAAGACTAACAACCCAATTATTTATTAAAGTTAATTTTTAAAACATTCCTAACCGTTAGTTTTTGATTGTATGCATGTGAATAGGGGGGTTGGGTTAAAATAATTTATAAGGTCTTTAGACGTAGGTTTATCTTTAATAGTGTTTAAGATTTAGTGTTAATAAATAAATAGTTAATTTGTTGTCAGTACATACCTGGTTTGGTCTGTTTTATTCTGAGGATTACTAGAGTGTTTAATTTGGCTGTTTTACAGTTGGGTGGGAAAACATTAATATGCTGTAAACTGTGGCGTGATGGGACTGAATTGAGAGTGCGTTGCTCCCACCTCGGTTGTACAGCACATGCTGCTTCAGTATCTGAGGAGTTGCAAATGGCACTGAACACTACAATTGTCAGCGGACATGTCACTTCTGACTGTATGGAGGGAAAGTCATTGATGAAGCAGCTGATGGTTGGGCCTGGAACACTGCCCTGAGGAACCCCTGCAGCGATGTCCTGGGGGTGAGATGATCAACCTTCAGCAACCACAACCATTTTGACTCCAGCCTGCAGAGTTTTCTCCAATTCCAGTTGACTTCAGTTTTATTCTGGCTTCTTGATGCCACATGCTGACTGCTGCCTTGATGTCAAGGCAGTCACAGTCGCCTCACTGCAGGAATTCTGCTCATTTGTCAATGTTTGGATCAAGGCTGTAATGAGGTCTGGAGCCGTGGATCCACTTTGTCAGGTAGATACCAGTGTTAGAGCTGCACTGGAATAGCTTGGCTAGAGGCATGGCTAGTTCTGGAGCGCAAATCTTCACTTTAGCGGGGATGTTGTCGGGCCCCACAGCCTTTGCTGTATCCAGTGTGCTTAGCTGTTTCTTGATATCACATAGAGTGAATCAAATTGGCTGAAGACTAGCTTTTGTGATTCTGGGTACCTCAGGAGGAGGCCAAAATGGATCATCCGCTTGGCACTTCTGGCTGAAGATGGTTGCAAATGTTTCAGCCTTGTCTTTTGCGCTGGTGTTGGGGTCTGCGATCATTGAGGATGGGGATGTTCATGGAGCTATTTGCTCCTGTTTGTTTAACTGTCCACCATCATTCATGACTAGATGTGGTAGGACTGCAGAGCTTTGGTGGAATCTGTTGGTTGTGGAATCGCTTGGCTCATTAAATCCTGCTCTTTCTGATGTTTAACGTGCATGAATCAAATTGTTTTGTAGTTTCACCAGGTTGGCACCTCATTTTTAGGTATGCCTGGTGCTGCTCCTGGCATGCTCTCCTACACTGCTCATTGAACCAGGGTTGATCACTCGGCTTGGTGGTAATGGTAGCATGAGGGATATGCTGGGCCCCGAGGTTACAGATTGTAGGGGTATACAATTCTGTTCTGCTGCCGATGGCCCACAGCACTTCATGGATGCCTAGTTTTGAGCTGCTAGATCTATTCTGAAGCAATTTCATTTATTACAGTGGTAGTGCCATACAAGACAATGGAGAATGTCCTCAGCGTGAAGGTGGGACTTATCCACAAGAAATATGCAGTGGTCATTCCTACCAATTCTGTCGTGCATAGATGCATTTGTCACAGGTAGATTGGTAGGGGTGAGGTCAAGTAGGTTTTTCCCTTGAGTTGGTTCTCTGACCACATGCCGCAGGCCCAATATGACAGGTAATTGCTTCAGGATTTGGCCTGCTCAGTTAGTAATGGTGCTACTGAGTCCTCCTTGATGCATGTTGAAGTCTTGCACCCAGAATACATTCTGTTCCCCTGCTACCTCAGTCCTTTTTCCAAGTGGTGTTCAACATGGAAGAGTACTGATTCATCAGCTGAGGGAGGGCAGTAGGTGGCAATCAGTAAGCAGTTTCCTTTCCCACATTTAATATATCATGAGACATCATGAGGTCCAGTGTCAATGTTGAGGGCTCTCGGGGCCACTCCCTCCTGGCTGTATACCAAGGTGCTGCAGTGATTGGTCTGTCCCGCTGGTGGAACTGGACATGCCCAGGGATGGTGATGGAGGAATCTGGGATGTTGGCTGAAAGATATGATTCTGTGAGTATGACAATGTCAGGCACAAGTTCTCAGATGTTAGAGAGGCGGACTTTGCAAGATCAACGAGGCTGGGTGTGCGTTTGTTGTTTTCCTGTGCCTAGGTCAATGTTGGCTGGTCTGTCTAGTTTTATTCTTGTACTTTTCTGTAGTGACTTGATACAACTGAGGTGGCTTGCTAGCCATTACAGAGGGCAGTTAAGAGTCAAACATGTTGCTGTGGGTCTGGAATCACATATAGGCTAGACTGGGTCAGGATGGCAAATTTCCTTCCCTAAAGGATATTTGTGAACCAGATGGGTTTTGACAACAATTCGGTGGTTTAAATGGTCACTGTTTCTGATGCTAGATTTTAAGTCCAGATTTTCATCTAATTAACTGAATTTAAATTTCTCAGCTGCTGTGGTAGGTTTTGAGCTCATGTCTCTGGATTACTAGTTCAGTAACAAAACCACTGTGCTACCATTCCCATCTGAATGGCTGTCAATATTCCAAAGATGGATTCTTTCTAAATGCCATGCCTTTTTCTGGCCTGTAAATCTTGCTAATTTTCCTTGTTGTTTGCTATGTAATTGTATAAGTGAAATCAACTAAACAACTGATATATTATTTGCATCATTTTTCACTTCCATTACCTTTCACAAGTAACCATTGTACCTCTGAATCTACGCAGGAGTGTTGGCAGGCTGTTTGACTGCATAGTAGGATAGCTAAGCACAGCCTGTTCCTTTTTCCGACCACCCCACCAGTCTTCAATCCACTTACTCATATCCAGTAGTGCTGAAAAGTAATCCAGAGAAGAAAGCATGCTCTGCTTTTTTTATCCCCTTCTTTCTGCTGAGATGCTGAGACCAATTTCAGCATGCTTAGAAAAGCTAACAGCACAGACTTGGAACCTTTTTTGCCTCTGTGACTAAGCTACTTGCTGTCCTAATCATCTGAGCTATTGAGAATTAAAAATGAATTTCTGTATTGAAATTTATAATTTCAGCCTGCATCAAAAGTTAAACTAATCTTAGACACTCTTGTTAGTCATCCCTCCAAGTCCTGTCACTATTTTATATCTTCATTCTTTTCTTTCATGGTTGGATGACCACCTGATCTGTGTCTCAACTTTTTGCATATCGGTATAATAAAAAATCTCACTAGGCTGAGCCAACTGTAAACCAATCCAATGGGACAATTTCATGACATGCAAAGCCCAATTATTTGAATTCTTCTTGCATTTCTGTTGAACACAAAGCAGCCGTAACCCCTGGGAAACCTAACTTATTTACGAGTATATATGAAACTGTATTAAGATTTTATGGATGAACTGGTCAGCTATTTAGTAAAAAACTAAGTATTTTATTTTCTAGTGGTATCTACTAACAATTTGAGCCATGTGTTCTTGCTGTTTGTGGCTGGTGTAGGGAAGTTTTAGATAGCATTGGGTCCTCTAGAAGTTTCAGAATAGCTTGGGTGTCTTGTTCATTTTCTTACCTGCTATTTTTAACTGACGAAGGATCTATTTCCAGTATGTCTGCCAGTCGTAGTGTGAGAAAAGTCTTCAGAAATGAGATTCAAAAAAGCAGGTCAGTGTGGTGTAGAGAAGAGCCGAGTATGAGAGGAAATTACTGTATGTTGTACTCTAATCAGTTAGATTTACACAACTTCCACGCGCAGCCACAGACTCCATTTGGAACCTTCTCAGAGACTTGACCAATGCCAGTTGCTTGCCATCTGGTGAACCAAAACTGGGAAAATCGGAATTTAACTGCTTGAGCATAGTAACCACACTTAACTTATCAGACAACTTTGAGAATAATAGTTTCTACTATCAAAATCAATTGAATTATCTTTGTTGCTACCAAATTTTGTTGACTGTTTGGTAGGGTGAATGTGAATTGAGATATAGAGAAGTAGCAATTTTATTTGGATTGCTTCCCTAGTTTGTGTATACTTATCTATTCCTAATAAGACAATGATAACATTGCAATATAACATTTGTCTATTGCCTTAAACCTTAAGCTTTAATATAACTATGCATATTTATACTGTTTTTATTTGCTATGCAATAAAGAATGCAATGGATTATCCATAGAGTCGTACAGCATAGAAACAGGCCCTTCGGCCCACTGCGTCCATGCCGACCATAATGCCTATCTATACTAATCCCACCTCCCTGCATTAACTCCATATCCCTCTATGCCTTGCTCATTTAAGTACCTGTCCAGATGCCTCTTAAATGTCACTACTGTTCCTGCCTCCACCACCTCCTCAGGCTGCTAATTCCAGATACCCACTATTCTTTGTGTGAAAAATTCACCCCTTTGATCCCCTTTAAACCTCCTCCCCCTCACCTTAAATCTATGCCCTCTAGTTTTAGTCACCCCTACCATGGGAAACCAACTCTGGCTATCTACCCTATCTATGCCTCACAATTTTATATACCTCTATCATGTCCTCTCTCAGCCTCCTTCGCTCCAGGGAAAACAGACCCAGCCTATCCAATCTCTCTTTATAACTCAAGCCCTCCAAACCTGGCAACACCCTTGTGAATCCTTTCTGCACCATCTCTAGCTTAATCACATCTTTCCTGTAGTGCGGCGACCAGAACTGCACACACTACTCCAAATGCAGCCTAACCAACGTTACAACTGTAACATGACGTCCCAACTCTTGTACTCAATGCCTCGGCCAATGAAGGCAAGCATGCCATACGCCTTCTTCACCACCCTGTCTACCTGTGTTGCTACTTTCAGGGAACTATGTACTTGCACCCCAAGGTGTCTCTGCTCAAGAACACTCCCCAGGGCCCTGCCATTCACTGTACATGTCCTGCCCTGGTTTAACTTCCCAAAATGCATCACCACACTTGTCTGTGTTAAATTCCATTTGCCACTCCCTTGCCCACTTTCCCAGTTGGTCTATATCCTGTTGTAACCTTAGACAACCTTCTTCACTGTCCACTATACCACCAATTTTGGTGTCATCTGCAAACTTACTAATTATGCCCCTTACATTTACATCCAAGTCATTAATATATATGACAAACAACAGAGGGCCCAGCACCGATCCCTGCAGCACACCACTGGTCACCGACCTCCAATCTGAAAAACAACCCTCCACTACCACCCTCTGCCTTCTATCACCAAGCCAATTTTGTATCTAATTTGCTAGCTCACCCTGGATCCCATGTGTTCGAACCTTCTGAACCAGCCTACCATGCGGGACCTTGTCAAAGGCCTTGCTAAAGTCCATGTAGACAACGTCCATCACCCTGCCCTTGTCAATCCTCTTGTTCAGCTCCTCGAAAAACTTAATCAAATTCGTGAGACATGATTTCCCACGCACAAAGCCATGCTGACTATCCCTAATCAGACCATGCCTATCCAGATGCATATAAATCCTGTCTCTCAGAATCCCTTCCAATAACTTTCCCACCACTGATGTAAGGCTCACCAGCCTGTAGTTCCCTGGCTTATCCCTGCTGCTCTCCTTAAATAAAGGCACAACATTAGCTATCCTACAGTCTTCCGGTACCTCACCCGTGGCTAATGATACAAAAATCTCTGCCAAGGCCCCAGCAATCTCCTCCCTTGCTTCCCATAGCATCCTAGGATACACCTGGTCAGGCCCTGGGGATTTATCCACCTTAGTGCGCTTCAAAGCCTCCAACACCACCACCTTTGTAATGTTGATATGCTCCAGGATATTGGTGATCCAGTGTGATTAAATTTGCTTTTTCAAGTTGAATTTATAATATATAATATCCCAGGCCACATTCATACAATGGTCATGTGATCAAGCTTGTAAATTAGTTTTAATTGAAAATATATTTTCTCTTTCTTGAATGGTCATGTTCCTCTGATGGAGCTTTAGTTGTGGTGTCATGGCTATGGTTTGGAATTCCTTCTTTTGCTAAGTTAAAAGAGTTATATAAATGCAAGTTGTTATAGTTGTTCAGTGTAAATCTCTGCAGAAATCTCATTCAGTCCTGGAACTTAGTTGCCCTGATTGCTAAGGCTACTGAAGCTATCTTGGGGATCCCATTCATGTTGTGTGTGGCTGCTGTGTGACTGTGATGAAAGCTTAACCTGTTGTGGATTGTCTATGGTAGTTTATTAAAATGCCTGTTGTACTTTTAGCCTTGCCAGTAAAAGGAATGGTACCATTCACACTTATGACTGTGCTTTATTGGTGTGACTTGCACCTCTTTTATCATCATGCCAAAGCAGTGCTTTGTACAATTCTGATCTGCATAGATTTTGGTTTCAAAATTTTTTATGCCCCACCAATAATCTTTAATTTGCTGCAACCTAGGTTGGGCCAGAGGACTAATGACTAGTCGTATCTTTTTTTTCATGGGAGTTGGGCTAAGAAAAGCTGTTATGTGCTCTTTCTTTTCAATTCTTCAAGCAATGTTCTTATTGAGCAGTCATTTTTATCAAACCATTTCTGTGGCTGTCAGTTAACAAAAGCATTCATGTCAATTGCTCTCTGTATGCAATGTGTTTCACTTGCTCTTGGCAACATCTGTAAGTGCTATACTTGAGGCAAGCTCTAGTGATACTGCAGAGCTTCTGTTTCATGTTTAAACTTTGCTTTGCTTTATATCTAAGCACCTAACATTTGGATTGCCAGTAGTTGGTTATAGTGCATCAAACTTTGATCATTCTTTCATGCTCAGCTATGTTGATTCTTATGTCCTGCAAGTCACATTGCCCGCTTCTAACATTTAGGATGCTTGTATGATTGCTGGAAGGTGATAATTTTGTGATAGATAGATAATTTGTCCTGTTCTTCTTGAAACTATTGGGATCAACATGACCATGCCAGGAGACCGCATCACTGGCAACATATGCATTAAAGACTCACATCTTGATCGCCTTGTATGATCCTATTGCAGTAATCATTTAGTTTACTGTAAAACTGCTCTTTCAGCTCATCACTTTTTATTGGTGCATAGGTACCAATGACAGAGGTGCAACCCTTTTTGTTTCTTTCATCATCCCATAGTAGTCAGGTGTTGATGCCTTTTGATTGCAAATCCTACATCAGTATATAATCTGTTTTGCCTGGTCACACCAGAACAACTGCAAATTGATTTCATATAGCACTTTAACATTGGTGCATTTTCCTATGATCTTCACAGGAATGTTATCAAACAAAATTTGACACCGAGCCACATAGGAGATGGTGGGACAGGTGGTCATCGAGGTGGGTTTGAAAGAGTGTCGTAAAGGAGGACAGAGAGGCAGAAAGGTTTCAGAAACATAGAAACTGAAAAATAGGAGCAGGAGTAGGCCATTTGGCCCTTCGAGCCTGCTCCGCCAGTCAATACGAATCCGGCTGATTATCCAAACTCAGTAACCTGTTCCCACTTTCTCCCCGTGTCCCTTGATCCCATTAGCCCTAAGAACTATATCTAACACTTTTTCTTGAATATATTTAATGATTTGGCCTCAACTGCTCTCTGTGGTAGAGAATTCCACAGGTTCACCACTCTCTGGGTGAAGAAATCTCTCCTCATTTCAGTCCTAAATGGCTTACCCCTTATCCTTTAGACTGTGACCCCTGGTCCTGGACTTCTCCGCCATCGGGAACATCCTTCCTGCGCTTAGTCTGTTCTGTCCTGTTAGAATTTCGTAGGTTTCTTTGAGATCTCCTCTCATTCTTCTAAACTCGAGCCTAATCGACCCAATCTCTCTCCCTACGTCAGTCCTGCCATCCCTGGAATAAATCTGGTGAACCTTTGCTGCACTCCCTCTATAGCAAGAACATCCTTCCTCAGATAAGGAGACCAAAACTGCACACAGTACTCAGATGTGGTCTCACCAAGGCCTTGTGTAATTGCAGCAAAACGTCCTTGCTTCTGTACTCTAATCTTCTTGCTGTGAAGGCCAACATACCATTTGCCGCCTTTACTGCCTGCTGCACCTGCATGCTTGCTTTCAGCGACTGGTGCACAAGGACACCCAGGTCTCGCTGCACCTCCCCCTTTCCCAATCTGTCTCCGTTCAGATAATCTGCCTTTCTGTTTTTGCCACATTTATCCACATTATACTGCATCTGTCATGTATTTGCCCACGCACTCAGCCTGTCCAAATCACACTAGAGCTTCTCTGCATCCTCCTCACAGCTCACACTGCCACCCAGCTTTGTCATCTGCAAACTTGGATATATTACATTTAATTTCCTTATCTATATCATTAATATATATTGTGAATAGCTGGGGTCTTAGCACTGCCTGCCACTCTGAAAAAGATCCACTTATACTTATTCTTTTTCCTGTCTGCCAACCAGTTCTCTATCCATGTCAGTACCTTACCCCCAATCCCATGTGCTTTAATTTTGCACGCTAATCTGTTATGTGGGACCTTATCGAAAGCCTTCTGAAAGTCCAAATACACCACATCCACTGGTTCTCCCTTATCTGATATGAGTTACATCCTCAAAAAATTCCAGTAGATTTGTCAAGCATGATTTCCCTTTTGTAAATCCATGCTGACTTTGTCCGATCCTGTCATTGTTTTCCAAGTGCTCTGTTGTTGCATCTTTTATAATGGACTCCAGCATTTTCCCCACTACTGATGTCAGGCTAACCGGTCTATAATTCCCTGTTTTCTCTCTACCTCCTTTTTTAAATAGTGGGGTTACATTAGCTACCCTCCAATCCGTTGGAACTGTTCCAGAGTCTATACAATTTCGAAAAATGACCAGCAATGCATCTTCTATTTCTGGGGCCACTTTCTTATGTACGCTGGGAGCGCATTACAAAGTTTAGATCCTAGGCAGCTGAGGGCACAGCTGCCAGTGATTGAGCGATGAAAATCAGGGAGCCCAAAAGGCTGGAAGTGAAGGAACGCAGAGTTCTCAGAGGTTTGTAGCCCTGGAGGAGGTTACAGAGTTAGGGAAGGCCGAGGCCATGGCAAGGATGAGAATTTTAAATTTGAGGTGTTTCCAGACGGAACCAATGTAGGTCGGTGATCATACAGTAATGGTGCACGGGACATGGTGCAAGTTAGGAATAGGGCAGCAGAGTTTTGAATGACCTTCTAGCTTTCGGAGTGTACAAGGTGGGAGCAACCACAAGAACATTAGAATAGTCTTCTCGCAGTAACAAAGACATGGATATTGAGCCAAAGGAGATTTTGGTAAGCCTGAGGTGGATTTTAAGAAGATTCTTAAAGGTTGAGAAGGGTGTGAATGTGCTGAGAGGATTAGCAAGGGAATTCCAGAGCATGTGGGCCAGAGGGCTGGAGGTAAAGCTACCAATGGAGGTTAACACAAGGTTGAGGGGAGGGGCGTGGAGGGTGGTGTGAAGAGCACTTAAACCAATGTTTGTCTCTTTTGTAACCATAGTTGAAGGATGGCATACCAGGCCTGGTTAGCTGGCTGACTGTTAAGAGGTTAGTAATGTCTGTGGTCTGTTTTCTGGTTTACTCTTTGTGGGTTTAGTAGAGTAGCTCTACCATCCACAATTCTGCCAAATAGTGTTGTAGCCTCACACATGTTAACACCACGTCACCAGAGTCGTGGACTGCATACAGGTTTGCAATTACAGTGACCAGTGGTGTATCGCAGGGATTGGTTCTGGGACCCTTGCTGTTTGTAGTGTACATTAATGATTTAGACGTGAATATAGGAGGTATGATCAGTAAGTTCGCAGATGACACGGAAATTGGTGTTGTAAATAGTGAGGAGGAAAGCCTTAGATTACAGGATGATATAGATGGGCGGAGCAGTGGCAAATGGAATTTAATCCTGAGAAGTGTGAAGTGATGCATTTTGGGAGGACAAACCAGGCAAGGGAATATACAATGGATGGTCGGACTTTAGGAAGTACAGAGGGTCAGAGGAACCTTGGTGTACTTGTCCATAGATCACTGAAGGCAGCAGCACAATTTATTTATTTAGAGAAAAAGCACTGAAACAGGCCCTTCAGCCCACCGAGTCTGTGCCGACCAAGAACCACCCATTTATACTAACCCTACAGTAATCCCATATCCCCTACCGCCTATCTACACTAACAGCAATTTACAATGGCCAATTTACCTATCACCTGCAAGTCTTTGGCGGTGGGAGGAAACCAGAGCACCCGGCGAAAACCTATGCGGTCACAGGGAGAACATGCAAACTCTGCACAGGCAGTACCCAGAATCTTACCCGGTCCCTGGAGCTGTGAGGCTCCGGTGCTAACCACTGCCGCCCAAGTAGATAAGGTGGTTAGGAAGGCATATGGGATACTTGCCTTTATTAGCCAAGGCATAGAATATAAGAGTAGGGAGGTTATGATGGAGCTGTATAAAACGCTAGTTAGGCCACAGCTGGGTACTGTGCGCAGTTCTGGTCACCACACTATAGGAAGGATGTGATTGCACTGGAGAGGGTGCAGAGGAGATTCACCAGGATGTTGCCTGGGCTGGAGCATTTCAGCTATGAAGACAGACTGAAAAGGCTTGGGTTGTTTTCCTTAGAGCAGAGAAGGCTGAGGGGGGACCTGATTGAGGTATACAAAATTATGAGAGGCATTGATAAGATAGATGGGAAGACACTTTTTTCCTTAACGGAGGTGTCGATAACCAGGGGGCATAGATTTAAGGTAAGGGGCAGCGGGTTTAGAGGGGATTTGAGGAAAACAATTTTCACCCAGAAGGTGGTTGGAACCTGGAACACACCAGCTGAAGGGGTGGTAGAGGCAGGAACAAGTGCTGGAAAATGGGATGAGAATAGATAGGTGCTTGATGGCCAGCACAGACAAGATGGGCCGAAGGGCCTGTTTCTGTGCTGTATAACTCTATGACTCTACAGCTGCCAGCGTCACCACACCTGCTATGTTGCCACTCCCCTATTATAATGGGACTTCAACTCCTCCACCACCAAGTTAGAAAATCTACACTGACATGAACTTTAAGTAAAAGTTTACACTGAGTCATTTCCACTGTCTTCATCAGTCTGTGCTCCAATGGCAAGATAGTTGGCTGATTTTGGAATTCAATCCATGAACTACAATGGAGAATGTGATCACACTGCTATAACCAGTGTCTGTGGGTTTGTAATCTCCATAGCTCTAAATTAAAGTCTGCCCATGCAAAATGGGATGATTGTAATTGGGTAATAGTCATACTCGGGAGAGGCTGATTGCTATTTATTTGGCCTCAAATTTTTTGACCTTCCAAACATGGTCACACTGGAACCTAGATTAACACTTTTCGGATCATGAAGGAATACACTTCCATCATATCTTGGTTACTGTCAAGAAGGAAAATGTACTTAGTGGATGTGTTACTGTTACTGGACAGTATAATTAGTTGGTTCTGGACAAGAAAGGACCCCTCTTTGATTCTAGTTCTGTTAAAATGCCTATATCTGATTAGATATGACATTGCTCAAAATGATGGTGATTCGCCATGTTTGTTGACTAGTGGTAAAAGAATTGGGTAGTGCAATAATCCTGTTATGATTTATATTGTATATTAACCCATTTGTGCAGGATCCACCTACATTTGCCTTTATTGCGCTCTTACATGGGTTTCAACAGTCTGCAAGCTCATAGGTATTAAATTTATATTGGATTTGTATGAGCACTAATATTCAGTACTGGTTGAAGATTTTGGGTGTGTAAAATTCCTTAAGCAATACTGTGGGACATTAACTGTGAAGTGTCTGTGTAGTGGTTGGTTGTGCATAATACTGGAGTCTTGGAACAAATTTCAAGTTGTAATTCCAGATGTGACATTTGAACATGGTGGTCTCTACCATATATAATGACCCAGATTTTGCAGTCATCGGTGAAGGAACAATGCTTGCCGTTGGCCTCCAGAAAGCTGCTCACAAAGGTTTTTAGTGGGCTATAGAGTGAGACTTCCTCTACTCCAACATCAATTTGAAGTTGGCATCTTTTGCGGGGCATCTGTTGGGTCTGTGAGCAGGGCAGGCAGCAGATAGACTGATCGACCAATCAGATTGAAGAATTCTCATGTATAAATCATGAAGTAAAAAGTAGAGAATATAAATCCCATTTAAACTATTGTACCAAAAGCAAAATAAAGGGATTAACGGGGAAATAGCGGAACACAAACTTCAGTTTTTAACTTTTCTTCTGCAAGAATAAGATTGCACACTGGTAAAGTTTAGGTTTTCAGGGCCAAAGAGATTGTTAAGCTGTAATGATTATGTACACCATTCAAAAATGGAGATACTCTGGATTGAAAATGTTATACCTTGTTCATTGGCTTTTACTGGATAATTAGTTTAAGTTCATTGCAAATCAGTGATTTCTATGACTCTTGCCTGAGTCAGAAAGTTGTGGGATCAAGTCCCATTGCAGGCCTTGAGCACAAAAATTAAGGCTGACGCTCCAGTGCAGTGCTAAGGGAGTGCTGCACTGTTGGAGGTGCCATCTTTCAGATGAGACATTAAACTGAGGTATCGTTTGCGCTCTCAGGTGGACGTAAAAGATCTCGTGCACTATTTTGTAGAAGAGCAGGGGAGTTATCCCCGGTAACCTGGCCAATATTTATCCCTCAATCGACATCACAAAATCAGATGATCTGGTCATATCGCATTGCTGTTAATGGGTGCTTGCATACACAAATTGGCTGCCATGTTTCCTACATTACAACAGTGACTACACTTCAAACGTACTTCATTGGTTTTAAAGTGCTTTGGGATGTCATGTGATTGTGAGAGTCAATGAAGTCTTTTATGTGTGTAAGCCAAAGTTGCTGTCAGTTTTACCCAATAATAATGGCAGGTGTGAACATCCTCAATTGTTATTACTACTGCACATTCCAGGTCTATAGAAGAATGGTTTCCAGGTGAACATTACCATTTATGTACAATCAAAGGCAGTTTGAACCATAACACAGGATGTTCTATAGCAATGACCTCTTCCTGTTATATCTGTTATATTGGATGTCGGTGCTTCTGAATCATTTTCACCAGAGGATCGTGATCAGTTGTATAGTTGGCTGCATTTTAGAAAGAGGAAGACTATTGTTTCTGCCTACAAGTCATTTGACACTTTTACGGATAGCTATTTTTTTGTTAATCTTGTGGTTTATTACTCCTCCTAACTGATGCAAAAATAAATAATTTTTTTTATTATCAAACTCCTCATTGTTAAATGTTGCAAGTTCATATGGGCTGTTAATATCACTCTAGTTTTAGTATAGTACAGTCCTGCATCCACAATTAATCCAGTGATTTGAATCTTTGCATTAGTTGCTAACTTGTGTTATAATGAAGCAGATACCGAATTATTTTTCAGGTCTCTAACAATTAGCTGTACAATTAGTATATGTATTTTCTGAAAATGTAATTTGAAAAGGCGAGAATTCAAACTACTTGCACATTTATTTAATGCCCTTATCATGACACGTACCCAAATATTTTATTTTTTTGTTTAAATAGATTTACACTGCTATTATGTAATAAACATTATTTATATTAGAAAACTATGCATTCCTCCAATTCTGATCTCTTGTGCATCACTGACTTTCTATACCCAACCATTGGTGGCTATACCTTTGGCATTCTAGACCCTGAGCTCTAGAATTCCCTCTCTAAACCTCTCTTTTCACTTCTTCTCTCTCCTCCTTTGAGATATTCCTTAAAACCTATGTTATTGATCAACTATTTGGTCATCTGCCCTAATTGCTCCTTTTTTTGGCTCCAAGTCGATCTCTTTGTCTGATGCTCCTATGAAATGCTTCGGGATGTTTTGTGCGGTTAAAGGTGCTTTTTTTTATTATTCGTTAATGGGATGTGGGCACTGGCTAGGCCAGCATTTATTGCCCGTCCCTAATTGCCTTATGAGTAGAAGGTGGTGAGCTGCCGCCTTGAACTGCTGCAGTCCTTGGGGTGTAGGTACACCCGCAGTGCTGTGAGGAAGGGAGTTCCAGGATTTTGACCGAATGACAGTGAAGGAATAACGATATGGTTCCAAGTCAGGATGGTGTGTGGCTTGGAGGGGAACCTGCAGATGGTAGTGTTCCCATGCATTTGTTGCCCTTGTCCTTCTAGGTGGTAGAGGTCACTGGTTTGGAAGGTGCTGTTGAAGGAACCTTGTTGATGGTACACACTGCCATTGTGCGTTGATGGTGAAGGGAATAAATGTTGAAGGTGTTGGATGGGGTGCCAATCAATCGGGCTGCTTTGTCCTGGATGGTGTCGAGCATCTTGAATGTTTTTGCAGCTGCATCCATCCAGGCAAGTGGAGAGTATTCTATCACACTACTGACTTGTGCCTTGTAGATGGTGGACAGGCATTGGGGAGTCAGGAAGTGAGTGACGCAGCTCAAAATTCCCAGCCTCTGACCTGCTTTTGTAGCCACAGTATTTATGGTCTTTTCAGTTTCTGGTCAATCGTAACCCCCAGGATGTTGATAGTGGGGGATACAGTGATGAAATGCCATTGAACACCAAGGGGAGATGGGTAGATTATCTTTTTTGAGATGGTCATTGCCCGGCACTTGTGTGGTGCGAATGTTAATTGCCACTGGTCAGCCTAAGCCTGGATGTTGTCTGGGTCTTACTGCATCTGGACATGGGCTGCTTCAGTATCTGAGGAGTCGCAAATTGTGCTGAGCATTGTGCAATCATCAGCGAACATCCCAGCTCTGACCATATGATGAAGGGAAGGTCATTGATGAAGCAGCTGAAGATGGTTGGGCCCAGGACAGTACGCTGAGGAACTCCTGCAGCGAGGTACTGGGACTGAGAAGATTGACCTGCAATAACCACAACATTCATTCTTTGTGTGAGGTATGACTCCAACCAGTGGAAAGTTTTCCCCCCCCCCAATTTCCCATTGACTCCAGTTTTACTAGGGCTCCTTGATGCCATGCTCTGTCAAATGCTGCCTTGATGTCAAGGGCAGTCACTCTCGCCTCAGCTCTGGAGTCAGCTTTTTTGTCCGTATTTGGACAAAGGCTGTAATGAGGTCAGGAGCTGAGTGGCCCTGGCGGAACCCAAACTGAGCAGCGGTGAGCAGGTTATTGCTAAGCAAGTGTTGCTTAATAGCGCTGTCAACAACGCCTTCCTTCAAGTTGCTGATGATTGAGAGTAGACTGATAGGGTGATAATTGGCCGGGTTGGATTTGTCCTGCTTTTTCTGTACAGGACATACTTGGGCAATTTTCCACGTTGCAGGGTAGATGCCAGTGTTGTAGCTTACTGGAACAGCTTGGCGAGGGGTGTGGCTAGTTCTGGAGCACAGGTCTTCAGTACTATTGCCAAAATGTTGTCAGGGCCCATAGCCTTTGCAGTATCCAGTGCCTTCAGTTGTTTCTTGATATCACGTGGAGTAAATCGGATTGGCTGAAGTCTGGCATCTGTGATGCTGGGGACCGCATGAGGCTGAGATGGATTGTCCACTCAGCACTTTTGGCTGAAGATGGACGTAAATGCTTCAGCCTTGTCTTTTGCACTGATGTGCTGGGCTCCCCCATTGTTGAGGATAGAATATTTGTGGAGCCCCCTCCTCCTGTCAGTTGTTTAAGTGACCACCACTATTCAGGCCTGGATGTGGCAAGACTGCAGAGCTTAGATCTGATCCTTTGGTTGTGGGTTCGCTTAGCTCTGTCTATCGCATGCTGCTTCCACTGATTAGCATGCAAGTAGTCCTATGTTGTAGCTTCACCAGGCTGACACCTTATTTTGAGGTATGCCTGGTGCTGCTCCTGGCATGCCCTCCTGCACTCCTCTTTGAACCAGGGTTGGTCCCCCAGCTTGATGGTAATGGTAGAGTGAGGGATATGCCAGGCCATGAGGTTAAAGATTGTGGTTGAATGCAATTTTGCTGCTGCTGCTGATGGCCCACAGCACCTCATGGATGCCTAATTTTAAGTTGCTGGATCTGTTTGAAATCTGTTCCATTTAGCAGGGTGGTAGTGCCATACAACACGATGGTGGGTATCCTTAATGTGAAGAAGGGACTTAGTCTCCACAAGGACGATGTGGTGGTCACTCCTACCGATACTGTCGTGAACAGATGCATCCGTGGCAGGTAGATTGGTGAGGATAAAGTCCAGTAGGTTTTTCCCTCTTGGTTACTTCACCACCTGCCGCCGACCCAGTTTAGCAGCTAAGTCCTTTTAGGGCTCGGTCAGTAGTGGTGCTACCAAGCCACTGTTGGTGATGGACATTGAAGTCCCCCACCCAGAGTACATTCTGTGCCTTTGCTACCCTTTGTGCTTCTTTCAAGTGGTGTTCAACATGGAGAAGCGCGGATTCATCAGCTGCAGGCAGGGCTGGTGGAGGGGTGCAGGTAGGTGGCAGTCAGCAGGAGGTTTCCTTGCCCATGTTTGACTTGATGCCATGAGACTTCATGGGGTCCGGAGTCAATGTTGAGAAGACCCAGGATAAGTCCCTCCCGACTGTGTACCACTGTGCTGCCAGCTCTGGTGGATCTGTCCTGCCACAGGGACAGGAGATACCCAGGGATAGTTATGGTGGTGTCAGGAACATTGTCAGTAAGATATGATTCTGAGAGTATGACTGTCAGGCTGTTGCTTGACTTGTCTGTGGGACAGCTCTCCCAATGTTGGCACATTCCCCCAGATCTTAGTAAGGGCTATATAAATGCCCTGTAATTGAAAGTCGATGCTGTTGTACATATGTGGTATAAAATTAAATTAGCAATTTCAGACAAATGTACATGAATCAGTTACAAAACAAAAGTTGTTGAATGTGATTGCGATTTATTTTATTGCACTAATGGCATGCATGCAGAACAGATGGATGTACTAAACAGTAAGTCTTTGTGGAAGCATTAGAAGGCTTATTGTCAAAAATATGTTACAGCTTTTGTATTTAAATAACTCTTCTATGTCCTGATAGTACCAATACAGGCTGCAGTAAGTAGTTTTTTTTTTCTTATTTTGTAACCGGCCTTAAATAGTTAGAGTATTGCATTAAAATTCTGGTTTTCTTGATCCTGTAATAGGGTAAATTTATTTTAATTTTCTGTTATCTAAAGCATTATTATTGTGTTCCAAATAGCTATGGAAATTATGATGAGGTTACTGGATGCCATTTTCTGTATTGTGGAATTTATGTTTGGGGGGGTGGGGGGGTTGTTGTGGGGGGAATTTTCCCACGCTTTCCTATGATTTTTCCTCCCCAAAAAAACTCATGGTTTTACTACAACATATGTTGATGTTGGTTGGTGTATGTTGCTTACTGGTCTAGCTTCTAGAACGTTGTTCCATTTTTGTCGATTGTTCTGAGTTTCTGGGGGAAAATGTTTCTTGTGTAAAATGTAACTGCCAAAGAAGATTCCAGATGAGAATATTGTTATGGATGTGAGTTGAAGGTCTACAATATTGGAGAAAACAGTGGATGTTTGTAAAAGACTAAATGAACGAAGAAGCAAAACCTGACCTGAGCTGAGGACTAAATATAGATACCGGAGGGTTCATGTGTTTTAGTTTCTGGCAGTTGTTTGACTCCAGTGGTTTGGTCGCAAAGACAGCCAGGACACTTGGCACATTGAAGAATGATCCACCTTGAAAGGGGAAACTGCTACAAGAACATAGATCTTCTATTACGGATTAAGAGAGGCATTGATGAAGGATTGATCAAAAGGACAGCCAAAACCTGCTCAATCAATTGATAGAGGTAGTTTATGAGGAGTGGCTGTTGTCAGGATTTGAAAAGAAATTTTGTTTTTGGAAATATGTTCCCAGCAGAACAGGTGTTTTAGTCCTCTTTAGCAAATAAATACTGTGTTTTCTTGAAACTCTAATGATACCTGGAGACATGGTTTTTATTGCAAATCTTATGCACTATGATACTCAAGTTCAAATTTTATAACTGGATTCGGGGGACCCCCATTGGTTGGTCGAGTTTGTAGCTATGTCTTGAAGAATAGGAAGGGACAGGGTCCATTCCCTGTCTCTGCTGAGCTAGCTAACCTCTGTTAGAGCAGCACTGCAATTGACCTTAGCATAGGATAGTGATGGATAATTTGCATAGAGTTTGTGCTTCTGAATGCTATCCAGCAATCCCTGCTGGAAGTGCATGTGTGTGGATACCAGGTAAGGTTCAGTTATGATTACCCTGCCTCGAAGTCAAATAGTCTGCCAGCACTTACTATCAAAAATTCACAAATGAATAATTGGGATTGTAGAGTATTCTCATAGTGCTGTATGGAGTTGAGGAATCCATGCTGTCAGGAGAGGAAATACTTGACAAATTGAGGGGGTGGGGTCTGGCTTCGCACAGACCAGCAGACCTGTTGTGAGTTTGGAAAAACTGAGTAGCTTGCATTTTTTAAAAATTTAAAACAAAATCCTCAAGGTTGCAATGAACCTTCTTTTAAAATTCGTCCTTGGGATGTGAGCGTCACTGGAAAGGCCAGCGTTTATTGCCCATTCCTAATTGCCCTTTATAAGATGGTGGTGAGCCACCACCTTGAACCACTGCAGTCCTTGTGCTGTAGGAACTCCCATAAGCTGTTAGGAAGGGAGTTCCAGGGTTTTGACCCAGTGACTGTGAAGGAATGGCAATATAGTTCCAAGTCAGGATGGCGTGTGGCTTTGAGGGGAACTTGCAGGCAGTGGTGTTCCCACGCCTCCACGGCCCTTGTTCTTCTATGTGGTTGTGGTCACCGGTTTGTGTAGGTGCTGTCTAAGAAGCCTTGGCAAGTTGCTGCAGTGCATCTTGTAGATGGTTGTTGCATGTTGTTGCTGCGGT
Organism: Heterodontus francisci; assembly: GCF_036365525.1. Classification (NCBI taxonomy): domain Eukaryota; kingdom Metazoa; phylum Chordata; class Chondrichthyes; order Heterodontiformes; family Heterodontidae; genus Heterodontus; species Heterodontus francisci. The sequence continues at coordinate 94,428,317 of NC_090375.1, forward strand.
GCGGTGGTGGTGGAGTGAGTGAATATTTAAGGTGGTGGATGGGGTGCCGATCAAGTGAACTGCTTTGTCTTCGATGCCATTGAGCTGCAGTCATCCAGGCAGATGGGGAATATTCCATCACACACTCCTGACTTGTAGATGGACAGACTTTGGGGAGTCTGGAGGCACAAATATATTTTCTTTAAGCAGGAAAGGAATTATGTGACTAGCTGACTCTAGGGAAGCCTTGTGAAAAGGTGCCCCGAACACCCAAAAAGCCATGAACAGCTCCTCGGCCGCAACATCAAAGCGCCCACGGGAGATGGCTCGGAGAGCACCTGCAGCACACTGTCGGCAAAGCTGGTACCGGCGCCCGAGGATGTCGCTCACCTCCCGAAGGACGCAGACGAGATTTCTAGGCGTCGATGGTGGGAACTGCGGGAATGGCTTATTACCTGCACCCCCTTTCGCCCCCTTCTCCCCTCACTCCCCCCCCCCCCCCCCCCCCCCACCCCCCACCCCTTTCCCCTTCCCGGCTCCACACTCGCAGATCACAACCCCCCCCTCCCCCCCACAACCCCTTCCCAGTCCCCCTGCTCACACCATCTTCCCGCTGAACCCCCTTCCCCTGCACCCCCCTACCACCTTAGAGCCCCCTTCCCTCCACCCCTCCCCCTCGCACCCCCTCCTCCCACCGGCATCATCCTACACCTGTGTAGGGGCCCTAACAACCCCACTGCCTTGTGGGCGTCTCGGGAGAGACCAAGGCTAAGGGAGTAAACCCTAACAGAAAATCCAGTGCGGAACCCCATAGGTGGTCGTGTGTCACCTTTGGCATGTTTCCGGCAGTTCCTGCAGCCATACCGGTGCCAAAGGTCGTGCTCTGTACTCCTTTGGACCCCACCAGAAAGGCCGAGAGGGGGGTTTTGACGATTGGGCAACTCTCAACCTCCATACATTCGCCCAGGCATGCGCTTTGGAGAGGTCACTCCATAGTCGCCTCACAGCGACTGAAACAACACGGAAGGCAGCAGTTACGGGTTATAAGTCCAGCTAAATTGGCATAGAGATTGGGCGCCACGGGTTGCCTTTGTCGGTGGGAGAGGTCATCGCACCTCACTGGACAGCTACCGCCCGCCTCAAACCGGGCAGCCCCTGGTCAATAAGGTTCTGTCCCGCCACAGTCCACCTGCTTCAATGGGTGCTTGGAGCTCAGAGTCATTGCCCAAAAAGTGGACTGCAACACCACACCAAACAACATGAAAAAAGGAAAGAAGGTACCAGCCCTTCGCTTTGCAAGCTGGAATGTCAGAAATGTGTGTCCTGGCCTGTCGGAAGACCTTACACAAATCAACGATTCTCGGAAGACCGCCATCATTAGCAATGAGCTCAGTAGACTCAATGTAGACATTGCAGCACTTCAGGAGACACTCCTCCCTGCGAGTGGATCTCCAGCAGAGCAAGACTGCACCTTCTGGCAGGGCAGGGATCCTGAAGAACCAAGACAGCATGGAGTGGGCTTCGCCATCAGAAACTCTTTGCTCAGCATGATAGAGCCTCCCTCAAATGGCTCGGAACGCATACTGTCCATCCGACTGCTCACCACCTCTGGTCCCGTACACCTACTCAGCATCTATGCTCTGACACTCTGCTCCCCACCTGAAGCTAAAGACCAGTTCTACGAGGAACTCCATAATATCATTAGCAGCATCCCCAACACCGAACACCTGTTCCTGCTGGGGGACCTTAATGCCAGGGTTGAGGCCGACCATGACTCATGGCCCTCCTGCCTTGGGCGCTATGGCGTTGGAAGGATGAATGAGAACGGGCAGAGACTGCTTGAGTTGTGTACCTATCATAATCTCTGCATCACCAACTCGTTCTTTCACACTAAACCCTGTCACCAGGTTTCATGGAGGCACCCAAGATCGCGTCGTTGGCACAAGCTAGACCTCACCGTCACAAGGCGCGCCTCCTTAAACAGTGTTCAAATCACACGCAGCTTCCACAGTGCGGACTGCGACACAGACCACTCCCTGGTGTGCAGCAAGGTTAGACTCAGACCAAAGAAGTTGCATCATTCCAAGCAGAAGGGCCACCCGCGCATCAACACTAGCAGAATTTCTCATCCACAGCTGTTACAAACATTTCTAAATTCACTTGTAACAGCCCTTAAAAACACTGCCACAGGGGATGCTGAGATCAAGTGGGCCCACATCAGAGACGCCATCTATGAGTCAGCTTTGACCACTTACGGCAAACGTGTGAAGAGAAATGCAGACTGGTTTCAATCTCATAATGAAGAGCTGGAACCTGTCATAGCCGCTAAGCGCATTGCACTGTTGAACTACAAGAAAGCCCCCAGCGAGTTAACATCCGTAGCACTTAAAGCAGCCAGAGGCACTGCACAAACAACAGCCAGGCGCTGCGCAAATGACTACTGGCAACACCTATGCAGTCATATTCAGCTGGCCTCAGACACCGGAAACGTCAGAGGAATGGAAGATGGCATTAAGAGACCTTTTGGGCCAACCATCAAGAAGATCGCCCCCCTCAAATCTAAATCTGGGGACATAATCACTGACCAACGCAAACAAATGGTGTTGAGCACTACCTAGAACTGTACTCCAGGGAGAATGTTGTCACTGAGACTGCCCTCAATGCAGCCCAGCCTCCACCAGTCATGGATGAGCTGGACACAAAGCCAACAAAATCGGAACTCCGTGATGCCATTGACTCTCTAGCCAGCGGAAAAGCCCCTTGGAATGACAGCATTACCCCTGAAATAATCAAGAGTGCCAAGCCTGCTATACACTCAGCACTACATGAACTGCTATGCCTGTGCTGGGACGAGGGAGCAGTACCTCAGGACTGCGCGATGCCAATATCATCACCCTCTATAAAAACAAAGGTGACTGCGGTGACTACAACAACTACCGTGGAATCTCCCTGCTCAGCATCGTGGGGAAAGTCTTTGCTCGAGTCGCTCGAAACAGGCTCCAGAAGCTGGCCGAGCGCGTCTACCCTGAGGCCCAGTGTGGCTTTCGTGCAGAGAGATCGACCATTGACATGCTGTTCTCCTTTCGTCAGATACAGGAGAAATGCCGCGGACAACAGATGCCCCTCTACATTGCTTTCATTGATCTCACCAAAGCCTTTGACCTCGTCAGCAGACGTGGTCTCTTCAGACTACTAGAAAAGATTGGATGTCCACCAAAGCTACTAAGTATCATCACCTCATTCCATGACAATATGAAGGCACAATTCAACATGGCGGCACCTCATCAGACCCCTTTCCTATCCTGAGTGGCGTGAAACAGGGCTGTGTTCTCGCACCCACACTTCTTGGGATTTTCTTCTCCCTGCTGCTTTTACATGCTTTCAAGTCTTCAGAAGAAGGAATTTTCCTCCACACAAGATCAGGGGGCAGGATGTTCAACCTTGCCCGTCTAAGAGCGAAGACCAAAGTACAGAAAGTCCTCATCAGGGAACTCCTCTTTGCTGACGATGCTGCTTTAACATCTCACACTGAAGAGTGCCTGCAGAGTCTCATCGACAGGTTTGCGGCTGCCTGCAATGAATTTGGCCTAACCATCAGCCTCAAGAAAACGAACATCATGGGGCAGGACGTCAGAAATGCCCCATCCATAAATATCGGCGACCACACTCTGGAAGTGGTTCAAGAGTTCACCTACCTAGGCTCAACTATCACCAGTAACCTGTCTGTAGATGCAGAAATCAACAAGCGCATGGGAAAGGCTTCCACTGCTATGTCCAGACTGGCCAAGAGAGTGTGGGAAAATGGCGCCCTGACACGGAACACAAAAGTCCAAGTGTATCAAGCCTGTGTCCTCAGTACCTTGCTCTATGGCAGCGAGGCCTGGACAACGTATGTCAGCCAAGAGAGACGTCTCAATTCATTCCATCTTCGCTGCCTCCGGAGAATAGTTGGCATCAGGTGGCAGGACCTTATCTCCAACACAGAAGTCCTCGAGGCGGCCAACATCCCCAGCTTATACACACTACTGAGTCAGCGGCGCTTGAGATGGCTTGGCCGTGTGAGCCGCATGGAAGATGGCAGGATCCCCAAAGACACATTGTACAGCGAGCTTGCCACTGTTATCAGACCCACCGGCCGTCCATGTCTCCGCTTTAAAGACGTCTGCAAACGACATGAAGCCCTGTGACATTGATCACAAGTCGTGGGAGTCAGTTGCCAGCGTTCGCCAGAGCTGGCAGGCAGTCATAAAGGTGGGGCTGAAGTGTGGCTCGTCGAAGAGACTTAGCAGTTGGCAGGAAAAAAGACAAAAGCGCAAGGGGAGAGCCAACTGTCTAACAGACCCGGCAAACAAATTTTTCTGCAGCACCTGTGGAAGAGCCTGTCACTCTAGAATTGGCCTTTAGAGCCACTCAAGGCGCTGCTCCACACACCACTGACCACCTCCAGGCACTTACCCATTGTCTCTCGAGATAAGGAGGCCAAAGAAAGCTGAAAGATATATTATTACTCTGTATATGTGAACAAGCAATATGTTTGGAAAGTGATATCTTGAAGGTATATTGCTCACACGGAAACTCAACTACAAAGACTCGTGGACTGTCTCTCCCATGCTGAACTTGTTCTCCTATAAGCATCAAGAAAACTGTGGCCATGGGACAAGGTGTTGCATCTCCATCCCTGATCGCCCTAAATAACACCCCACTGGAAGTGGTTAGCAAATTCTACTACTTTGGGTCCATGATGACAGACAGTCTTTTCTTAATGTAGAGCTGGATACATGCATAGGGAAAGCAGCTACTGCCTTTGGCCGACTTGCGAAACGCGCATGGAATACTACCAAGCTGACCCTTCGGACCATGTTCATGGTTTATAAAGCCTGTGTTCTCAGCACCTTGCTGTATGGCTGTGAAACATGGGAGACTTACAGCTACCAGGAAAAGAAGCTCAATAATTTCCATCTTTGCTGTCTGCGGCACATTATGGGTATGTCCTGGCAGGACAAAATCACAAATGTGGCAGTCCTCTCAAAGGCAGAGCTCCCAAGTGTGTTGGCACTAATTAAACAGAGGCAACTTTGGTGGATCAAACACGTTCGCAGGATGGAAAAAGGTCGCATACCCAAGGACCTTCTGTATAGTGAGGTAGCCGGGGCCAGATGACCATTGTGGCGCCCAAAGCTCCACTTCAAGGACGCTTGCAAGCGTGATGTGAAGTCCCTAAATGTCGACTTTCCCACTTGGGATTCGCTAGCTGTCGAAAGAGGGGAAAGACGACACATCCTATGGACTAGTGTGCTCTACCACAACGACCAGTTGCTACAGTAGCTTGGCAACCGGCACCAACAACTCACAGCATGACTTGGCAGCTTCATGTGCAGCACTTGTGGCAGAACCTGCCTCTCAAGGATTGGCCATCATGGCCATCAACAAAGGTGCACCAAGAGAAGACACCCCACCTAAATGGATTGTTTGCTGTGTGTCCATCTTTCGTAGATGGAAGGGTTCCAACCTTATGTCTCCCATATATTGAATCTGTCAGGGTAGATTAATTTATATCGCCATTATATTGAGAATGATGTTGCAAAATATTTTGTACTTAAACTGGGAGAGGGTGGTTTGTGGGGGGGTGGGGTGCGGGTAGCGACTGATAGTACTGTATGTACTTCAAGCACTATAGTATAGTACTGAAGAGTGGGAAAATTGCAGGTTTAATTCTAACTACAGCGAGTTGATGCTGAGCAGCAGCCATAAGATCCCCTTCTGGGAAAGGATAAATAGGATGGGGATGTCCTGCATATACCCACTAATGGCTGGCCAAAGTGGGCTTTAGTAGAGATTCTATTTATGCAAGGAACGCAACTTTAGGCACCTCAGTGTTAAAGAATATGGGATATATTCCCAAATTAAGAATGTACTGACAACGCCTCAAAATTAACAGATACAGAACTTGGAAACTGCAGTACTTGAACTCTAGGGGAGTTACTGAAACTGTGATGAGGCAAGTTTGATATTGTTGCCTTAAGATTATGTTGACATATGAAACCAATGTAATTTACACAATTAGCTACACTCCAATCAGAAGTGCTAATTTCAAATAGATCATGAGTGCTTTGCCCTTGTATAACTGGTTTAGGCAGGACTGAAACATGTTCTAAAATAAGTTAACACATGCATGTGGTGCTGTTCCAAATTTTCTATGGATAGGTCTTTGAAGAAACTTACTTTTTGGAATATACTAGTCAACCTCCTGTGGCACCAGAAAAGGATCACAACCAAAAATAGTCTTTGAGGGTAGTCAAAAGGTGATAATTGGACTAGAGCAAGCAGACATAATTGAGCCCCCATTTTCAAGTCAAAGTTTGCCTTATTTTCTCCAATAATACTTGGATTTATGTTGCTGCTCATGGTTAAATAGTAACATTTATGGCATAAAAGCAAAATACTGCAGATGCTGGAAATCTGAAATAAAAACAAGAAATGCTGGAACCCTCAGCAGGTCTGGCAGCATCTGTGGAAAGAAGCAGAGTTAACGTTTCGGGTCAGTGACCCTTCATTTATGACAGATAGGAAACACAGCTGGTTGGAACATGGGAATTTCTCTGCAGTATAGGTTGAGGGGCTGGGAGACACAACACTGAGGTACTACGGTGCCACCGCTAGTAGTGGGTGTAATTACATTGTGGCAATTTACATAGGCGGTTTCCATTATAAATGTATATGTAGGAATTTTCATGGGTAAAAGTTGATACAAGTGTGACAACAGGAAGAGAGATGCTCCAGATAGGAAATGTGCACAGACTTGTAACATTACAAATGTATACATCTAAATTGAGTTTGTGAACATAGAATATTTAGGAACAGGAAATGTCACTATGGCTGAGAAGTCCATACCTTCTTGATTAACTCCACCTCCCTCCCTTTTCACTATCGAACTCAATCAATCTCTTTTATAATAATAAAAGCAAAATACTGCAGATGCTGGAAATACTCAGTGGATCAGGCAGCATTTGTGGAGAGTGAAGCAGAGTTAATATTTCAGGTCTGTGACCTTTCATCAGAACTGGCAAAGGTTAGAAAAGGATTGGGTTTTAAGCAAGTAAAGGATGGTGGGGAGTTTGGTTGGGAAGAGAACAAAAGGGAAGGTGTGTGATATGGTAGAGAGCAGGAGAGATTAAATAACAAAGCTGTCATGGGACAAAGTCAGAGTGTTGATGCTTGCTTTGTCTTTGACCACATTAGTCTAGAGAGTGTGTTAATGGCAGAGTAATGAGCAACTCGGTCCACATGAAAAAACAGGCAAAATATCAATCTTGGTTGCACTGAGTGAGAAAATGACATACATTTCTGAAAGGGAACGATTACACCATTTTACCCTTTTTTTTTAAAAAGTGCACACTTGGATTGAAGTTATAAAATTGTTGTCTTTGTCTCCTTACCTCAGGGAAGATATATTTGCCATAGAGGAAATGCAACAAAGGTTCACCAAACTAATTCCTGGGATGGAGAGATTGTCCTATGAGGAAAGATTGAATAGACTGGGCCTTTATTCTCTGGACGTTAGAAGAATAAGAGGTGATCTCATTTAAACATACAATATTCTTAAAGGGATCGACAGGATAGATGCAGGAAGGATGTTTCCCTAGCTGGGGAATCTAGAACCAGAGGACACAGTCTCAGAATATGGGGCAGGCCATTTTGGGCTGAGATGAGGAATTACTTCATTTGGAGGGTGGTGAATCTTTGGAATTTTTTGCCCCAGAGGGTTGTGGATGCTCAGTCGTTGAGTATGTTCAAGACAGAGATTGATAGCTTTCTACGTATTAAAAACATCAAAGGATACAGGGATAGTGCAGGAATATGGTGTGGAAGTAGATCAGCCATGATCTAATTGAATGGCGGAGCAGGCTCAAAGGGATGATTTGCCTACTCCTATTTCTTTTGTTGTGTATCCTACCAATTGCATGAGATTTGTAAAGTAAGTCATAAAATCACAAAAATTTTTATGCAAATATCAGTTTAATCTGTTTTGACAAATCGGGTGTATATTTTTACTGACAAGTGGGATGGTGTGGGTGACATCCACTTTTCACCTCAACTGACTGCAGATAATGTTTTGAAAATAGTTAGATAAATAGAAAGGGTTAAATGAATAGACAAACAACAGGTTTTCTCATAGGTTAAAAAAATGTTCGCAACCTCATTCACTCACGCATTCTCTCTCGCGCGCGCACACACATATGCACAAGAAAAGATAGAGTAGAGTGGTAGCATGCAGTTAGAGTTCAATTGTGGTAAGTGTTCGTCGTTTTACGAAAACCTTTTAAAACTTTTTAGGAGGAAATCTTTCAATGATGCAGGCCTGAGTTTTTGTCTTAAAGGGTGAAGTGTTGCAGGCTCCTTGTGGTTAAGCCTTAATCCGAAGTCGATGATGGAAATCCTGGTTCACCTTCGCAGGTGGGAGTTGGGTAGTTCCAAAGTCACCTTACAATTTTTCTGCTGCAGTAGTTAAAAGATGTTGTCTGCAGGGCCCCTGCTTCGCTGGAACTGTCTCACAGCTGTTCTGGCTGGAAAAGACCTGCTGTGGCTGGTCTGCCCTTTCCCTTTAGGAAAATACCTTCTAAGGTAGAAACTTGTCAAGTGACTAAGGGTGCTCTCCTCTGGGGTGATCCACACAATGTTCCAAGATGTGTGAACCATTGTTACATGGTGGCATTTGAATGTAGTGCATTCTGATAAATAAGTGTTACTTCGCACCTATTACTTTGGCCTTGGCTTTGGAGAGAGTCTGCAAAAGTCTTTGTTAGCTCCTTCCTGTAGATAAGAGTCATCAAAATGGTACGGCATCCTTTCAATTTCAATGGGTTCTCTCCAAAGCTAATTCAGATGAGGTTAACAAGTTTCATTTTCAACAGACAATGTGTTTATTGACAGTACCGAAGGGGTCACCTGACCTCTACTCCATTTTGCCTGTGGCACAAATGTGTCCATTTTCCACCAGTTCATTGCATATGTCATCACGGGTTCCTTTGTTAGCGTGACAAGATGTTTGTCTTGCAATGTGGTGTGTTGTGATATTTTGACTGAAGTATCTAATGACCATTGTTCCTAATAATGTATTTCATATTTATTGACTTCATTTCTCTTTGTATATATGTAGCACAGTTGACCACTGACCACCTCCAGGCGCGTATCCATTGTCTCTTGAGATAAGGAGGCCCAAAAGAAAAAAGCACAGTTGATTTCTATTGAAAAACTCAAAATTGATTAGCTTTTTTATTTGGAGTGGAATTAAGATTAGAGATACAGCACTGAAACAGGCCCTTCGGCCCACCGAGTCTGTGCCGAACATCAACCACCCATTTATACTAATCCTACACTAATCCCATATTCCTACCAAACATCCCCACCTGCCTATATTCCCCTACCACCTACCTATACTAGTGACAATTTATAATGGCCAATTTACCTATCAACCTGCAAGTCTTTTGGCTTGTGGGAGGAAACCGGAGCACCCGGAGAAAACCCACGCAGACACAGGGAGAACTTGCAAACTCCACACAGGCAGTACCCAGAATCGAACCCGGGTCCCTGGAGCTGTGAGGCTGCGGTGCTAACCACTGCGCCACTGTGCCGTAAATACTAGTAGAAGGTAGTGAGGGATGAAAATCTGAATATAATATGTTGTTAGTCCATTATTGACAACAATAAAGATACTAATACTTTAAATTGACCATAAGCTGATCCCATGATCTCTCAGAAGGAGCTCAACGTGGTTGTAAATGATATTGTTTGAATGAAACGGTCATTTTAAGGGAGGCAAGTTTAGGCATGGGGGATTATACAGCAGATGGAGGTGCGCCTGCATTTTGCCTCTGGTTTCACTTTGATGTATTGACGTGGCTCTGCTAAATTCCTGTGTGAATTGTTGAGATCTGATGAGTTAGCTGGTTACTATGGTAAAATCCTGTCACATGACAACTACTGCCGAACGTCTCCAGATTTTTTTCTCTCGTACGTTTGACGTCAGCACTGAGGTCAAGTGGAGCCCCGTTGTGAAGAAACGGGCTCAGAGCCTATTCTATAGCACGCAGTGAGAAATTTGTAGTCTGGGATGGCTCCAATGCCAGGTCCCACACAACAAGCACTTTCCCCAAATGGTGAGAATAATAACGACATCGTTCAGGACAATGGCACTATCATTCCTTTTCGGAAGCACACAGTGAGAGGGGAGCGTTCTTACAGGTAATCAATGCTATGTTTAGATATGGCTGGAGACTGCAGCAGAAAGAGGAAATGCAATGGATTACATAATAAAACTGCACAATCCTAGATGTGTTATAATAGTCTTTATTTGTATGTTTTGTCGCCGTTTGAAATGAAATGTGCCTTTTAATATTGTATAGAATATTTGAGCATTAATAGCACGGAGTGTCTCCGTTTTTTTTATGAACGTCCTTGTGCTTTTTCTCCTCTCCTTCCTTCCTCCCCCTCCCTCCGGGTTCTGCTAGTTCCCTTCTGTGCCGTTATTTCTGGTAAGATGAAGTAATTATTTCTGTAAAGTGGGACTGTCATTCCAGTTACTGAACGAGAAACGAAGTAGATTTGTCTGAATTAAAACCTAGTTAGTAAACAGATGAACAGAACATTCCCCAATGAATTTCAAAAAATGGATTCCTTAGGATTGAGCTGCTGTTGGTGGTATTATTAAGCAAACCAGATTGACGGAGCTTGTAAAATTCTGGGATCTGATTGGTGGAATGTCTGACGGTGGAGGTCACCATGTCATGCATTCAGTGAGATTTCCTCTTGTAGCTGGTTCGTACAAAGAAGCTAGACTTCTATAACCGTTGAGGATATGAGCAGTAGATCTGAAATAAATTCCCGATGTACCTTGGGAGAAATGTTAAGACTTATCTTTTAGGAAGACAGCTGTGAAACCACGCTGACAGAACTGGTGTGATTTTTATTAATTCTGGTATTCTTGGAGAGCTTTTACTTTTGCTAATTTGGCTTTTTTATTTGAAAAATGGATACTTTTCCTGAAAGTTTAATGGAAAAGATCTATTGCTAAAATATGCTTTGATATCTGCATTCTTTGGGAATTTGTAAGCAAGCAATGCATATTCTGCATTTTTAAAAAAAAAATCTGCTTGGTAGTTGTCTACCTTCATTCATAAATACAAATTACCTGCCAGACGTTCGGCTGGTTTATGGAAAGGGCCCTTTTTCTGGCTATGCACTAGGCCTGTGGCTTCATTGTTCATGCACTGCTGACTTGATCTTGTTTTAATTTTCTTATTTGCATTTAAAGTAGTAATTTTTATAATCTTTTGGAATTTTTTTGATATATATGTACTGCAAGTTTAGAAAAATGTTAACTGCTTTTAATCACCATACAATGCTTCTGCGAAATTGTATTGATCAGCTATGTTCATAAAAATAGTAAAGCGTATTTGAATTGCAGTTTTGTGTAAGATTTGTTTATACTGAATAACTAACTTAAGCTGTATTCGAATATTTCTTAAGATTCTCAATACATTGCCCTCCCCATTTTTTCCAGATGAGTTAAGAGTTGAATTTAACATTAACTGATAAATATGAAACTGATTTTGAAATTATGCCGAAAGATTAATATTTTCACTTTCGAGTGTTCTTTCCAGAGTTGCTTTTTTTTTTGGCTGCTTTTTGAAAACTTTACATGTCTTTTAAATTGCATAGCACTTGCTGTAGCCACAGGTCATTAAGACCCCACTTGAAATCACAGCTAGTTCCATTGAATATAATGAAAATATCAAAGTTATAGTTTTAAGTATGTTGCTGCATTTTATTTAATTTTCTTCACTATGCATTACCTGTTTGAGAAGCTCAGCTTTTAGAATGCTTGTTGAATGTTCCTTTTGCCTAATTTTTTTTATTTCATGAGATGTGCGCATCCCTGGCAGGCTAGCATTTGTTGACCATCCATGATTGCCCTTGAATTGAGTGTCTTGCTAGGCCATTTCAGAGGGCAATTAAGAGTCAACCACATTGCTGTGGTCTGGAGTCACATGTAGGCCAGACCAGGTAAGTTTGGCAGATTTCCTTCCTTAAAGGACGTGAGTGAACGAGATGGGTTTTTATGACAATCAGTGATGGTTTCGTGGCGCTATTAGCGAGACTAGCTTTCAATTTGCTTCCTCTGAAAACGAATAGTAACCTAAAATTATCCACAGTTGTTTTATATGATCATAGAACATAGAAGAACATAGAACGTTACAGCGCAGTACAGGCCCTTCAGCCCTCGATGTTGCGCCGACCTGTGAAACCATCTGACCTACACTATTCCATTTTCATCCATATGTCTATCCAATGACCACTTAAATGCCCTTAAAGTTGGCGAGTCTACTACTGTTGCAGGCAGGGCGTTCCACGCCCCTACTACTCTCTGTGTAAAGAAACTACCTCTGACATCTGTCCTATATCTATCACCCCTCAACTTAAAGCTATGTCCCCTCGTGTTTGCCATCACCATCCGAGGAAAAAGGCTCTCACTATCCACCCTGTCCAACCCTCTGATTATCTTATATGTCTCTATTAAGTCACCTCTTCTCCTCCTTCTCTCTAACGAAAACAACCTCAAGTCCCTCAGCCTTTCCTCGTAAGACCTTCCCTCCATACCAGGCAACATCCTAGTAAATCTCCTCTGCACCTTTTCCAAAGCTTCCACATCCTTCCTATAATGCGGTGACCAGAACTGCACGCAATACTCCAGGTGCGGCCTCACCAGAGTTCTGTACAGCTGCAGCATGACCTCGTGGCTCCGAAACTCGATCCCCCTACTAATAAAAGCTAACACACCATATGCCTTCTTAACAGCTCTATTAACCTGGGTGGCAACTTTCAGGGATTTATGCACCTGGACACCAAGATCTCTCTGCTCATCTACACTACCAAGAATCTTCCCATTAGCCCAGTATTCTGCAATCCTGTTACTCCTTCCGAAGTGAATCACCTCACACTTTTCCGCATTAAACTCCATTTGCCATCTCTCAGCCCAGCTCTGCAGCCTATCTATGTCCCTCTGTAACCTACAACATCCTTCGGCACTATCCACAACTCCACCGACCTTCGTGTCATCCGCAAATTTACTAACCCACCCTTCTACACCCTCATCCAGGTCATTTATAAAAATGACAAACAGCAGTGGCCCCAAAACAGATCCTTGCGGTACACCACTAGAAACTATACTCCAGGATGAACATTTACCATCAACCACCACCCTCTGTCTTCTTTCAGCTAGCCAATTTCTGATCCAAAGCACTAATTGACCATCAACCCCATACTTCTGTATTTTCTGCAATAGCCTACCGTGGGGAACTTTATCAAACGCCTTACTGAAATCCATATACACCACATCCACGGCTTTACCCTCATCCACCTGTTTGGTCACCTTGTCAAAAAACTCAATAAGGTTTGTGAGGCACGACCTACCCTTCACAAAACCGTGCTGACTATCTCTAATGAACTTATTCTTTTCAAGATGATTATAAATCCTATCTCTTATAACCTTTTCCAACATTTTACCCACAACTGAAGTAAGGCTCACAGGTCTATAATTACCAGGGCTGTCTCTACTCCCCTTCTTGAACAAGGGGACAACATTTGCTATCCTCCAGTCTTCCGGCACTATTCCTGTCGACAATGACGACATAAAAATGAAGGACAAAGGCTCTGCAATCTCCTCCCTGGCTTCCCAGAGAATCCTAGGATAAATCCCATCCGGCCCAGGGGACTTATCTATTTTCACACTTTCCAAAATTGCTAACACCTCCTCCTTTTGAACCTCAATCCCATCTAGCCCAGTAGTCTGTATCTCAGTATTCTCCTCGACAGCATTTTCTTTCTCCACTGTAAATACTGACGAAAAATATTCATTTAACACTTCCCCTATCTCCTCCGATTCCACACGCAACTTCCCACTACTATCCTTGATTGGCCCTAACCTATCTCTAGTCATTCTTTTATTCCTGATATACCTATAGAAAGTCTTAGGGTTTTCTTTGATCCTATCCGCCAATTACTTCTCGTGTCCTCTCCTTGCTCTTCTTAGCTCTCCCTTTAGATCCTTCCTGGCTAGCTTGTAACTCTCAAGCGCCTTAACTGAGCCTTCACGTCTCATCCTAACATAAGCCGCCTTCTTCCTCTTGACAAGCGCTTCAACTTCTTTAGTAAACCACGGCTCCCTCGCTCGACAACTTCCTCCCTGCCTGACAGGTACATACTTATCAAGGACACGCAGTAGCTGCTCCTTGAATAAGCTCCACATTTCGATTGTGCCCATCCCCTGCAGTTTCCTTCCCCATCCTACGCATCCTAAATCTTGCCTAATCGCATCATAATTTCCTTTCCCCCAGCTATAATTCTTGCCCTGCTGTATATGCCTGTCCCTGCCCATCGCCAAGGTAAACCTAACCGAATTGTGATCACTATCACCAAAGTGCTCACCAACTTCTAAATCTAAAAAGGAGCTGAAATCTGTATGTGCTTGAGACAAAGGGATCAAATTTCAAGATAAATGTCAGTAAATATTGTTCCAAGAAACATCACTGTTCCACAAACAGTAGTTGGTGTGTGGGCAACTTAAGATTGTGAGATGCCATGTTGAATAGCAATTGATTATAGATTGAAACTTCCTTAACCTTGCTGTATATGAAGTGTATCCAGTTTTTTTTTTTTTGCCTTTAGAAGAAGGGGAGATAAACTTTGTAATAAAAACAAGAAATGCTGGAAATACTCAGCAGGTCTGGTAGCATCTGTGGAGAGATGTGCTTCTCTCTCCACAGATGCTGCCAGACCTGCTGAGTATTTCCAGCATTTCTTGTTTTTATTTCAGATTTCCAGTATCCGCAGTATTTTGCTTTTATTTTAGTGAGGAAATTGGTATTGAATTTTGCTCGGGTTTGGTTTCAAGAAGACTGTCCAGTACCTGACTGGAGTGATCATCCTTCGTGTGCAAGTCTGGACAGTGAGTTTTGAATTATTATTGAAACAATGGGGGGATCACAGCTGCACTAAATACTATTCTTGCTTGATATCCACAAATAAAAAGTTTGCAGCAAGATGACTGGATATAAATCAGGAACTGGAACCTTGACTGATTTTCCTCTAACAGTTTGTGAGGTCGATTATAACATCAGTATTGCAACCCGATGGAGATCAGCTAACTCGGTACAGGCTGTTTGAGACATTCTGCTTATTATGTGGCTCTTCTGTGGACTGTCTTTCTGAACTATTCTACAAAAACGACAACGGCACGCTCAGCCCGTCAACCCTGCAAACGCCTCCTTAGTACCATCTGGGGGCTTGTGCCAAAATTGGGAGAGCTGTCCCACAGACTAGGCAAGCAACGCCTGACATAAATAAAAGCAAAATTATGCTGATGCTGGAAATCTGAAATAAAAACAAAGTGCTGGAAATAGCAGGTCAGGCAGCATCTGTGGAGAGAGAAGCAGAGTTAACGTTTCAGGTCTGTGACCTTTCATCAGAACTGGCAAAAATTAGAAAAGAATTCGGTTTTAAGCAAGTGGGGGGGATTGTTGGGAAGAGAACAAAAGGGGAGGTGTGTGATGGGGCAGAGTGCAGGAGAGGTTAAATAGCAAAACTGCCCTGGGGCACAGGCAAAGAAAGGGTTAATGCTTGTGATGAAAGACAAAGCATTAGTCCAGAGAGAGTATTAATAGCGGAATAATGAGTAGCTCAAATGAACAGCCTGACGTAGTCCTACTCACGGAATCATACCTTGTAGACAAAATGTCCCAGACAGCACTATCGCCATTGCTGGGTATGTTCTGTCCCACCGGCAGGACAGACCCACCAAAGGTGGCGGCACAGTGGTACGCAGGCAGGAGGGGTTTGCCTTGGGAGTCCTCAACATTGACACTGGACCCATGAAGTCTCATGGCATCAGGTCAAACATGGCCAAGGAAACGTCCTGCTGATTACCACCTACTGCCCCCTCCCCCCAACCGCTTCAGCTGATGAATCGGTGCTCCTTCATGTTGAACACCACTTGAAAGAAACAGAGGTTGGCAAGGGCACAGAATGTACTCTGGGTGGGGGACTTCAATGTCCATCATCAAGAATGGCTCGGAGGCTGACCACTCCTGACCGAGCTGGCCAAGTCCTAAAGGACATAGCTGCTAGACTGGGTCTCCGGCAGGTGGTGAAGGAGCCAAGAAGATGGGAAAAACTAACTCTGCCTCATCCTCGCCAACCTACCTTGTTGCAGATGCATCTGTCCATGACAGTATTGGTAGGAGTGACCACTGCACAGTCCTTGTGGAGACCAAGTCCTGTCTTCACATTGAAGGTACCCTCCATCCTGTTGTGTAGCACTACCACCATGCTAAATGGAATAGATTTTGAACCGATATAGCAACTCAAAACTGGGAGTCCATGAGGCACTGTGGGAATCAGCAGCAGCAGAATTGTATTCAAATACAATCTGTAACCTCATGGCCTGGCATATCCCCCATTCTACCATTACCATCAAGCTGAAGGATCAACCCTTGTTCGATGAAGGGTGCAGGAGGGCGTGCCAGGAGCAGCACCAGGCATACCTAAAAATGAGGTGTCAACCTGGTGAAGCTACAACACAGGACGACATGCATGCCAAACAGTGGCATCAGCATGCAATAGATTTAAGCTCTGCAGTCCTGCCACATCCAGTCATGAATGGTGGTGGTCAATTAAACAACTAACAGGAGGAGGGGGGCCCACAAATATCCCCATCCTCAATGCTGGGGAAGCCCAGCACATCAGTGCACAAAACGAGGCTGAAGCATTTGCAACCATCATCAGCCAGAAGGACCTCCTCCCGAGATCCCCAGCCCCTCAGATGCTAGTTTTGAGCCAATTTGATTAACTCCATGTGATATCAAGAAATGACTGAAGGCACTGAATACCGCACAGGCAATGGGCCCTGATAACATTTCGGCAATAATACTGAAGACTTGTGCTCCAGAACTGGTTGCGCCCCTAGCCAAGCTGTTCCAGTACAGCTACAACACTGGCATCTACCTAACGATGTGGAAAATTGCCCAAGTATGTCCTGTACAAAAAAAAAAGCAGGACAAATCCAATCCAGCCAATTACTATCCTATCAGTCTACTTTCTATCATCAGCAAAAGGATGGAAGGTGTTGTTGAAAGTGTTGTCAAGTGGCACTTACTCAGCAGTAACCTGCTCACTGAAGCTCAGTTTGGGTTCCACCAGGGCCACTCAGCACTGAGGAAGGCCCAGTGCTATCCACTTAATTGGCATGTAATGCAGCGGGCCTTCCGCAGAGGAGGCAATGCAGGGCTCTCACTGTCACCTCAGCTGGTGGCCAAGATCCCCGTCGCCCACATAAAATCCCACCCACCCCCCACATAGCCCCCCCCCCCTTGCAATTTGTCCAAGTAAATGGTTTATCCTGTTCAGAATTAAAAAGTATTCTGTCACAGTGCATTAAATAATAGATGGATTTTTATTGCAGTTTCCCTTCACGTTGAATTTTGGATCTTAGCTGGGAGGTAGAATTGATCATCTTCATCTGTATTGAAATTCATTTGCCAATTATATGCCCATTCTGCAAATTATTAATGTCCTCTTGCATTTTGTCGCATTTTCCCTTTGTGTTAACTGCACCCCTAATTTGCTGTCATCCTGAAATTTTTGAAATTGTTCTTTACTTTATCGCTTTGGACTCAGGAATGCTAATTGTGAAGAATAGTGGTCCCAGCACTGATCCCCATGGGACACCTCTTCCCACCTTTTTGTGAGTTTGAGTAGCTACCCTTAACACCACTCTCTCTTTTTTTCTGTTTAGCATTCTGGCTACGGAACAGAAAACATTGATTCTGCTACCTATCCTCTGATGCTGTGTTCTGACCTTAGTCATGCGTCTACTATGTGGTAGTGTTATGTGGCCTCTTGAAAATCCACATTTCATCGACAACATTACCCTGATCCATCTTGTCTATCTCTTATACGAATTCAGTGTGGTTCATCAAGCACTACCTTCCCATTTTGAAAACTGCTACCAACTTCATTAAATTTCCAGTTTCTGGATGCTTTTCTGTTGCATCTTTGAGTAAAGATTCCATAATCATTCTTACCACTGACATTGAGCTAAGTGGTCTATAACTATCTAAGTCCAACTGGACTTGTTCTATCTTTTTAAATATAGGAATCACATTGGCTGTCCACCAGTCCTTTGACGCTATTCCCTTTTTCTAATTTTTTATATATTTGCAATAGTACCTCTGCTGTCACCTCCTTAACTTGAATAGGGGTTTTTATTCCCTGCAGTTTAGTTTGTCAATTATCTCTTCTCCCCACCGCACCCACCATCTTTCTATGTTGAACATCTTTTATATTATTTTGGTTCTATTCTTGTAATGTCATGCCCACCTTGTTAGTCTCCCTAGTAAACACTGAGGCAAAGTAGATATTCAGTATCTCTGCCAGTTCACTGACATTACCTGTGAGTTTATTTTGTAGATCCCTTAGTGGCCCTATTTAAACTTGATTTTTCTTTTGTTATTTATGTGCCTATTTTATACATTACTACTTTTATGTTTTTGATTTAATTTCGTTCCCCTTTGCTTTTCTAATTAGAGTGTGCCTTTTTCTTCAACTTAAATTTTACCCATTTCATTATTGGCTTTTTTAAAAGATATTTTAAAAATATATTTCACCTGAACGCTGTTGTTCACCACCTTTTTAGACATTTCCCACTGCTGTTGTTTTTGTCACTTTTATTCCAGTTTACCTACCCTAATTCCATTCTCATCGCTGCAAAATTAGCTCTTTTTTCTTCAATTTACTACTTTGCTCTTTTTCTTAGTTAGGTCTTTCTCATTCCTTATTTTAAACCTTATGTTAAAATCGCTATTGCCTCGATGTACCCCATTGCTTACTTCTGTTATCTGCTCTGGTTCATTTCCTTTACTAGATCCAGCAACGAGTCCTTCCTGGTTAAGAAAGGACTCCTGTACACATTCCATGAGGGGAGGCGGTGGCGTAGTGGTATTGTCACTGGGCTAGTAACCTAGAGACCCAGGGTTTTGCTCTAGGGACATGGGTTCAAATCCCACCACAGCAGAAGGTGGAATTTAAATTCAATTAATAAATCTTGAATTAAAAAGCTAGTCTAATGATGGCCATGAAACCATTGTCGATTGTTGTAAAAACCCATCTGGTTCACTAATGTCCTTTTTTAGGGAAGGAAATCTGCTGTCCTTACCTGGTCTGGCCGACATGTGACTCCAGGCCCACAGCAATGTGGTTGACTCTTAGATGCCCTCTGAAATGGCCTAGCAAGCCACTCAGTTGTACCTAACTGCTACGAAGTCAATAAAAAGGAATGAAACTGGACGGACCAACGGGCATCGACCTAGGCACCGGAAACAACAACGGCAAACCCAGCCCTGCCGACCCTGCAAAGTCCTCCTTACTAACATCTGGGGGCTTGTGCCAAAGTTGGAAGAGCTGTCCCACAGACTAGTCAAGCAACAGCCTGACATAGTCATACTCACAGAATCATACCTGACAATGTCTCAGACGCTGCAATCACTATCCCTGGGTATGTCCTGTCCCACTGGCAGGACAGACCCAGCAGAAGTGGCGGCACAGTGGTATACAGTAGGGAGGGAGTTCTCAACATCGACTCTGGACCCATGAAGTCTCATGGCATCAGGTCAAACATGGACAAGGAAACCTCCTGCTGATTACCACCTACTGCCCTCCCTCAGCTGATGAGCCAGTACTCCTCCATGTTGAACACCACTTGGAGGAAGCACTGAGGTTGGCAAGGGCACAAAATGTACTCTGGGTGGGGAACTTCAGTGTCCATCACCAAGAGTGGCTTGGTAGCACCACTACTGACTGAGCTGGCCGAGTCCTAAAGAACATATCTACTAGACTGGATATGCGGCAGGTGGTGAGGGAACCAACAAGAGGGGAAAACATACTTGACCTTGTCCTCACCAATCTGCCTGCCACAGATGCATCTGTCCATGACAGTATTGGTAGGAGTGACCACCCCACAGTCCTTGTGGAGACGAAGTCCCACCTTCACATTGAGAATACCCTCCATCGTGTTGTGTGGCACTACCACCGTGCTAAATGAGAGGTTTCGAACAGATCTAGCAGTGCAAAACTGGGTATCCATGAGGTGCAGTGGGCCATCAGCAGCAGCAGAATTATACTCGACCACAATCTGTAATCTCATGGCCCAGCATATCCCCCACTCTACCACTACCATCAGGCCTGGAGACCAACCCTGGTTCAATGTAGAGTGCAGGAGAGCTTGCCAGGAGCAGCACCAGGCATACCTCAAAATGAGGTGTCAACCTGGTGAAGCTGCAACACAGGACTATCTGTGTGCCAAACTGCTAAGCGATCCCATAACCAACGGATCAACGAGGAAAGGCTGGGACTTGAGGTTGTTTTCGTTGGGGAGAAGGAGAGGTGACTTAATAGAGACATATAAGATAATCAGAGGGTTAGATAGGGTGGATAGTGAGAGTCTTTTTCCTCGGATGGTGATGGCAAACACGAGGGGACATAGCTTTAAGTTGAGGGGTGATAGATATAGGACAGATGTCAGAGGTAGTTTCTTTACTCATAGAGAGTAGTAGGGGCGTGGAACGCCCTGCCTGCAACAGTAGTAGACTCGCCAACTTTAAGGGCATTTAAGTGGTCATTGGATAGACATATGGATGAAAATGGGGTAGTGTAGGTCAGATGGTTTCACAGGTCGGCGCAACATCGAGGGCCAAAGGGCCTGTACTGCGCTGTAATGTTCTAATTCTAATTCTAAAAAAAAAAATCAGATCTAAGCTCTGCAGTCCTGCCACATCCAGTTGTGAATGGTGGTGGACAATTAAACAACTAACTGAAGGAGGTGGCTCCACAAATATCCCCATCCTCAATGATGGGGGAGCCCAGCACATCAGTGCGAAGATAAGACTGAAGCATTTGCAACGATCCTCAGCCAGAAGTGCCGAGTTGATGATCCATCTCGGCCTCCTCCTGAAGTCCCCAGCATTACAGATGCCAGACTTCAGCCAATTTGATTCACTCCACATGATATCAAGATATGACTGAGGGGACTGGATACTGCAAAGGCTACGGGCCCTGACAATATTCCGGCAAAACTACTGAAGACCTGTGCTCCCGAACTTGCCGCACCCCTAGCCAAGCTGTTCCTGTACAGCTACAACACTGGCATCTACCCTGCAATATGGAAAATTGCCCCTGCACACAAAAAGCAGGACAAGTCCAACCCGGCCAATTACTGCCCCATCAGCCTACTCTCAATCAGTAAAGTGATGGAAGGTGTCATCAACAGTGCCAACAATAACCTGCTCAGTGAAGCTCAGTTTGGGTTCCGCCAGGGCCGCTCGGCTCCTGACCTCATTACAACCTTGGTTCAAACATGGACAAAAGAGCTGAACGCAAGAAGTGAGGTGAGGGTGACTGCCATTGACATCAAGGCCGCATTTGACTGAGTACGACATCAAGGAGCCCTAGCAAGACTGAGGTCAATGGGAATTGGGGAAAACCCTCCGCTGATTGGAGTCAAAGGAAGATAGTTGTGGTTGTTGGAGGTCAATCATCTTAGTTCCAGGACATCACTGCAGGAATTCCTCAGGGTAGTGTCCTAGTAGTGACCTTCCTTCAATCATAAGGTCAGAAGTGGGGATGTTCACTGCACAATGTTCTGCACCATTCGTGACTCCTCAGATACTGAAGCAGTCCGTGCAGAAATGCAGCAAGATTAGGACAATACATGGGCTTGGGCTGATAAGTGGCAAGTAACATTCACGCCACACAAGTACCAGACAATGACCATCTTCAACAAGAGAGAATCTAACCATCTCCCCTTGACATTCAATGGCATTACCATCACTGAATCCCTCACTATCAACATCCTAGGGGCTACCGTTGACCAGAAACTGAACTGGAGTAGCCATATAAATACAGTGGCTACAAGAGCAGGTCAGAGGCTAGGAATCCTGTGGCGAGTAACTCACGTCCTGACTCCCCAAAGTCTGTCCTCCATCTACAAGGCACAAAGTCAGGAGTGTGATGGAATACTCTCCACTTGCCTGGATGGGTGCAGCTCCAACAACACTCAAGAAGCTCGACACCATCAGGACAAAGCAGCCCGCTTGATTGGCACCCCATGTACAAACATTCACTTCCTCCACCACTGATGCACAGTGGCAGCAGTGTGTACCATCTACAATTTGCACTGCAGCAACGCATCAAGGCTCCTTAGACAGCACCTTCCAAACCTGCGACCTCTACCAACTAGAAGGACAAGGGCAGCAAATGCATGGGAACACCACCACCTGCAAGTTCCCGTCCAAGTCACACACCATCCTGACTTGGAACTATATTGGCTGGGTCAAAATCCTGGAACTCCCTTCCTAACAGCACTGTGGGTGTACCTACCCTACATGGACTGCAGCGGTTCAAGAAGGCAGCTCACCACCACCTTCTCAAGGGCAATTAGGGATGGGCAATAAATGCTGGCCTGGCCCGCGACGCCCACATCCCATGAATGAATAAAAACAAATTTCCTTTTTCCTACCTCTTGCCAGTTTATTTAGGGATAGTTGAAGTTTCCTATGATTTTTATTGTGTTTCACTCACTTCACAGATTTCCCTACATATTTCTTCCTCTACTTTCCTTCCACTATTAACTGGTCCATAGAATAACCCAGTAACATGATTGATCTCTTTTCCTTTGTCTGAATCAGTATGGATTCTGTTTCTATCTTAATGTTAGTTACATCCCTTCTTTTTTCTGCTGCCATTTCATTGTTTCCAATTAGTATCCCATCCATCCTTCTTCCTTCGTTCTCCTTTCTAAATGCATGTTGTCCTGCAGCGTTTAACTGCCAGTCCTGTCTTGTTATTCTTTCTGTATCTCGCCTCACGCTACGAATTATTTCCTCCAATTCCCCCATTTCATGTCAGATGGTGTGCCTATTTCTGTACAGGCAATTTAATTTAATTCCCGTTGCTTTTTTTTTTAGTTATTTTATACGTGTTCTATAACTGTCCCCTGACTTTTTGTTAGCCCTATTCCTTGTTCTGACACTTACCCTCCTCCTTTTTATTTATTTTATGTTCAGACCTATGCTATTTCCACCAGATCCCTCCTTTAGTCTTGAAAGTTTAAAGTCCTATCTACAGCCCTGTTTATCCTTTCTGCTAGGACATTTGTTCCATTCTGGTTTGAATGAAGTCCAACCCAGTGGTTGTACCTCCTTCCTGTCTCCGTATTCATGCCAGTGTCACATGAAATTGAATCCCTCCTTCCCATCCAAGTCTTTCAGCTTTTCTGTCACCTCCCTGCTCTGTCTGTATGCAGTTAGCACATAGCTCAGGTAGTAATCCCAAGGTTACCATCTTTTGAGGCCCTATTTTGTATTTGAGTCTGATATTCCCTCACCAGGACTTCTGTCCTTTTCTTCCCTATGTCATTGGTCCCAGTGGGGCCACAACAATTGGATCTTCCCCCTCCCTTTCCAAGTTCCCCTCGTGTTGCTCCGAGATGCCCTTTAACTTTGCGCTAGGTAGGCAACACATCTCTGGATTCTTGGTCATGACTGCAGAAGATGCTATCTGTCCCCCTAAGTTATGGAATACACTTTATGTTCTGCACCTTCATCCCTGCCTTGGACTGTCTTCTACTCCATGGTGTCATGAATAGCATTATGGCCATCCTCCCTGTAGTCTTCATCCTTATCCTTATAGGTAGCAAGTACATTGCAGCTGTTGGATAGGGCCATTGTTCTCCTCTGCCTCCCCTGCTGGCTGACTGCATGTACTTTTCTCTTGAGGTGTGACTCCTCTGGAGAAAACTATCCAGATATTCCTCCTCCTCCCTTTTATATGTTTGAGTGTCTTTCACTCAACACCAACTCGACAACTGAGCTGGAATAACTCAAGGCAAAGACATTTCTTACAAATGTGGCAATCCAGGGCAGTCTCACTGCTCAGACTCCCACATGTCATAATCTTGACACACAGCCTCTGTTGTCACCTCTAATATTTATTTTAGTTATCAGTAATTATATCTAAAACTAACAACGCCTTGAAGTCTATTATTAATTAGGGTTTCTGACCTGTTTAAGCCTCTGCCTTCTTCCGAGCTTTCTCTGGCCTCTCTCTGGTGAATACTGAAAACCACCACAAATGGAGCTAAACACTGTTCAACAATTGCTCATAAAATGAACTGAAGCTGCAGATTGTTTTTGAAAGAGCAAGCAGAGATGAGATGGTCTCCAGGTTCTGAAATAAAATCAAGAAATGCTGGAAATACTCAGCAGGTCTGGCAGCATCAATGGAAAGAGAAGCAGAGTTAACGTTTCAGGTCAGTGACCCCTTCATCAGAACTGGCAAATATTAAAAATGTCAGGTTTTGAGCAAGTGAAGCGGTGGTGGGGCAAGAGATAACCAAAGTGAAGGTGTTGATAGGACAAGTTCACAGAGAATAACTCACCAGAAAGTCATGGAGCAAAGGAAAACTGTATGTTAATGGTGTGCTGAAAGACAAAGCATTAGCGCAGAGAGGGTGTTAATTTACAGAAAAATGAACAGCCCTGGCCCCAAGCACAAACATGAAAAAAAAAGTGGGTAGGCACCGTAGAAACAAACTAAACAAACTAAAATAAAATAAACAAAGAAAAAATAAAAATATAGGGGGACCCGACATGCTCTGAAATTATTGAACTCTATGTTCAGTCCGGCAGGCTGTAGCGTGCCTAATTGGTAAATGAGGTGCTGTTCCTTGAGCTACCGGAATCTCGGGGTCATGCATTCAGACTGAACAGAGGTGTTCCACGAAGTAGTCACCCAATCTGCGTTTGGTCTCCCCAATATAGAGGAAACCACATTGTGAGCAGCGAATACAGTATACTAAATTGAGTGAAGTACAAGTAAATCACTGCTTCACCTGAAAGTGTTTGGGGCCTGTTCCCAGCCTGACCCTTCTGCTGTTAAACCAAAATGCAAACCTTGGATCTCTATCTTCACGCTCTTCAACCCCATTCTAGTTCAACCTGTACCACTGCTCTTGGGAGGTGGGGGCAACTTGGGTCTTGAGTACAGATCCTTCTGACCTTGCTCAGCCTGCTCATCCTGCAAATTTAGGCCCAGCCTTCCTGTTGCTTGGAAAAAATGTGTATTTTAAAATTAAACTTTGGGCCTTGAATCTTGCTGCTTCCAGTCCTATCCCTGCTCTCCTTGTTCTGATGTCCAAACAAAAATGTAATTTCTGACCTCAAGCTCATCTAGTTTCCTTTGCAGCTGTTCATCCCCAAAAGCCTTTGGTTGAATTTTTTTTTTAATAATTGGACTTCACCCCCGCTCCATTCAGGAAGGCTGGATCCTAGTGCCATTGCCTATAATCTTTGCCATTTCCATGAGCTAAACTCAGAATTGGACAACATGCTTTGAAGGTTTTATGATGCAGTGTTTTATTGATAGTGCTGAAAGGCCTTTTAAAGTGAATTATTGATCTTCTCTTGGTTTACTGGAAACAACATTTCTAGACATCTTTGTGTAGGGAGAAGAGGGATGATGTAGGTAATAAAATGCATAATAGGGCTTCAGATGCAAACTGAAAATGCCTAAACCACATTTGTGGAGGCAGCCTGCTTTTGTGCCTAGTTGTGGGGTGGGGTGAGCTGTCAATAAGCTTGCACTTGCAGTTCTATGTAGAAGGGTCAGGTATCAGCTTTTGCCTCTAATTTGACAGTTTGTGGGTTCAACAGGACCTGAGCACATAATGTAGGCTGACAGTGCAGTACTTGGGGAATGCTGTCTTTTGGGTAAGCTGTTTAATCAAGGCCCTTATCTGCCTTTTCAGCTGGACATGAAAGATTCCATGACCCTATTCAAAGTAGTGCAGGGGGATTTCAGCTGACATCCTGTAATATTTATCAGTGAGCCAACACCACCAACAAAATCAGATTAATTGGTCATTTATCTAATTTTCTTTGGCTACCGCGTTTGTTTACATAACAATAATGCTGATTCTACAAAAGTAATTAATCATGTTTTTTTTTGTTCTTGGGTTGTGGATGTCGCTGGTTAGGCCAGCATTTATTGCCCATCCCTAATTGCCCTTGAGAAGGTGATGGTGAGCTGCCTTCTTGAATCACTGTAGTCCTTGGGGTGTAGATACACCAACAGTGCTGTTAGGAAGGGAGATCCAGGATTTTGACCCAGCAACAGTGAAGGAACAGCGATATAATTCCAAGTCAGGTTGGAGTGTGGCTTGGAGGGGAACTTGCAGGTGGTGGTGTTTCCATGCATCTGCTGCCCTTGTCCTTCTAGGAGGTAGAGGTCGTGGGTTTGGAAGGTGCTGTCTAAGGAGTCTTGGTGAGTTACTGCAGTGCATCTTGTAGATGGTACACTGCTGCCACTGTGTGTCGGTGGTGGAGAGAGTGAAGGTTGAAGGTGGTGTATGAGGTGCCAATCAGGTGGGCTGCTTTGTCCTGGATGGTGCTGAGATTCATGAGTGTTGTTGGAGCTCCACCTATCCAGATAAGTGGAGAGTATTCCATCACGCTCCTGACTTGTGCCTTGTAGATGGTGGACAGGCATTGGGAAGTCAGGAGGTGAGTTACTTACCGCAGAATTCCCAACCTCTGACCTGCTCTTGTCGCCACAGTATTTATGTGGCTGGTCCAGTTCAGTTTCTGGTCAGTGGTAACCCCCAGGGTGGTATTAGTGGGGGATTCAGTGATGGTAATGCCATTGAACGTCAAGGGGAGATGATTAGATTCTCTCTTGTTGGAGATGGTCATGGCCCGCCACTTGTGTGGCGCGAATGTTACTTGCTACATATCAGCCCCAGCCTGGATGCTGCATATGGACATGGGTGCTTTAGTATCTGAGGAGTTGCGAATGGTGCTGAACATTGTGCTTAGGGTGTGAAAGATGCTATGCAAATGTAAGTGGCAATACAAGGGCAAGTAATGCGGACATTGGACATGACATGGGGGAAGCAGACAAATGGGGGGCCTCCGCAAACAGGATGGGAATTGTGCACAGCAGATATGACTGGGGAGAAGGAGGGCAAAGCTCAATCAGCATGAATGTAAGCAAATGTGGATTAGAAAATTGCTGAGAAGGGGGTGAGAAGCACATGAAGGACAGCTCCAGCTGCCAATCATTACAGGAGTATAGAAAGCTTAAGGTGGAAAAACAGGAATAATGCAGAAAATAACAGCTTACTGCAAAGCAGAACACTTGAGAAAAGCAATAGAAGTTCGTGTGGCAGTGAAAGTCCAAACAGTAATTGAAACAACCACAGATGTCCTATTGAAGACACCCCAAAGCAGTGGTGTTGGGTGGGGGAATTGGGATTCAGACACAGCTGCACAGGACTCGACTGGTTTACTGCACCTACCACTGGAAAACACAGACTGCACCTTCCTTCCCAAACAAACTTGCAATTGTACAGCACCTTTCGTGATCTCATGACATTCCAAAGCACTTTACAGTCTGTGAAGTACTTTTGAAGTGTAGTCATTGTAATGTAGGGAAACATGGCAGCCAATTTTCACACTGCCAGGTCTAACAAACAGCATTGAAGTACATGACCAGAGAATCTGTGTTAGTGATATTGGTTCAGGGATAAATATTGGCCAACAGGAGAGCTCCTCTGCTATATTTTTGAATAGCCTTCCCTAAGAGGATTATGTGCTCAAGTCTCGAGTGGGGCTTGAACCCATGACCTTCTGACTGAGGTGAGAGCTTAACACTGAGGCAAAGCTGACACTTATCTACATAAATGACTGCTGATAAGACATAGTATTTTTTAATATTTGAAAACCATTTGAAGCTGCTTCATGTCAGTTTGCCACATCCCAATAATTTAGGATTGCCCAATCACATTGTTTCTTTGGATCAAATCAATGTGCAATGATTACTATGGAAACAAGTTACCATGACTGTATAGAACCCGTTGAAGTCCTGCCTGCTTTCTTGGTCTGCCTTTGCTAACACTTTGCAGAGTCCAGTCAATTGGTCACTAAATAATCAGGTTAATTTTGCCCATAGCAACAGCCAATATGATTGTGGCATACTCAAGATCGTTACCTGGTTACTATTTGCAGCTGGTAGGTTTTTTTTTAAAAACGCTAACATTTGGAATGGTCATGTGATTGCTATTGACCAGTGCAATTGCTAGATATGGACAATGCTGGAAAGGTTGCATTTATTGCCCATCCCTCGTTGCCCTGAGCTCTCGTTGAAATGCTGCAGTACTTGAGATGGTGAAAGTATAGATTTAGAATTCTGACTATAAAATTCCTTTATACAGTAGTCAGTGCACCTTTAGTTTATCTCATTGTTTACATTTTTATTTAATAAAATTTTATTGTTTTTTACATTACTAAAGTAACTGCACTTCAAAAGTATCTCATTGGCTATAAAGGGCTTTGGGATGTTCTAAGGCCATGAAAGGTGCTGTATAAATTCAAATCTCAATCACTTAATGGGGCAACAGGCGGCACAGTGGCGCAGTGGTTAGCACCGCAGCCTCACAGCTCCAGGGACCCGGGTTCGATTCCGGGTACTGTCTGTGTGGAGTTTGCAAGTTCTCCCTGTGTCTGCGTGGGTTTTCTCCGGGTGCTCCGGTTTCCTCCCACAAGCCAAAAAAGACTTGCAGGTTGATAGGTAAATTGGCCATTATAAATTGTCACTAGTATAGGTAGGTGGTAGGGAAATATAGGGACAGGTGGGGATGTTTGGTAGGAATATGGGATTAGTGTAGGATTAGTATAAATGGGTGGTTGATGTTCGGCACAGACTCGGTGGGCCGAAGGGCCTGTTTCAGTGCTGTATCTCTAATCTAAAATCTAATTATTGTGTAGCTTGTCATTTGTTATGTACAGGAGAATACATTTTCAAGTTGCTGGTAGTAGTGTGCACACCCTAAGAACAAGAACTACTACTTTCATTTGTATAGCACCCTTAATGCATTATAACATCCCAAAGTGCTTTTCAGAGACAAAACTGGGGCTGTTACTTGTTTGGAGAAATGTTAAGGGAAGTTGAGCATGTTTCCTGCTTAGGGAAGGTGACCAGAGAGCTAAGTTTTGAAGGAGGATATAATAAGGCAGAGGGATGTAGTTAGTGTTAGTGTGGGGCCGATACATCTTGATGTTATGCAGTTGAAGATGGAACAGAGGAGGAGGAGAATGCATAGAACGCCAGAATTGGAAGAGCAGGCTGGCAAGTACAGATGGAGGAGATTGCAGAGGTTATGAGAGCCAACTCCCCTGGAGAGCAGATGAAAGTAAATTGTCATCTGTCCTTGGGGTTCATCTGGCCATGGGGGACTTCACGGATTCAGCATGAAGGGAATGTAGATCTTGTGGGGTTGGATCGCAACCCTATATGGGAATTTGGGAGATGTATATTGACTTCTTCACCTCAGGAGATGAATTCTAGGAAGAGGCTCTGGCTAACAAAACCCCTGGCCCAATGCACAATTGCTCCTCTCCACTAGGCTACGCTGCCTTAGAAACATAAATTTATGGCACAGAAGGAGGCTATCTGGCCCATCGTGTCCATTCTAGCTGAAAAAGAACTATCCAGCTCTTGGTCTGTAGCCCTGTAAGTTATGGCACCTCAATTGCATATCCAAATGCTAAATGCGACAAGGGTTTCTGCCTCTACTGGCTTTACACTCGCCTCTTTTCCTCTCTTTCCCCCCCCCCCCCCCCCCCCCCACCCACCTACCGTAGCTCTTTAGCCAACAGTCACTCCCAATTGACCAGTCACAACTGACATTTAACTCTGTCTGCTTCTCATACCGAGGTGATCATCTCCCTATTAATTTATTCCCTTGCTTTGGCTTTGTAGTGACTTTCATGTTTGGCAAAGTATATTCCACAAATTCCCATGGGCTGTCTGTTTCACATCAACAGTAAACAAATTAGCGGTCAGCAGTTGGTCATTTATCAAGATTCCAAGTGGCAATGTATTTCAAAATAATAGTTTTATAATTAGAAATGAGAGATATCTGATCCATCATAAGTAGTAGCAGAATGTGTGTTTTGGAGAGAAAAGACAGTTTGTTGAGGGCTGAGACAGCTGAAGGCTGTACCAGTTGAATAAAGAGAGTAAGGATGCACAAGTAAAGAGTGAACGGTGTGAGCTGGTACATAGTCTGGGTGAGGTAGGGTGGGACAAGGATGGAAGAATTTGTAAATGAAGATAAAGATTTTGATAGACAGTTAGTGGAGATCAGCAAGAATTGGGGTGATGGGAAAGTGGGACTTAGTGTGGGGTAAGATCACAGGCTGCAATCTTGGAAGTAGTTCGAGTTTATGTAGGTCACGGAAGTTGAATGCAGTGGAGAAGTGAAACCTGGAAGATAAATCTGGAAGTTTTTTTTCAGGTTGTTTTTCTTCAGGTTTGCACTTGCTGCTGTTCAATATTCAGTGTATTCACACCTAATCTGTACTAATGCTATGTCTTTCAACACTATTAACATATTGTTTGCCTTTGCTCCGTGACCTTTTGGTCAGCTATGTGGCCTGGTCCAATCTGCACCTTCTCCTTTGTTATCTCTTGCCCCACCCCCACCTCACTTGTTTATAATCTGTGACTTTTCTAATATTTGTCAGTTCCGAAGAAGGGTCACTGACCCGAAACATTAACTCTGCTTCTCTTTCCACAGATGCTGCCAGACCTGCTGAGTGATTCCAGCATTTCTTGTTTTTGTTTCAGATAAGATCTGGAGTGGGGTTAATAACGGAATGGATATGCTGCAGTGTGAGAGTAAGCCGTATTGATGACTGACGGGAAATGCACTTTGAAGTCTGACTCCAGGCCAGATAGGTCATTTGAGGATGTGCATGTTGAGTTATGCCTGAGCAAGAAGTCAGGGAGGGGGAATGGAGATGGGGATAAGGATACAACATCTTTTTGGGAGCCAATTAAGATCACTTTGGTTTTGTCAAAGTCAACATGGCAGATGTTACAGCTGATTTGCAACAATATCAACAGTTTGTCAAATAGTACGTTGGTGGACTTGAGGGTGATGATGGAAAAGTAGAGCTGGGAAAGGAGAAACAGTGGGTGTTGGCAGGTGATGGGGGGAGCGGTGGTGGGGGGGGCAAGTTGTGGCATTGTCGAGGTGTCGTGCAGATTTTTCATTTTGGCTGCAGTTACAGATTTCTATATAATTATACTGTATGCAAAATTATATTTAATAGCCATAGAATTTAGAATAACTAATACAACACCACCAAAATGTGGATAGCTGATTTTACATTTTAGATGGAAATAGTGCTTTGAACATAATTGTTCCTGTTCTATTGAAGTATTGCAAGTCCCACTCCAGAAACCTGAGCACAAAAATCTAGGCTGACACTTCAGAGCAGTACTGAGGGAGTGCTGCACTGCTGGAAGTGCCGTCTTTTGGATGAGATATTAAACCGAGACTCTGGCCGGAATTTTATGCCACCCCAGCGAGCCCGGGGGTGGGGGTTGGCGTAAAATGGAGCGGAAGGCTCTGAGGCCTTCTAGACCCACTCCCGCCTCTGCCCAACTTTACATAGGGCGGGGTGGGGGGGGGGGCGGAAAACTGGATGCCTGCTCCAGGCCAAACAGGGCCCTTAAGAAACCAATTAATGGCCACTTAAAGGCCTTCGCCCGCCTCCACGGGGATTTTACCTGTGACAAGTGGGCGACCTGGAGCCAGGAAAGGCCGTCCATTGAAAGCTGCTCCCCCTTCCCCAACCACCCTCAGGACCCAAGGCACCTCTCCCCACCCCCCTCCCCCTTCCCCAAACGTCCACCCTTGCCTCACAGGGGCCTGGCTGATTATCCCTGGTAAGGCAACCCAAAATTACCTGCACTCCTGGCTCCATGTCCTTGGCTGGGCTGCAGTCCCAGCAGTGGCCACCGCTCCGCATGGAACTGCTGGGACTAAGAGCTGCTGGCCCGATGATTGGCCGGCAGCTCAATGAGGCGGGACTTCCTCCCTCAGGCGGGTGTAAGTCCCGCCTCAGAACAATTAAAGCCTGGGGACCCGTAAAATGCAGGACGGATCCCCAGGCAAGGCAGAAGTGGGCTCGCCACCGACTTTTGTGTCGGTGACCAGCTCCCGTCCACCCGACTTAAAATCCAGCACTCTGTGTGGCCCCTGTAAACAGTCCCATGGCACTATTTGATGAAGAGCACGGGAGCTCTCCCTGTTTCTTTGCCAGCAGTTACTCCTCCATCAATATTATCACAGCACCTGAGAATGTCCTGAAGTTGTGAAAGGAAGTATGTAAAGGCAAGTTATTTTTCTTCGGTAGATGCAACTTTTTAAATAATTGTATAACAGAAGTGCAATGAAATACTTTTGTTGAGGGAAGCCTAGGAATATTTAGGA
This sequence comes from Heterodontus francisci, assembly GCF_036365525.1. Classification (NCBI taxonomy): domain Eukaryota; kingdom Metazoa; phylum Chordata; class Chondrichthyes; order Heterodontiformes; family Heterodontidae; genus Heterodontus; species Heterodontus francisci. The sequence goes on from NC_090375.1 coordinate 94,460,742, forward strand.
TATGGGCAAGACGAACTTGGTGCAAATGGCCAATCTCCGTGCCCAGGAAATAACAAATCTTGTGTACTTGTATTAAATTTTTCTCCAGGTAATTATTAATTTCTCTTGAATTGATGCAATCAGCCCCAACCACATCCTTTGGCTGATCATTCCATGAATTTAAATTGTCTTTTCACCCTCCCTCTTGTAAAAGTTTGAGATCATGCTCTCCAGTGGAATCTGCAGTTATGTTCAACAGATTGGTGTCCATCTTGTCTGTAAACTTTAAGATTTTGAATGTTTCAATAAGATCGCCATTTGAACCTTCCCTTCTCCAGTGGAAACATTCTAGCTGCGCAGTCCCGTAATTCGGCTACTTAATCCAAACTATCAATTTAGTTGCTTTCTGCTGTGCTCTCAGTTCGCAAAATCTTATGTCCTGTAGAATAATGCCATTTAGTTTATTTTGCTTTTGTTAGTTATCCTTCCCCAATGTTGTGACTTGTGAATTTGTTCACAAATTACATCTGCGTTTCCCAGGCACAGTCCATGCTTCCAACAATTCATTAAGGATACCCACGAGAACATGTCCAGTTTCTTTAGCTACTACCTTAAGCCCTCTAGGGGTACAATCCATTTGGACCTGTGCTTTGCTTTTTTTCAATGTCTTCAACCTGACCATCTATTATGGTAAAACATCTAGGTGGTTCCATCTATTTTACTCATATTGCACTAGAAATGCTATCCTGATACGAAGAAGACTGTCAGAGGTTTTGTTTTGAAAAGAGACAACCGACTTCAAATTGAGAGTACGCTGTAGATAGATGGGTAACAATACTGTTGCAACAGTCTCAAGCACCAACACTGCAATTCAAGGCATCTTGCTCATATATGGTTAAAAATCCTAATATTTCCATTCAAATAAAACTAAATTCGGGGTTCAATTTTCAGGGAACTACCTGTTGAAGGTCAAAGTAAGTGTCATTTTGGAATATTATAATAAAAAATAGGATGATAGAAATGTTGAAGACTGACCTGATGGACTAGGCAAAACCAATTTCAAGATTTGGATCTTTTTGAGAGCCTGGGTTCATTAGTGTCAAATATCAGACTAAATGGAACTTCCATGGAATTGAAGTCATGCTACATCAGGAAAGTAATGTGAAAGTTATTCTTGGAAAGTCACTGAAACCATCAACCCAATGTGTGGTTGCAGTAAATAAAATGCTTCATTGAGGGTCTTGGCAGCAAAGACAACACATACAGATCAAAATATGTTGCAATATAAGACATTGGTTAGGCCCATCAGGATATTCTAAGCTGGCCTGCAAGAAGTTGATCTTTTAATTTTAAATAATAAATTTTATCTGCTGGTAAAGGCTTTAACAAAGGCATGTAATTTAAAAATGAGAAACAGAGAGTATTCATAAAGAACTATAATACACAGAGGCTAATTTATGTACGAGAACACCCAGGTCTCATTGCATATTCCCCCCTCTCAGTTTATAGCCGTTCAGATAATCTGCCTTCCGGTTTTTGCTACCGAAGTGGATAACCTCACATTTATCCACATTATACTGCATCTGCCATGCGTTTGCCCACTCACTCAACTTGTCCAAATCACCTTGAAGCCTCTCTGCATCCTCCTCACAACTCATCCTCCCACCCAGTTTTGTGTCATCTGCAGATTTGGAGATATTACATTTAGTTCCCTCATCTAAATCATTAATATATATTGTGCATAGCTGGGGTCCTAGCACCTATCCCTGCGGTACCCCGCTAGTCATTGTCTGCCATTTGGAAAAAGACCCATTTATCACTACTTTGTTTCCTGTCTGCCAACCAATTTTCTATCCATCACAATAGACTACCCCCAATCCCACACGCTTTAATTTTACATGCTAATCTCTTATGTGGGACTTTGTCGCAAGCCTTCTGAAAGTCCAAATAAACCACATCCGCTGGCTCTCCCCCTCATCAACTCTACTAGTTACACCCTTGAATAATTCTAGTAGATTTGTCAAGCATGATTTCCCTTTCGTAAATCCATGCTGACTCTGTCTGATTCTACCACTGTTCTCCAAGTGCTGTGCTATAAAATCTTTGATAATGGACTCTAGAACTTTCCCCATTGCCGACATCAGGCTGACTGGTCTATAATTCCCTGCTTTCTTTCTACCTCCCTTTTTAAATAGTGGGATTACATTAGCTACCCTCCAATCTGTAGGAACTGTTCCAGAATCTATAGAATCTTGGAAGATGATCACCAATGCATCCACTATTTCTCGGGCCACTTCCTGAAGTACTCTGGGATGCATACCATCAGACCCTGGGGATTTATCGGCCTTCAATCTCATCAATTTCCCCAACACCATTTCTCTACTAATACTGATTTCCTTCAGTTCTTCTCTCTCACTAAGCCCTGTATTCCCCAACATTTCTGGTATGATATTTGTGTCCTCCTTTGTGAAGACAGAACCAAAGTATGCATTTAGTTGGTCAGCCATTTCTTTGTTCCCCATAATAAATTCCCTTGATTCTGACTAAGGCACCTGCATTTGTCTTCAATCTTTTTCTCTTCACATACTTAGAAATTTTTACAGTCAGTTTTTATGTTCCCTGCAAGCTTGTTCTCGTACACTATTTTCCCCTTCTTAATCAATCCCTTGGTCCTCCTTTGCTGAATTCTAAACTGCTTCCAATCCTCAGGTCTGTTCTTTCTGGCGAATTTATATGCCTCTTCCTTGGATCTAATGCTGTCTCTAATTTCCCTTGTAAGCCATGGTTTGGCTACGTTTCCAGTTTTACTTTTGCGCCAGACAGGAATAAACAATTGGTGCAGTTCATCCATGTGCTTTTTGAATGTTTGTCATTGCCTTTCCACCGTTATCCCTTTAAGTAATGTTTCCCAATCCATCATAGCCAACTCTCGCCGCATAGTTTCCTTTACTAAGATTCAGGATCCTAGTCTCAGAATCAACTACGTCACTCTCCATCTTGATGAAGAATTCTATCATATTATCGTCGCTCATCCCCAAGGGATCTCGCACAACTAGATTGTCAATTAGTCCCCTCATTACACAAAACCGAGTCTAGGATGGCCTATTCTCTAGTTGGTTCCTCAATGTATTGGTCCAGAAAACCATCCCATATGCACTCCAAGAATTCCTCCTGTACGGTATTGTGACTAATTTGATTTGCCCAATCTATATGCAGATTAAATTCACCCATAATTACAGATGTTCCTTTATCACATGCGTCTCTAATTTCCTGTTCAATGCCATTCTCAACATCACCACTACAGTTTGGGGGTCTATATACAACCCCCACTAACGTTTTTTGTCCCTTAGTGTTTCTCAGCTCTACCCATACAAATTCCACATAGTCAGAACTAATATCTTTCCTCACTATTGTGTTAATTTCCTCTTTAACCAGCAATGCAACTCTACCGCCTTTTGCTTTTTTTCTGTCTTTCCTAAATACTGAATATCCCTGGATGTTCATTTCCCATCCCTGGTCACCTGGCAGCCATGTCTCCGTCATCCCGACTATATCATACCAGTTTACATCTGTTTGCGCGATTAATTAATCCACTTTATTGCGAATGCTCTGACGACGGCAACAATTCAGACTTCGAACAACAATTGGGCGTATAAATTGGAGCTGCTGCAGCAAAAATATTTCTTTGCCTGTTGCATCTCTAGCCTAGTTTATATCCTTACTTAATAGAGAGAGAGATGGCTCAGTGGAACTCCCTTCCTAACAGCACAGTTGGTGTACCTACACCCCAAGGACTGCAGCAGTTCAAGATGGCAGCTCACCACCTCCTTCTCAAGGGCAATTAGGGATGGGCAATAAATGCTGGCATAGCCAGCGATGCCCACATCCCATGAATGATTAAAGTGTTGAACAGAGGAATACAATAATGCTTTCACATAAACAAATTGTTTTAGAATGCAAAATATTATCACTTTGTTATGCACAGTTCAGATGCCTGATGGAGATATTCTTTTCGTATGGCACTTATGGATAATGATGACTGTGTGAAGTTGACAGGTGAGATATATGGGGAACCAGAATTATCCAGCTTTTAGGAGTAGAACATGGGCATCCAAAAGCTTTATACATTTAAATCAATTACTTTAGGTCAAAAATATTTGCACGTTTAATGCAGCATTCCGAAACGCCTGATTAGTTTGAGAGGAATGGTGACTTCATACAAGAGCAGTTGACTAAGGTGAGAGAAGGGCAAGTGCAAGGAAAGATTGAGGGAGAAAAAAGCCAATTTAGCTGTTCATTTCAATGAGAATGCTAGACTGAAATAATTTGAAAAATATAAATTTTATCCTTTGACCTGCACCTGATTAAAACTCAAATGTTAACACAAACCCCTTCCCCCAAGCTGATCAATTTTATCTCTGCCCAGAGCTAATTCCCCTGCCCCCCCACCTGCTTAGCAGTTTAACTCTGGTTCGATTGTTAACTGGAGGAAGGCAAGATGGCAGTCTATAAAGATGTTCACAAAGCTACCCAGTAGTTAGGTTGTATAATTGTCAAATTAAAAGTTTACATAGGCAAAAACCATCGTAACTATGGGCACTGGAATTTACGAATATATGAATTAGGAGCAGGAGTAGGCCACTCGGCCCTTTGAGCCTGCTCCGCCATTCAATAAGGTCTTGGCTGAACTGATTACTCCACATTTCCACCTACCTCTGATAACCTTTCACCCCCTTGCTTATCAAAAATCTATCTACCTCTGCCTTCATAATATGCAAAGACTCTGCTTCCACCACCTTTTGAGGAAGAGAATTCCAAAGACTCACGACCCTCAGAGAAAAAAATTCTCCTCATCTCTGTCTTAAATGGGTGACACCTTATTTTTAAACAGTGACCCCTAGTTTTAGATTCTCCCACAAGGGGAAACATCCATTTCACGCCCTGCCTGTCGAGACCTCTCAGGATCTTGTATGTTTCAATCAAGCCACCTCTTACTCTTTTAAATTCCAGCTGATACAAGCCTAGCCTGTCCAATATTTCCTCGTTAGCTTGCCCATTCCGAGTATTAGTCTAGTAAACCTTCTCTCTACTGCCTCCAACGCATTTACATCCTTCCTTAAATAAGGAGACCAGTACTATACACAGTACTCCAGATGTGGTCTCACCAATGCCCTGCATAGCTGAAGCATAACCTCCCTACATTTGTATTCAATTCCCCTCACGATAAACGATAACATCCTATTAGCTTTCCTAATTACGTGCTGTACCTGCACTACTAACCTTTTGCGATTCATGCACGAGGACACCCAGATCCCTCTGCATCTCAGAGCTCTGCAATTTCTCACCATTTAGATAATATGCTTTTTTTATTCTTCCTTCCAAAGGGGGCAGTTTCACACTTTCTCACATTATATTCTATTTGCCAGGGCTTTGCCCACTCACTTAACCTAACTATATCCCGTTGTAGCCCCCTTATGTCTTTGCAAGTTACTTTCCTACCTATCTTTGTGTCATCAGCAAATTTAGCAACCATACATTCGGTCCCTTCATCTAAGTCATTTATATAAATTCTAAAAATTTGAGGCTCCAGCACAGATCCCTATGGCACACCACTTGTTACATCCTGCCAACCAGAAAATTACCCATTTATGCCTACTCTGTTTCTTATTAGCTAGCCAATCTTCTATCCATGCCAATATGTTACCCCCTACACCATGAGCTTTTATTTTCTGCAATAACCTTTGATATGGCACCTTATCAAATGCCTTCTGGAAATCTAAGTACAATATGTCCCCTTTATCCACAGCACATGCAACTCCCTCAAAGTACTCCAATAAATTGGTTAAACATGATTTCCCTTTCACAAAACCATGTTGATGCTGCCTGATTACCTTGATTTTTTTCTAAATGCCCTGCTATAACGTCTTTAATAATAACTTCTAACATTTTCCCCAAGACAGATGTTAAGCTAACTGGCCTGTAGTTTCCTGCTTTCTGTCTCCCTTCCTTTATGAATAATGGAGTTACAGTCACTATTTTCCAATCTAACAGCACCTTCCCCGAACCCAGGGAATTTTGGAAAATTAAAACTGATGCATCGACTATCTCACGAGCCACTTCTTCTAACACCCTAAAATGAAGTCCATCAGGACCTGTGGACTTGTCAGCCTGTAGCTCCAACTATTTGTTCAGTACCACTTCTCTGGTGATTGAGTTCCTCCCTCCCTTCCATTTTCCGACTTAGAGCTAATACTATGATGTTATTTGTATCCTCAATAGTGAAGACCAATGCAAAGTATCTGTTCAATTCATCTGCCATCTCCTGATTATCCATTATTGATTCCCCAGACTCATTTTCAATAGGACCAACGCTCACTTTGTTAACTTTTCTTTTTTAAATAACTATAGAAACTCTTACCTTCCGTCTTTATATTTCTAGTGAGCTTTCTCTCGTACTCTAATTTTACCTTCCTTATCAATCTTTTAGTCATTCTTTGCTGTTTTTTTATATTCTGTCCAATCTTCCGACCTGCCTCCCATCTTTGCGCAATTATATACTTTTTCTTTAAGTTTGATACTATCTTTAACTGTTTTAGTGAACCACGGATGGCGGGTCCCACCTTTGGTATTTGTCTTTCTCATTGAAATGTATCTATTCTGTGTATTTTGAAATATCCCCTTAAATATCTGCCACTGCATCTCTCTCTATTGACCTATCCCTTAACCTAATTTGCCAGTTCACTTTAGTTAGCTCTGCTTTCATGCCCTCATAATTGCACTTATTTAAGTTTAAAATACTGGTCTTGGACCCACTCTTCTCTCCCTCAAACGGAATGTAAAATTCAATCATATTATGATCGCTGCTACCACGGGGCGCCTTAACTATGATATCATTAATTAATCCTATCTCGTTGCACAATACCAGGTCTAGTATAGCCTGCTCTCTGGTTTGCTCCAGAACGTATTGTTCCAAGAAATTATCCCGAAAAACATTCAATGTACTCCTCATCTAGGTTACCTCTGCCCATCTGATTTTTCCAGTCTATATGTAGATTAAAATCCCCCATAATTATTGTTGTACCTTTCAGACAAGCTGCCATTATTTCTTTGTTTATACCCTGTGATACAGTGTGGTTAATATTAGGTGGCCTGTACACCACTCCCAGAAGTGACTTCTTGCCTTTATGATTTTTCATCTCTACCCAAACTGCTTCTACATCCTGGTCTCCTGAATGTAGGTCATCCCTCTCTATTGTGCTAATACCATCATTAATTAACAGAGCTACCCCTCCACCTTTTCCTAGCTTCCTGTCCTTCCTAAATGCCACGTGCCCTTCAATATTTAGGTCCCAATCTGTCATCCTGCAGCCATGACTCTGTAATGGCTATCAGATCATAATTCTTTATTTCTATTTGCGCTCTCAGTTTCTCTGTTTATGATGGGATATATTTTATATTTATACTTTTTATACTTTTTGGGATTTTCTTCTCCCCTGCTGCTTTCACATGCGTTCAAATCCTCTGAAGAAGGAATTTTCCTCCACACAAGATCAGGGGGCAGGTTGTTCAACCTTGCCCGTCTAAGAGCGAAGTCCAAAGTACGGAAAGTCCTCATCAGAGAACTCCTCTTTGCTGACGATGCTGCTTTAACATCTCACACTGAAGAATGCCTGCAGAGTCTCATCGACAGGTTTGCGTCTGCCTGCAATGAATTTGGCCTAACCATCAGCCTCAAGAAAACGAACATCATGGGGCAGGATGTCAGAAATGCTCCATCCATCAATATTGGCGACCACGCTCTGGAAGTGGTTCAAGAGTTCACCTACCTAGGCTCAACTATCACCAGTAACCTGTCTCTAGATGCAGAAATCAACAAGCGCATGGGTAAGGCTTCCACTGCTATGTTCAGACTGGCCAAGAGAGTGTGGGAAAATGGCGCACTGACACGGAACACAAAAGTCCGAGTGTATCAGGCCTGTGTCCTCAGCACCTTGCTCTACGGCAGCGAGGCCTGGACAACGTATGCCAGCCAAGAGCGACGTCTCAATTCATTCCATCTTCGCTGCCTTCGGAGAATACTTGGCATCAGGTGGCAGGACTATATCTCCAACACAGAAGTCCTTGAAGCGGCCAACATCCCCAGCTTATACACACTACTGAGTCAGCGGCGCTTGAGATGGCTTGGCCATGTGAGCCGCATGGAAGATGGCAGGATCCCCAAAGACACATTGTACAGCGAGCTCGCCACTGGTATCAGACCCACCGGCCGTCCATGTCTCCGTTATAAAGACGCCTGCAAACGCGACATGAAATCGTGTGACATTGATCACAAGTCGTGGGAGTCAGTTGCCAGCATTCGCCAGAGCTGGCGGGCAGCCATAAAGACAGGGCTAAATTGTGGCGAGTCGAAGAGACTTAGTAGTTGGCAGGAAAAAAGACAGAGGCGCAAGGGGAGAGCCAACTGTGCAACAGCCCCAACAAACAAATTTCTCTGCAGCACCTGTGGAAGAGCCTGTCACTCCAGAATTGGCCTTTATAGCCACTCCAGGCGCTGCTTCACAAACCACTGACCACCTCCAGGCGCGTATCCATTGTCTCTCGAGATAAGGAGGCCCAAAAGAAAGAAAGATATTTTATATTTAATGTATATGGGCGTGGGGTCTTTTGACTCCATGCAATCAGATTTACTATGAAATCTTAAATTAATTTTTTGAGAGGCAGCTTATTGATACTTTTCAAATTAAAATTGAGTAGTTAATGTTAATTGTGTATCAGTTGTCTAATTATGAGGTGGAGGGTGTTAATTGGGGTATTTTTTGAGCACTTGTAAGGGAATACTTACTGAGCCTGGTGAAGGAATTGATTGAGGAGCTACATTTGCTCTGTACAATAAATGTGAAACTCAGTAAAGATAGGCTGCAGCATCTTCCATCCACAACAAGCTTTCTAGAATTTAACAGTTAACTGGATATCTTGAAGCAGAATGTAACACTGCTTGCTAATTTTTGCAATTTATTTATAACTAGTACTAAAATGTAATGGGGAATTTGGTTGTTAGTTAATGTCAATGGTGGAGCATTTCCTCCAGCTATACAAAATCATAAGCGTGTTTATGAGTAGGGTCTACAATTTCACTGTATTTCACTGTACACAGAACATAGAAGAGATCTTCTCTCTTTCCCCCCCCCCCCCCCCCCCCCACATCTTCCCCTGGTCAGAAATACTTTGATTACTGAACATTAGATAAACTTCAGTAAAAACAAGCTCCCCGGGTACCTGACAGAGCATCAGAGAAGCTAGCTCCAATGTGTTTCTGTACAGAACAACTTGTATAGAAAGCTTTTAATGTAGTACTTTACAGAGGTATAATTAAACAAAAATGAACTGACCAGGACATTAAAATAAACTCGTACTTAAACTCTGGCTCAAGTTGGGATTTAAATTTGTTTTCCTCTTCCTATTCCTAGCAATTTCTCAGCCACTTAGAGATGAGAGGGCACTATGATGGCTTTATAGGCAAAGATGTTGCTTAACAGAACACAGCCTTAAGGTCCCAGGTTCATTAACTGGACTTGGCTGAGTTAATTCATGCTAGCAATTAGAACGTCAAAATTACCTCCGTATCCATGGAGTAAGAAAAGGTAAAATCAATTAACTGTCTTATTCCTGATTGCAAACAGCTGCTGCCTGCCGGAAAGTGAATGAATGTGGGCATCGGGTGGGTACAGGATCTGTTCTGTTTTGTCTGTGAAGGTTCTCCATGACCTGCTGACATTTGCTGTCAGGGCAATTTGGCTACTTGGCAAGGTATTGGAGGGTTGCCAGTACCCTTGATGCTTACCACAGTCTGAGGCACCACTCTCGGAAGGAGAGCAAAAGTTGAAGAAACGTAGATAGTGGATTCAGATAATTGATATCCACGAAGTAGGTGGCCATTTGGTTGTAAAGTGACCTTTCCTTCAGGTAAATGGCCTGCTTAGTCCCATTCCTTTTTCATTACCTCCTTTTTTGGGTAAGAAATCCATGGCTGTTATTGCATCGTTAATGTAGAATTATTACCAGGAATAATTGTGCTGAAATATTTGTGCTTAAGGTCAATTTTACTTGAGATGTTTCTTTTATAGCCCATAACCAGCAATTCATGAAGGAAGTTTATTAACTATGTTCGGTTAATCTTTACCTATTACTAAGATTTATATGACTGAAAAGTCAATGGCTGTGAGAGATTCCAGCTTATGAAGAGTTTGTTGCTTTTGGAACAGCCTATTCATCTACGTACAATTTCTAACTATTGGAATTGAATTTTGTCCATTGTTCTGTTTAATTCTAGCATAGCACCCAATGATGAAATAAAGGAGAGAGAAAAAAATGTTGCGCCCTCACAGTGGTGTGGAATTGTTAAGTGGTTAGTGTATTTGTGCAACATGTGGAATGTTGATTCTTGCTTGTCATCTAGTCACACTAAAGTTTTGGCACAGAATCACAGCAGATTGTGTTCTTGTACATCCCATATTTCTTTTTTGGAGTTGTATTGGCTGCCACATCAGACAAATTAACTTTTCCCAAATGCTGCAGATACCGGAAGGGGGGAGAAGGAACAGGTTAATTTAAATCACAGAATTGTTACAGCGCGAAAGGAGGCCATTTGGCCCAATGTATCTGCACTGGCTCTCCAAATAAGCCAATCACTTAGTGCCATTCCCCTGCCTTCTCCCCGTAGCCCTGCACATTCTTCCTTTTCATATAACAGTCTAATTTCCTTTTGAGTGCTTCAATTGAACTTGCCTCCACTGCACTCTCAGGCAGCGCATTACAAGCCTTAACCACTCGCGTGAAAAAGTTTTTCCTCATGTAGCTTTTGCTTCTCTTACCCATTACTTTAAACCTGTGCCCTCTTGTTCTTGATCCTTTCGCAAATGGGAACAGTTTCTCCCTATCTACTCTGTCCAGACCCTTCATGATCTTGAATACCTCTATCAAATCACCTCTCAGCCTACTCTTCAAGGAAAACAGTCACAACCTCCAATCTATCTTCAGAACTGAAGTTCCTAATCCCTGGAATCATTCTCATGAATCTTTTATGCACACTCCAATGCCCTCACATCTTTCCTAAAATGTGGCATCCAGAACTGGACGCAGTATTCCAGCTGAGGCCGAACTAGTGACTTATATAAGTTCAACATAACTTGCTTGCTCTTGTATTCTGTGCCCCTATTAATAAATCCCAGGATACTGGATGCTTTATTAACTGCTCTCTCAACCTGTCCTGCCACCTTCAATGACTTATGCACATATACACCCCAGGTCTCTCTGCTCCTGCACCCCCTTTAGAATTGTACCCTGATATTGTCTCTCCGTGTTCTTCCTACCAAAATGAATTACTTCACATTTCTGTGCATTGAACTTGGTCTGCCACCTGTCCACCCATTCCACCAAATTGTCTGTCCTTTTGCAGTTCTACACCATTCTCCTCACAGTTCTCAATGCTTTCAAGTTTTGTATCATCCGCAAACTTTGAAATTGTGCGCTGTACGCCCAAGGTCCTTTAATATATATCTGAAAAAGCAAGGATCCCAACACTGACCCCTGGGGAATTCCACTGCAAACCTTCCTCCAGCCCAAAAAAGATCCATGAGCCACTATTTTTTTTTCCTGTCACTCAGCCAATTCCGTATCCATGATGCTACCGTCCCTTTTATTCCATGAGCTATAACTTTGCTCCAAGTCTTTTGTGTGGTACTGTATCAAACTCCTTTAGAAAGTCCATGTACACCATATCAACTGCATTGCCCTCATTCAACCCTCTCTGTTACCTCTTCAAAAAACACTCCAAGAAGTTAGTCAAACATGATTTCCCTTAAGAAATTGATGCCGGCTTTCTTTAACTCGCATTTGTCCATGTGACTATTAATTTTGTCCCAAATTATTCTAAATATTAGAAGTTAAATCAAAAATACTTTTTCTTTGAGAAACAGTAGCTTTATCTATCCTAATTATAGAGAATTAGTCAGAATTTTTTGTCCTCTTTTTGATATACATTTAAAGCAATTTTAGCATCTGTTTCACCCATCTGATGAAATACAAGATGATAGACTTTATGGCTGCACCCAAAAGGAGAATATTTAATTCTAATAAAACATTGTTCATTTCTCACCAAGGTATTTTGCAATAAATGCTACTATTTGGCTTTTCTTAAAAGAAATTTTTCCATGATGGCAACAGTAAAGGAGCACAAATCTACTTATGTCGATTTTTATATAAGCTTTGGTTTTCAGGCACTGACCTCTCGTGGCACATTTGCTGAGCTATTTTTTTGATCCCAAGTATTAGAAATGAAATCTGATAATTGGAGCCATCTAGAGGCATGGTTATTGAACCAAAGTCTCAATGCAGTGGGAACTCTTAAAATCTTTAACTAACTTGTCTGCTTTGCTTTTTATTTGCTGTATTTTCTAGCAATTGGAGAGCAGGAATTCACCATTACATATTCCGTCCTTCCGTTGTGACATCTTGTAAGCCGCCACTTGCTTTGCTTATGAAAATTAAATCATCCGTTTTTAACCTGTTATTTTGTGTTCAGTATAAATAAATTGTCAGCCAACCGCAGGCTTTTGACGAGAACTACCACTTCAGTGAATTTTTAAAAATTCATTCATGGGATGTAGGCGTCGCTGGCCAGGCCAGCATTTATTGCCCATCCCTAATTGCCCTTGTGAAGGTGGTGGTGAGCTGCCTTCTTGAACCTCTGCAGTCCATGTGGGGTAGGTACACCCACAGTGCTGTTAGGAAGGGAGTTCCAGGATTTTGACCCAGCCACAGTGAAGGATGGTGTGTGACTTGGAGGGGAACTTGCAGGTGGTGGTGTTCCCATGTATTTGCTGCCCTTGTCCTTCCAGTTGGTAGAGGTTGCGGGTTTGGAAGGTGCTGTCTCAGGAGCCTTGGTGCATTGTTGCAGTGCATCTTGTAGATGGTACACACTGCTGTCACTGCATCAGTGGTGGAGGGAGTGAATGTTTGTAGATGGGGTGCCAATCAAGCGGGCTGCTTTGCCGTGGATGGTGTCGAGCTTCTTGAGTGTTGTTGGAGCTGCCCCCATCCAGGCAAGTGGAGAGTATTCCATCACACTCCTGACTTGTGCCTTGTAGATGGTGGACAGGCATTGGGGAGTCAGGAGGTGAGTTACTCGCCACAGGATTCCTAGCCTCTGACCTGCTCTTGTCGCCACGGTATTTACATGGCGACTCCAGTTCAGTTTCTGGTCAATGGTAGCCCCTAGGATGATGTTAGTGGAGGATTCAGTGATGGTAATGCCGTTGAATGTCAAGGGGAGATGGTTAGATTCTCTTTTATTGGAGATGGTCATTGCCTGGCACTTGTGTGGCATGAATGTTACTTGCCACTTATCAGCCCAAGCCTGGATATTGTCCAGGTCTTGCTGCATTTCTACACGGACTGCTTCAATATCTGAGGAGTCACGAATGGTGCTGAACATTGTGCAATCATCAGCGAACATCCCCACTTCTGACCTTATGATTGAAGGAAGGTCATTGATGAAGCAGCTGAAGATGGTTGGGCCCAGGACACTACCCTGAGGAACTCCTGCAGTAATGTCCTGGAGCTCAGATGATTGACCTACAACAACCATCTTCGTTTGTGCTAGGTATGACTCCAGCCAGCGGAGGGTTTTCCCCCTGATTCCCATTGACCTCAGTCTTGCTAGGGCTCCTTAATGCCATACTAGGTCAGATGCTACCTTGATGTCAAGGGTAGTCGCTCTCACCTCACCTCTTGCGTTCAGCTCTTTTGTCCATGTTTGAACCAAGGCTGTAATGAGGTCAGGAGCTGAGTGGCCCTGGCGGAACCCAAACTGAGCTTCACTGAGCAAGTTATTGCTAAGCAAGTGCGGCTTGACACTGTTGATGACACCTTTCTTCACTTTACTGATGATTGAGAATAGGCTGATGGGGTGGTAATTGGCCGGGTTGGACTTGTCCTGCTTTTTGTGTACAGGACATACCTGGGCAATTTTCTACATTGCAGGGTAGATGCTCATGTTGTCGCTGTACTGGAACAGCTTGGCTAAGGGCGCGGCAAGTTCTGGAGCACGGGTCTTCAGTACTATTGCCAGAATATTGTCAGGGCCCATAGCTTTTGCAGTATCCAGTGCCTTCAGTCGTTTCTTGATATCACGTGGAGTGAATCGAATTGGCTGAAGTCTGGCATCTGTGATTTGATTTTTGATTTAGAGATACAGCACTGAAACAGGCCCTTCGGCCCACCGAGTCTGTGCCGACCATTAACCACCCATTTATACTAATCCTACAGTAATCCCATATTCCTCCCACATCCTCACCTGTTCCTATACTCCCCTACCACCTACCTATACTAGGGGCAATTTATAATGGCCAATTTATCTATCAACCTACAAGTCTTTTGGCTGTGGGAGGAAACCGGAGCACCCGGAGGAAACCCACGCAGACACAGGGAGAACTTGCAAACTCCACACAGGCAGTACCCAGAATTTAACCCAGGTCGCTGGAGCTGTGAGGCTGCGGTGCTCGCCACTGTGCCGCCCCTGTGATGCTGGGGACTTCAGGAGGAGGTCGAGATGGATCATCAAGTCGGCACTTCTGGCTGAAGATTGTTGCAGATGCTTCAGCCTTATCTTTCATACTGATGTGCTGGGCTCCCCCATCATTGAGGATGGGGATATTTGTGGAGCCACCTTCTCCAGTTAGTTGTTTAATTATCCACCACCATTCAGGGCTGGATGTGGCAGGACTGCAGAGCTTAGATCTGATCCGTTGGTTACGGGAACGCTTAGCTCTGTCTATCACATGCTGCTTACGCAGTTTGGCTTGCAAGTAGTCCTGGATTGTAGCTTCACCAGGTTGACACCTCATTTTGAGGTATGCCTGGTGCTGCTCCTGGCATGCCCTCCTGCACTCTTCATTGAACCAGGGTTGGTCTCCTGGCTTGATGGTAATGGTAGAGTGGGGGATATGCCGGGCCATGAGGTTACAGGTTGTGGTTGAGTACAATTCTGCTGCTGATGATGATGGCCCACAGCGCCTCCTGGATGCCCAGTTTTGCATTGCTAGATCTGTTTGAAATCTATCCCATTTAGCACGGTGATAGTGCCACACAACACGATGGACGGTATCCTCGATGTGAAGGCGGGACTTAGTCTCCATAAGGACTGTGCGGTGGTCACTCCTACCAATACTGTCATGGACAGAAGCATCTGTAGCAGGCAGATTGGTGGAGGACGAGGTCAAGTATGTTTTTCCCTCGTGTTGGTTCCCCCAGCACTTGCTGCAGACCCAGTCTAGCAGCTATGTCCTTTAGGACTCGGCCAGCTCGGTCAATAGTGGTGCTACCGAGCCACTCTTGGTGATGGACATTGTAGTCCCCCACCTAGAGTACATTTTGTGCCCGTGCCACCCTCAGTGCTTCCTCCAAGTGGTGTTCAACATGGAGAAGTACTGAGTCATCAGCTGAGGGAGGGCGGAAGGTGATAATCAGTAGGAGGTTACCTTGCCCATGTTTGACCTGATGCCATGAGACTTCATGGATTCCAGAGTCGATGTTGAGGACTCCCAGGGCAACTCCCTCCCTACATGTATACCACTGTGCCACCACCTCTGGTGGGTCTGTCCTGCCGGTGGGACAGGACATATCCAGGGATAGTGATTGCAGTGTCTGGGACATTGTCTGTAAGGTATGATTCCATGAGTATGACTAGGTTAGGCTGTTGCTTGACTAGTCTGTGGGACAGCTCTTCCAACTTTGGCACAAGCCCCCAGATGTTAGTAAGGAGGACTTTGCAGGGTCGACAAGGCTGGGTTTGCCGTTGTCGTTTCCGGTGCCTAGGTCGATGCCGGGTGGTCCATCCGGTTTCATTTCTTTTTATTGACTTTGTAGCGGTTAGGTACAACTGAGTGGCTTGCTAGTTAATGGTCATGATGAGCACATTAATCCACTGTACCTTACACAGTTCTTACAGTGACACTTGGCTACAATTCTTGGAACAAACCAAACAGTGAAACTAGTGAGTGGAGCGCAGGAGTAGCAGCACAGTCACAACGCCAAGGTACATAGAAATTGCAACAGACACTTGCCATTCGGCCAAATTAGTTAGTCCATGTTGGTCTCCACAAGAGCAGTAGTCCTGATTCTAAGACCCTACTTAGTTTGCATATCCTTATATTCCCCTTTCCGTGAACCATCTATCTAGCCTAACCTTAAATATGGACATTGTCTCTGCTTCAACACTGTTTCAGTGCATTCCACAGCATCACAGCCCCCTCAGTATTTTTAACAAAGTTTCTTATGTGTCCTAAATTTCTTGTGTTTAATTTTGTCTCTAACCTTGTATCCCCTAAATCTAGACCCCTCAAGCAGTGGAAGTAGTCTGTCCCCCTCTATTGTATCCCATCACTATATAAAACGTAACCCTATCAAATGACCCTGCAGTCTCCTCTATCTGAATTTTTCCAAGTCCTCCTTCATATTTATTTTATACCAAGCACCATTCTAGTGACTCTGTGCTATAATAAATCAATTAATTAATGAAAATCTGGAATTGAAAGCTAGTCAGCAATGTTGACCATGAAACTGCCATATATTGTAAAAACCCATCTGGTTCACTAATATCCTGTAAGGGAAGGAAATCTGCCGTCCTTGCCTCTCTCGCCTACATATGACCCCAGACCCACAACAATGCGGTTGGCTCTGAACTCCCCTCTGAAATGGTCTAGCAAGCCATTCAGTTGTGCAAAACCGCCACATAAAAGTTGCAAAGGAATAAAACTGGATGCAGCACCAGAAACAACAACAGCAAACCCAGTCCTGTGGACCCTGCAAAAAAAAAAGTCCTCATTCATGTCCAGGGGCTAATGCCAAAATTGGGACAATTGGCAACAGCCTGACATAGTTGTACTTGAACAGACTTGCAGGTTGATAGGTAAATTGGCCATTGTAAATTGTCCCCAGTGTTGGTAGGTGGTAGGAGAATGGTGGGCATGTGGTAGGGAATATGGGATTAATGTTGGATTAGTATAAATGGGTGGTTGTTGGTCAGCACAGACTCGGGCCAAATGGCCTGTTTGAGTGCTGTATCTCTCTATGACTCTATGACTTGCATCCAATGTCCCAGACACCACTATTACCATTCTTGGGTATATCTTGTCCCACCTTCAGGACAGATGCATCAGAGGTGGTGGCACAGTGGTATACAGTCAAGAGGGAGTTGCCCTGGGAGTCCTCAATGTTGTCTTTGGACCCCATGAGGTTTCATGGCTTCAGGTCAAACATAGGCAAGGAAACCTCCTGCTGATTGCCACCTACCCCCCTCCCTCAGCTGATGAATCAGTACTCCTCTTTTCAACACCAGTTGGAAGAAGCACTGAGGGTGGCAAGGACGCATAATGTACTCTGTGGCTAGGTAGCACCACTACTGACCATGCTGGCCGAGTCCTGAAGAACATATCTGCCAGACTGGGTCTGCGGCAAGTGGTGAGCGAAGTAACGAGAGATTGTTAGATCAGGTGAGGAGTCGTCGAAGGGTTCCCCTCTTTTCCCTCTGCTTGTTTGACCACAACAGGTTTATTTTTAAAGTGGATATACTTGCCAATTCAGTGAGTGCTTAACTGTTTATGTTCCATGATCGTAAAAAGAATCAATTGGACAGGTTTTCTTGAGTTTAACAAAGAAAGAGGCTCGCTTTATTGTCCTTAAACTGATCTAAGTAAAATAACAAAATATGCTCCAACTTTCTCTCTCTCACTCTCACTCACTCTCACTCACTCTCACTCACTCTCACTCACTCTCACTCACTCTCACTCACTCTCACTCACTCTCACTCACTCTCACTCACTCTCTCTCACTCTCTCTCACTCTCTCTCACTCACTCTCACTCACTCTCACTCACTCTCACTCACTCTCACTCACTCTCACTCACTCTCACTCACTCTCACTCACTCTCACTCACTCTCACTCACTCTCACTCACTCTCACTCACTCTCACTCACTCTCACTCACTCTCACTCACTCTCACTCACTCTCACTCACTCTCACTCACTCTCACTCACTCTCACTCACTCTCACTCACACTCACACTCTCACTCACTCTCACACTCACTCACTCACACTCACTCACTCACACTCACTCACTCACACTCACTCACACTCACTCACACTCACTCTCACACTCACTCTCACACTCACACTCACACTCACTCTCTCTCTCTCTCTCTCTCTCTCTCTCTCTCTCTCTCTCTCTCTGCACACGGGTTACAGAGTGGGGAAGGATAGGTTGGTCGAACTAGAGTCCCAAAAAATAAAAGGGGTATACAGTCTGCGGAGGTTGGTGACTCGGCTGGCTTCAGGCTGAATTCGGTGGTTGTGCAACTTTCCTTTGGTCCTGAGGCTTCCGGTTTGAAGATGTGGATGCTGATTCGGTGGTTCCCCAGGAGGCAGCAATGTGGCTGATTTCCTTCAAGGGGATCTCTGTTCTTTCCAGAAACATCTCCAAACTCTCAGGAGCTCCCCCCCCCTCAGGCTTATGTCAGTAAGCATAGTGAGCATCGATTAGTGAACAGACTAACACAATCAAACACAGGTCAGTTAAACCACTGAACATGTCCGTCTGCATCAGGGAATATGCCTTGATGCTCATTGTCAGCAGGCAGAGTTTGAAGCTTGCAAGGTTTGAGTGGTTCATCTCCACTAGTTTAATCAGGTTTCCAACCGATGGATTAAAAAAATTATCATATGACCTATCATATTTTTGTGACACCTGCACACCACGTGAAATGAAATGCGATGAAAGGAGCATTTAATTGTAAGGTTGTAGATAAAAAGAAGATACTGTACATGCACATTCATCACCAAACACTCACTTATCAATCTCTCACTGCCATAACTGTGCTCAGGTCCAGTTTTCATCCAGGATGATTCTGTGCTGATTCTGGATAAAGCATCAGCTGTCACATTGTTTTTCCCTGCATTGTGGGTAATCTTTCGGTGGTTAAGTCGCAAAAGCAGGCTCCATTTGGAATAGCCTTTGGAAGGTGACTTGGGGTATTTCTTTATTTCAAATGGCATCATGCGACATGGGAATAAGCTGTCTGGGGTAACAAAAACTGAGATCTCTTTAGCTCGTGTGGTTAAGGGAACCTGCCAGTATCCTTTTAACAAATCTATTTTTGTTATGTAGGTGACATTTCCTACTCTATCGATGCAGTCTTCCAGCTCTGGTCACTGCATTAACCTCCCTGTAATTAATGCAGAGCCTTGTTGAGCCATCGGGTTTGGGGTCAAGCACAACTGGTGAACTCTAGCTGCTGTGACTGGGCTCACTCAGCTTGTGCTCCAGCATGTACTGAATTTCCTCCCAAACTCGAGTCAGTTTCCTGGGACCGAGGCAATAGAGATTTTGTTTTATGGGAGATGTCTCTCCTACGTTCACATCATGTGCACCCTGGTTTGTCCCTGAAGATCTCTTTAAATGCTGTGAGCAGCCTTGTTCGGTCTGCTCCCTGTTCTGCGTTTAAATAGGATAATACGGTGTCTAATCTCATTCCCATTTTGGTGTTAGCTAACTGGACAGTAGGGAATTGGATGTGGGAATTCTGCAGGCCTGCCTTTAACTCATCCTCACTGTCCCTTTTGCCGCCCTCTTTTTACTGACTGCCTGACAGACCTGTGCTTGTTTGTCCCCTTCCCAGCTGTGCTATTGCTTTAACAGATTGATGTGACACAGCTTTTGCTTTTTCCTCTGATCTGGGCTGTCAATTAAATAATTCACCTTTCTTTGCTTTTAATTCACCTTTCTAATTGTCTTTACTACTCTGGACTAGCCACTGAACCGGGCTTTCAGTGGTTTACCCTGTATTGGTAGTAGCATTAACACATGGTCTCCAGACTGAAATGTTCTGGCCTTGGTCTATTTATCTGCCTGCCTTTTCATAGTTATCTGGGAGGTTATTAGGTGTTCCTGAGCCACCGCACAGGCTCTCGTGAGCAGCTTATGGGACATGGAGATGTAGTCGAACACGGAAGGTTCGTTCCTGTGTCCTATAATCCTCTCCTTGATTAGTTTTAGAGGACCTCTTATCTCATGTCCGTAAACTAATTCAAAGGGACTAAAGTCAGTGGACTCATTGGGTGAATCCCTGCTGGCAAACAGATGAAATCTCAGTCCTTTGTCCCTGTCGTAGGGGTACTCATAGCAGAATGCCCTGATGATTGTCTTTAGGATCTTGTGGCTGTGGGTGGTAGACTGAGGACTTTAGCTGGGTTATGCACAGATTACCCATAACCTTTTGAAACCTACTGGACGTAAAATACATACCCTGATCTGACTGGATCTCGGCAGGCAGCCCATATCGGATAAAGAATTGGGTTAGCCTCTCCACCATTACCTTGGCAGGGATAGTTCTTTTGGGGTGGTCTCTGGAAATTGGGTAGCCACAACCATAATGGTGAGAAGATACTGGTAGCCTCCTTTTTTGTTTCTGGCTGGAGCCCTTCACAGTCCACCAGCACCTTGCTGAATGTTTCCCCAAAAGCCAGTATGGGAATTAGGGGCACAGATTCTCTTGTAGTTTGGTGCTTCTCCACAGCCTGGCACGTGTGGCAAGTTTTACAGAACTCAACCACGTCCTTGTGGAGTTGTGGCCAGTTAAAACGCTGGCTTATGTGGGCTTGGGTTTTTCGGATACCGACATGTCCAGCCATTGGAATTTCATGGGCTATCATCACTATTTCTCTACAGTACCTTAACGGTACCACTACCTGGTGGACCACTGCCCACTCTTCACAGGTTTGTGAGGAGGTCTCCACTTCATCAGCATTTTTTTTTAATTCATTCATGGGATGTGGGCATCGCTGGCCAGGCCAGCATTTATTGCCCATCCCTAATTGCCCTTGAGAAGGTGGTGGTGAGCTGCCTTCTTGAACCGCTGCAGTCCATTTGGGTAGGTATACCCACAGTGCTGTTAGGAAGGGAGTTCTAGGATTTTGACCCAGCGACAGTGAAGGAACGGCGGTATAGTTCCAAGTCAGGATGGTGTGTGACTTGGAGGGGAACTTGCAGGTGGTGGTGTTCCCATGTATTTGCTGCACTTGTCCTTCGAGTTGGTAAAGGTCGTGGGTTTGGAAGGTGGTGTCTGAGGAGCCTTGGTGCGTTGCTGCAGTGCATCTTGTAGGTGGTACACACTGCTGCCACTGTGCGTCGGTGGTGGAGAGAGTGAATGTTTGTAGATGGGGTGCCAATCAAGCGGGCTGCTTTGTCCTGGATGGTGTCGAGCTTCTTGAGTGTTGTTGGAGCTGCACCCATCCAGGCAAGTGGAGAGTATTCCATCACACTCCTGACTTGTGCCTTGTAGATGGTGGACAGGCTTTGGGGAGTCAGGATTCCGAGCCTCTGACCTCTTCTGACTGTACAATTCCGGGATGCAGAGGGATCTAGGTGTTCTAGTGAATGACTCTCAAAAAGTTAGAATGCGGGTACAGCAAGTCATAAAGAAGGCTAATGGAATTCTATCCTTTATTATGAGAGGAATTGAAAATAAAAGTAAGAATGTCATGCTTCAGTTATACGGGGCATTGGTGAGACCACATCTGGAATACAGTGTGCAGTTTTGGTCTCCTTACTTAAGGAAGGATGTGAATGTGTTAGAGGAGATTTACCAGATTGATAACTGGAATGCGTGGCTTGTTTTCACAGTTTTGCACTTTAAAAGAGTGAAGTATATAAGATCCTGAACGGTCTTGACAAGGTGGATGTGGAAAGGATCGTTCCTCTTGTGTGTGAGTCCAGAACTCGGGGGCACTGTTTTAAAATTAGGGGTTGCGCTTTTAAGACAGAGGTGGGGAGAAGTATTTTCTGAGGGTTGAGAGAGACAAACAGATCAGCCATGATCTTATTGAATGGGTTCAGGCTCAAGGGGCCGAATGGCCTACTTCTGCTCCTAAGTCGAATGTTCATACATATATTTGCAGCTGGTGGGCAGGTTTTGGGGATTTGGGAAGTCGGTTACTCGCCGCAGAATTTCCCATCTCTGACCTCTTGTAGCCACAGTATTTATGTGGCTCCTCCAGTTTGATTTCTGGCCAATAGTGTCAGAGGTTCCCGCTCCTGTATCATCCTCCCCTCCCCTCCCCCCCCCCCCCCCCACTTACTGATGGTTATTGACTATAGGATTTTATGAAGGACAAATTGCACAGACACAGGGTTAGGCTGAATCACAAACTTGTTTATTAAAACCCTCCTAACACTCTGATACAAAGATCTCTAAACTAATTTAAAGGACACCACACGACACCTTGAATGATTCGTACGATTTAAATCCCTCCATAATTTAACCTCGGCTCCCACCCAAACATACAAGTCACCACGGCTTATAAGATAAACCTTTTTGAAAAACCACAGGCGAAACCCCACGTTTCTGTCTCAAACTCACTCAATTCAAAACCCCAAAACCTCCCAGGATTTATTTGCTATACTTAAAATTGCTTTGAACTCTCAGCCCCAAGTACCCCTTGGATTTGGCTGATAACTTACAATCCTCCACGTGGCTGGGCCTTCTGGTGAGAATTTGTAGGTACTCGAGTCAGGTTGACCGTTCCTGACCCACCCTCCTTGACTGCAGTACCAAACCTTTCGATCTTGTCCTTTATATGATGATCCTTATCGAAATATCATAAATGCATCTCTTGAAGCCATCCTGCTTGATGGTCAGCGCTTAGCACCTTTTTAATCTTTTTCCTGTGTTACCTGTCTGGTCCAGACAGATCCATTTGGTGCTGATATTTCTATGACCGATAACAATGAACTCTACCGAGGTGAGGTGTTCCAGGCTCCAGAGCTGATATAAATGAAAAGGTTTCTCCCCTGTCTTAGGAGTGAATGCTGTGGTCTGGGGCCGCCAGTAAGTTGTAACAATGGCCTCCCCAATTACTTAACATGATGGCACTTAACATCCTGGGTGTCACTGTTATGATAATGTCCCAAATTCCATCCTTTAACAGTATCAGTTCTGTTGTGATGTTGGAATGTTTGAAATTGACCCATTGGAATGCCGCCTGCCTCGATGTGCTTTGTGTTGAGGTTTGGCTCTCATTCACAGTACTAGTGTCCGTGGGGCTTGGGGTTCCTTCCCCATACTCCACGAAGTCCAGTTTTAAAGTCCAGTTGGGGGGAGGGGCAATTCCGATCCCACAATGATAACCCCCAGGATGTTGATGGGCGATTCAGTGATGGTAATGCCATTGAATGTCGGGGAGATGGTTAAATTCTCTGTTATTGGAGATCATCATTGCCTGGCACTTGTGTGGCACATGTGTTATTTGCCACTTAACGGCCCTGAATGTTGTTCAGGTCTTGCTGCATATGGATACGGACTGCTTCAGTATCTGATGATTTGCGAATGGTACCGATCATTGGGCAATCATCAGCAAACGTTTCCACTTCTGACCTTATGATGGAGGGAAGGTCATTGATGAAGCAGCTGAAGATGGTTTGACTTAGGACACTACATTGAGGAACTCCTGCAGCAGTGTCCTGGGGCTGAGATGATTGACCTCCAACAAGAACCATCTGCCTTTGCACTTTCTTTGCATTCGTTCCTGGGATGTGGACGCTTCTGGCTAGGCCAGCATTTATTGCCCATCCCTAACTGCCCTTGAGAAGTTGGTGATGTGCTAGGTCTGAATCCAACCAGTGGAGAGTTTTCCCCCTTTTTTGATTCTCATTGACTCCAGTTTGGCTAGGGCCCCTTGATGCCACACTTGGTCAAATGCTCCCTTTATATCCAGGGCAATCACTCTCACCTCACCTCTTGAGTTCAGCTCTTTTGTCCATGTTTGGACCAAGGCTGTAATGAGGTCAGGAGCCGAGTGGCCCTGGCAGAGTGTAAACTCAGCATCGGTGAGCCGATTATTGCCGTGTAAGTGCTGCTTGATAGCACTGTTGACGACACCTTCCATCACTTTGCTGATGATCGAGAGTAGACTGATGGGGCAGTAATTGGTCGGGTTGGATTTGTCCTGCTTTTTGTGTACAGGACATACCTGGGCAATTTTCCACATTGTCAGGTAGATGCCATGTTGTAGCCGTACTGAAACAGCTTGGCTAGTGGTGTGGCTAGTTCTGAGGCACAAGTCTTCAGTACTACAGCCAGGGTGTTGTCAGGACCCACAGACTTTGTAGTATTCAGTGCCTTCAGTCGTTTCTGGATATGTTTAGAGATACAGCACTGAAACAGGCCCTTCGGCCCACCGAGTCTGTGCCGACCATCAACCACCCATTTATACTAATCCTACACTAATCCCATATTCCTACCACATCCCCATCTGTCCCTATATTTCCCTACCACCTACCAATACTAGGGGCAATTTATAATGGCCAATTAACCTATCAACCTGGAGTGAATCAGATTGGCTGAAGACTGGCATTTTTGATGCTGGAGACCTCAGGAGGAGGCAGAGATGGATCAACCACTCGCCACCTGGCTGAAGATGGTTGTGCATGCTTCAGCCTTTTCTTTCGCACTGATGTGCTGGGCTTCCCCCATCATTGAGGATGGGGATATCTGTGGAGCTTCCTCCTCCTGTTAATTGCTTAACTGTCCACCACCATTCGCAATTGGATATGGCAGGACTGCGAAGCTTTGATCTGATCCATTGGTTATGGGATTGCTTAGCTCTGTCTATTGCCTGCTGCTTCTGCTGTTTGGCACGCAAGCAGTCCTGTGTTGTAGCTTCACATTTGGGTTGACATCACATTTATAGGCATGCCTGCTGCTGCTCCAGCCATCACCTGCACTCTTCATTGCACCAGAGTTGATGGTAATGGTAGAGTAAGGGATATGCTGGGCCATGAGGTTGCAGATTGTGTAATGCAATTCTGTTGCTTCTGATGTTGCACAGTGCCTCGTGGATGCCTAGTTTTTTTGTCAAATCTGTTCTGAATTTATCCCATTAAGCACCGTGGTGTTCCCACACAACACGATGGAGGGTATAGTCATTGTGAAGACAGGATTTTGTTTTCACAAGAATTGTGCATTGGTTACTTCTACCGATACTGTCATAAATGTGTGTGACAGGTAGATTGGTGAGGACAATACATAGTAGGGTTTTCCCTCTTGTTGGTTCCCTCACCACCTGCCACAGTCCCAGTATGGCAGATATGTCCTTCAGGACTTGGCCCACTTGTTCAGTATTGGTGTTACAGAGCCACTTTTGGTGGACATTGAAGTTCCCCACCCACAGTACATTCTATGGCCTTGCTGCCTTTAGTGCTTCTTCCAAATGGTGTTGCAAATGGAGGAGTACTGATTCATCAGCTGAGGGAGGAGGTAGATGGCAATCAGCAAGAGGTTTCCTTGCCCATGTTTGACCTGATGCCATGAGATTTCATGGGGTCCGGAGTCAATGTTGGGAACTCCCAGGGCAACTCCCTGCCAACTGTATACCACTGTGCCACCACCTCTGGTGGGTCTGTCCTGTTGGTGGGACAAGACATACCCGGGAATGGTGACAGTGGCGTCTGGGACATTGCATATATGGTGTGTTCTGAGTGTATGACTGTCAGGCTGTTGCTTTATTAGTCTGTCGGACAGCTCTCCCAATTTTGGCACAAGCCCCCAGATGTTAGTAAGGAGTACTTTGCAGGTTCGATAGGGCTGGGCTTTGTCATTTCTAGTGCCTAGATCGATGCCGGGTGTTTCGTTCAGTTTTATACCTTTTCAACTTTTGTGTAGTGGTTTTGTACAACTGAATGGCCTGAGGGCAGTTAAGAGTCAGCCATGTTGCTGTGGGTCTGGAGTCGCATATGGACCAGACCAGGTAAGGACATGAGTGAAACAGTTGGATTTTTACAACAATTGATGGTATTTTCATGGTCAGCATTGCTGACTAGCTTTCAATTTCAGATTTTTATTCATTAATTGAATTTAAATTGCACCAGCTGCCATGGTGGGATTTGAAGCTGTGTCCCTAGAGTATTAGCCTGGGTCTCTTGATTATTAGTCCAGTGACATTAAGACTATGCCGCCATCCCTTCCTCACCGCCCCCCCCCCCCTCCAACCGCACTTTCTAAATTTCTTGTCACCTTGGAAGTCCAGACTGGAATGTAGAAAGTTGGAGTTCAACATGTCAAATTACTGCAATGGGTTCGTTAAGCTCCCCCGATGCTTGATACAGTTGCATTCTATATGGCTGCTATCACCTTTTATATTAAATTGATTATTTTTCCGGACAAAGCAAATGGCCCGAGTTTAGTTTCTACTTGTGTTGCAATTAAAATGTATTTGCAGACATGATGGTATCTTTCTACGAACAGTGGTAATTTCCTGCGGATATTTTTATATTCTAGCTGTTGGTATAAACCAAAATTAAAACGGTCAGCAAAAACCCATAAGTAGGTACTGGAAATATAGAGACTTTGATTTCAAATGTGATTAATCTCCATATTCAGCACAAACATGAGTTAAAACAGGAGACAAAGCCCGATATTTAGGAAAAGTGGCAGGAGGGGTTCTAGATGAGAAACACGGAAATAAGTTTTCCTGTTGTCTTGTGATGGCGGGGAAGAGATCTGGTTGGGGCGGAGGGGAAAGCATGTTCAAAGGAGAAATGCAGCCCCCTTTAAAAGCTTTTACAGACCAACCTGCCCCCCCCCCCCCCACCTCCATATCAGTCACCCACCTTCATTTAAACCAGAAGAGGGCAGAATTGGGGTTGGTTTCAAATTTTAACCCAAACTCAGCCATTCTTGAGAGTTAAAATTACTCCAATGTCTTGATACCATTGTAGTAGAGATTCATGGGTCTGGACTGTTCAGCATAGAACTGGAGTACTGAAGTAAAATATTAATGAACCTCATTTATTTCCCCCACAGCAGTGTGTGTGTGTAAAGCAGCTCTCAGCGCAAGAATTAATGAAGTGTTTAATTAATCTTCAAAAATAAAAGCCCTGGCTAAATATAAATTGCTTAGTAATGGAATTACATGATATAGGGATGAATGTAGTCAGTGATATCCAATAATCCAGCAAACCTGATAATACTGTGCTACTGGGACTAAAGAAATGTCCTCTGTGAAAAGAAATCAGCCAGTTAAGGTGTGAGGATAGATAAATATCTTGGGAGTTTCACTTGATTTTCATCGATAAGGAATGAAGAAGTGGTAAAATAAGGAATCTTCATGGGCTGAGTAACCTTTCTCATGCTTCTCATTAACAATAGTTTCCTGGCAGAAATCCAGCTAAAACATATCATCTTTTAAAAGGTAAACAAGTGCATTTGATGGATTTTCAGTTTTTAACTAGGTGAATACTGTTTTTTTAAAAATACTGTATATGCAGTGTCTCATGCCATCTATCATGCTGTTTGGCAGTTGTGTAAAATGTACCTGTCTCCCAGTTCAATAAGTGTCATCAGGGTAAGGGGAAAAGAGCTGAATAAAAAAAAATGTTTGAATACAGATAACAAGTGACTGAATATGTCTAAAACAAACTATTCTGTTTTGAATTATTTTTCAGCTGGGGAATGGCTGTTAATGTGTATTCGACATCAGTAACTAGTGAAAACATGAGCCGGCATGACATCATGGCCTGGATTAATGACACAGTGTGTTTAAATTACACAAAAATTGAACAGCTTTGCTCAGGTAAGAATAAAGTCTTTTAAAATAAATCCCTTTTAAAGGTGCTTTAAATAATATATGGTGGCGACAGTCTCCACTGAAGAAGGCCTCTGACCTTTATTTTGTAGTAGATGAAATGATCCTTTGTACAGTAACATGCTAACACGTTACTCCTTGTTTAGAAACTACCTAATTCAAGTTGATACAGAATATTGGAATACTTCAAGTGGAAAGTTATTCACCTGAATGTTTACTTGTAAAGTATTGCTCTTTCTCAGTATATTCTCATTGCACACTGAGCATTGATGCAAAGCGAAAATCGCTAAAGTTCAAGCCAGAGACCATCCTGATTGGAGCAAAGCAGAATAAGACTCCCTGGTTTTGGTTTGTCATGGCATGGAGTGCAGTTTCAATTAAACCTGTTTCTTAAAAGTGTTTGGGCAGCATGCTGGATCCTTGGACACTCTCAACCCACCTAATTTTCATGAAAAAAAATTTTAGAGCTAAGAATTGTTCCCTCCACATTCTCTAAATATTAAAATAATTCTACTGTTGGGAGAAAAAGCTGTACAAGAATATATCTGTGGGTGCAAGAGCTCGCTTCTAAGTCAGACAATTGGGGTCCATGAGCCAAGCAATGTAAAAAGGGACTGCCTAGCTGAAGGTCAAACTACCACTACTGGTCTCAGGTGGTGGTGAGGTTTCCAGCTTAAACAAAAATGAGTTCCCAATGTGTGTGGAGGCTGGGTTCGCGAATTACTAATTTTAAAAAGAATTAAAAGTAAACTCTGCACATTGTGACCAGAGCCTGTTGTGTGCTGGCGGTGGAAACTTAAGAGGGCCTTTAACTTGTTTCACTGCAGCTGCTCTTGAATCAAACATACGAGAAAATTGTGAGAACCAAGTGCTGGAAATACTCAGCAGGTCTGGCAGCATCTGTGCAGAGAGAAAGAGTCTGTTTTCATTTCACAGTTCCAGCATCTGCAGTATTTTGCTCTTATTTTACAGGAGAAAGTTGTTTGTCTGAGGATTCCAGTTTCTATGTCAGCAGTTAAACTACTGTCCTTTAGCAACTGGCCATGGACTCCAAAACATTCTGAATTCCTCTCACCCAACAAATCGAACTCTCCTTTCTAGCTGTTGACTGGAGCTATAATATCATGTAAACACATCAACAAATATCCATTGATTACTTTCTTGTTGCATACTTTGTTTTTTTTCCTCCTTGTACATTAGAAATATAGTTGGTGCTTTGCCATTATTTTAAAGTAATGAAATTTGTATATAGATTGGTTTCCATTGATGTCTGCAATCTGAGCTAAGCTGATATTAACAAGGTCAGGAATGGAGCTCTTCCCTGAAGATTCCAGTATTCAGCTCCATTCTCAACTCCTCCATTGATAAAGCACCCCATGGTAGCTTACGGTAGGCCCTGGATAACATCCATGCTGGGACTGCAAAGTGGCTGATAATATTTGCAACACATAAGTACCAGGCAACAATGGTCTCAGAGAAATCCCAGCCATCTTTCTTTGACCTTTAACAATACCACCATAAACTCAGTCCCTAATCACAAGATACTTGCAAATACAAAATGAAAAATACAAAGCAACATCCATATTGGTTTTGTTATCTTTTTCAAGAAATGTTTTCAGAAATTAATATTAAATTTGTCTTGCAAACTCGGTGCTGATAGTGATTGAATTGTGTTGAAAATAAAGTAAAAATCTTTTTATCTAACCTAAATTCAAAACTCATGAACTGAGGATCTGTAGTAGCTGCCAGCTCCGAGCACTTAATTTCCTTTGAAGTCAGGTTACTTAATGAGTTAAAATTCATACGTAGAAAACAATCTATTTGATTCTGTGCCTGTGAAAGGCAGACAGCATCACAATGAATAATACTTTATCAATGACATTTTGCAAGCCTAGATATGCTACAGCATATGACTTTCCCTTGTCAAGGTTTATTGTCTATTTGGTTTGTCAGTTTAAAATCCTTTTCAAGCCATATTGGTTGTAATTTATTAGGCATTTTCATAGTTACTTCTGACAACTAGTTTGATTAGCCTCCTAAGTATTTTGTTTAATCTATAAACGTCCATGAATAGACAATGGATATATGCATTATATTTAACATATAAGAATATGTACTGTTACAGTACTTAGTACTCCAAATGTACACACTAATGTTATCATAGAAATGACACAATATTTTTACCTTTTGAACAGCAGTACACCATCTAACCTTTGTTTTTAAATGATGTGAGAAAATCATCACATTTGTGGCACCAATGTGCTTGGATACAACATAGTTGGTGCTGATTTAAATATGCTGAAACCCAAGTTTTTTTTTAGTTTAAAAAGTAAAATACTTGCACATTTATTTCATTCCTATGCCTTGAGGCTGTGTGTTTTTTTAGAATGTAGTACAACAGAAGTTTGATAGTAAAAATGGAAGCCATTTGGCCCATCATCTGTTTGCTCTTTGCTGCAGAAAACTAAAACAAATCCCACTACTCTGCTTTCTTCCCTAAAGACATGTATCTTTTTTCGGTTACAAATTATCAACCTTTCTCTTAAGATGCAGTGGTCTATGGCTCAACTATTCCCTGTGGCAAAGTAATACATGCTCCAAGAAAAAAAAAAGTCTTCAGCAAGATAGGAACATAGAAACAGGAGTTGGCCATTTAGCCCCTCTAGCCTGTTTGAAAGAGATCATCGCTGATCTGCAACCGAACTGGGGCCTTTGCCCGATATTCTTTGATACCTTCGGATAACAAAAAATAAAAAATCTCAGTTTTAAAACTATCAATTGCTGCTTGAAGAAGAAAGTTCCAAACTTATACCACCCTTTGTATGAAGAAGTTTACTATTTTCTGAAAGGTCTGGCTCTTTTTAGTTAATATGCCCCCTAGACCTAGATTCCCCAACCAACAGCAACAGTTACTCCCTATCTACCCTATCTATTTCTCTTAATATCTTGAAAACTTTGCTCAAATTATCCCTTAACTCTCAATTCCAGGGAATGCAACCCTAGTTTGTATCATCTCTCCTCATAATTTAATTCATGGAGTCCTGGTATTCTGTTAAATCAACACTGCACTCCCCGAAAGGCTAGCATATTCCTGCCTACGGTGTGATGCCTAGAACTGCTACTAATACTCTAGGTGTAGTCTAACGAGAGTTCTGAATAGCTGAAACATGACTTGTACCCCCTGGTATTCATGTCCTCTAGATATAAAGATCAGAATTCCATTAGCCTTTGATTAATTGCTGTATCTGTTCCTGACATTTTTAATCTATGTATCTATTTGGATCTCCAAATCTCTTTGGACCCCCACTATTTCTACCCTTTCACCATTTAGAAAATACCCTGTTCTATCCTTTCAGGTCCAAAGTGGATGATCACATATTTGCCTATTCACTTAATCTATCACTATTTTTTTTGTAATTTTATGTTTCCATCAACACTACTTACAGTGCTACCTATCTTTTTGTCATTACAGATCCGTGGGGACACCACTAGTCACATTCTGCCAATTAGAGTACCTGCCTATTATCGTTACCGGCCAGAATGTGACCCCCCCCCCCCCAACCCTCTGCTGCAATTTTATGCAGGGCAGCGGCGAGAAATGGCCTGCCTGCCCCAGACCAATCGAGGTCTTTAATTGGCCAATTAACTGCCTCCCCCTCCCCCACCCCTCAGCCGCCAGTATTTTACCTGCAGCATCTGGACAGCAGTCTCCCCAAGAACAGCACCAGGTAAAACCGGCAGCCTCCTTGCGGGCTGTGGGGAAGCCCTCCTGATCAGCCACCCTGTACCCCACAAAGGGCCCCAACGCACAACACCCACCCCCACCCTTACCTCGCCGGGGCCCAACCGATTGTCCCCGGTGAGGCCCTAAAAACCTGCCTCCTTTCCTGGGCCATCCTTTCTCTTCCTCCTGAAGCTGGGTGCAGTCTCAGCAGTGGGTGGCACCTCCCGGTGGCGCTGCTGGGGCTAAGAGCTGCCGGCCCACTGATTGGCCAGCAGTTCTATCAGGCAAGATTTCCTACCTCGTGGAGGTGGAAGTCCCGCCTAAGACCATTTAAGGTCCTGAGGAGCGAAAAAACCTCAGCGTGGTTCCCCAGGCCCGGCGGAGGCGGGCTCATCCCTGACTTTTCGACCAGTGGGCGGGGCTTCCTGCCCAATGTTAAATTCCGACCATTGTCTCCTGCTGCTCAGCCAATTTTCTAAACCGGTCACTAAGTTGTAAAAACCGTCATTAAATCGCCTTAGTTTTTGTTCTTGTGGAAATAGTCGCAATATTTTCTCATAACTCTCACTTCTCATCCTGATATCCTTTCAGTGGATCTGTGCTTTTTTTTCAATGGCTTTAATGTCATTTCCATCATGGGGTGCTGAAAATTGCAATGATATATTGGCTAAACAATGATTTTCACCAACTCTTATTTAGGAAGGTCATTTCAAAGTCCTCTTTGCAGTTGGAGAGGGTTTGTGGCAGGGGTGTGAGGGGGGTGGGTGTGGTTATTGGGATGGTGGATGAAAGAGACTTGAATGACTTGCAATATTTTCTCCAGTATCCATTACAGAACTAGTAAATCTGAGTTCAGCTGACTTTGATACCAAGCATGTGGCTAGACATTTGGGTGACGGGCTGTGAACCACTGATTGTGGTTTCATACAATTGAGTGGCTCACTAGGCCACTTCAGAGGATAGTTAAGTCAGTTGGTATGGGACTGGAATCACATATTGGTCAGACTGAGTAAGAACAGCAGGTTTCTTTCCCTAAAGCATGTTAGTTGAGTTTTTATAACAATCTGACTGCGTCATGGTCGCTTTTTTTTTAGACACCATCTTATTTCCAAAGTTTTAAAAAAAAAAAATTGATTTGAAATTCTCAAACTGCCAGGGTTGGATTTAAACTCAACCTCTATTATTAGACGGAAAAACAAGCTGCAGCAAAATTATCCTCATAAGGACAGAATTTTGGTTTGAAGTGAAGCTGCTGCCTCAGTGTCATAAATATATAGAGAATGTAGTTCTGTAACACCAGTAGCGATGCTTTTGCTCTTGGCTTCAGGAAAGGCTGAAGTATGTCAGCCTGAGGATCCATTGGCGTTAACTTTCAACTTTGGCAGGGGCATGAATCTGATGGTATGGAACCAATTGACTATTATATAGCCCACCTAATTGTCCTTTCCATTGACTTCAGTGGAACAAAAAATCAAGCACGGTGTGTAACAGGGGGACAAACTGACCTTTCTAATTTTACACCCCACCAAAGTTGAAACTTAACCCATTGATTTTTTTTTTAATCAGTTATCCTCTACACATCAGTGGAGTTGACCTGGCACAGGATAATCTTAAGAGCCCATGTAACAGAATGAGAACCCTTTAAGATATTTCCAACAGGTGTGTGCATGGACGCCCCTTATACAGTATCTCACTCTCGTGATACATAACCGCTAGCCATGTACTCGTGTAATTCACAAGTCTGTGATGCTGTTAAGACCTTTTATAAAGTACTAGAAGATCATTTAAAAACTTTTTTATATAAAGTTTTAATTTTTCACAGTTTTTAAAAAGCTGGTACTGTTCAGTGTCAGTTTGTTTTTGGTGTTTTGTTGTATCTATTATGCAAAGGAATTACACTTTACTACTGTATTCCCCTCAAAGTCACACACCATCCTGATTTAGAAATATATCGCTGTTCCTTCATCGTCACTCGGTCAAAATCCTGGAGCTCGCTACCTGATAGCACTGTGGGATTACCTTCATGTGGACTGCAACACTTCAAGAAGGCCACTCACCACCACCTTCTCAAGGGTAACTAGGGATGGAAAATAGTTGCTGGTCTTGATGGTGATGCCTGTATCCAAAGAATTAATAAAATATATATTAAAATTATAGTTAATACCAGCTCCAGGTATCATTTGAATCCACTCAACTTCCAGTGGTGCTAAAGATTCCAAGCTCATCAAGAAATGTAGAAAGGTGCGGATGCACAAGACAAATGCTTACCAAAGCATGTCACCTTAATTGTGTCCTATCTGCTTTAGGTTCTCTGCCCATAATTGCCAGGAAACATTACAAAGTCTATCCTAGCTCTGCCAAGGAAAGGTTGAGAAATAGGGGTGGGTGGGGTTGGAAGTAAGTATTGCCATAGATAAAGCTCTTTATCAAAGCAGTCCTGCCTCAACAAGGTGCTCTTGTCTGCAGATGCTGTTCCCAATAGTGATGCAGTTCCTCAAGAAAAATGTAACTCATCATGCCAACAGTGCCAGGCTCCAGTGGTGTCAAGAGGCAGTCCGCTATCTATTCTGGTGAGGTTTCAGAATATGCCAGAGATGTTCCTTGGTGCTGACTAGTGCTGGGAGGAGGTATGCTCCAATTGTTGCTCTAATATAAACTAATATTAATGAGTTTTACAGAGGATTTTTGCCAGCCTTTCTCCACATTCCCAATTCACACCAGTGACATCAGTCCTTAAAGAGTGTATCAATGAAGATCTTCTTTGGCACCCCACCTTAATGATAAGAGTTCACATGGAGGGGTTTAACCTCCACCAATTCCTCAATTTGTAAACTGGTTAGATGTTCATATCCCTCAAGTAGGACTGCGAATGCATCTCCCTTGTCCGTATCACCAAACTTAATCCTGCGGATCCCACCTAAAACAGGTTAATGAGTGAGGCTAAGTCCTAGAAGCAGCAGAAGAATGCGATCTAACCTTAGCATGTTTCATAGCAACTGTCTGACTATTGAGCATTGCTATTTGATGCTCACAATGCCAAGATGGACTGAAGCTTGAAAGTTTCAGTTCTGGACAACCATGCATGTGTTGAGCCAACGCTCAGGATCTCACAAAGATCCCACTTTCCCACTCTTCAATCTTTGCAGAGATTTTGGATTCCCATTATTCCTGGATCACCACTAAGGGAGTTCACAAGGGTGGTTCCCGGTAACACACACAGTAGAGACAGTCTGCTGGATTTGTTGTGATTCTGCTAATTTGCTGTATACTGCACTAGTTTCTGACTTGATTGTCACTTTTCAAGTTTTGATTGCACACAAGAAGGGTTTTTTTCCAGGTAACAAATCCTGTTCTGCCAAATACAATAGTCATAAAGCAAGTGGGTCTTTTCACCAGGGTCTGTGCAGAGCAGGGTCATTTGTTATCATATGCATTGGACTAAGTTTTATCAGGTTATAAAAATCCTCGATGCTGTAAGAGGCTGCATTGAGGTGTTCCCCCAAGGTAGTTGCCTGGTTCATTGCCTGCTGGCTTGTTTGGATGTGTTTCAGTGGTTCTCGAGTTGTAAGTGTTATAGGTGTCCCTTGCATACCTCAGTTCAATCATTCAGGAACCTTGGCCAGTGGCTAGCTACAATAATTGTCAAAAAGATGCCTACTTTCACATCATACATATCCGAGTCAGCTTTCCTCATCCAGCTACCAATACAGGTGCTTCCTTTCAACCTTTCCTCACTCCCAACAGTATTAATGAACTGTCAGCCCATTGTCTGAGCCCATTTCAGGTTATGGCCCTTACACATGTCAGTAATTGAATGTCTTGCTTGTTATTGGGAGTTTGCAAGAATAGCTGTTCTTCATGTTTCCGTAATGAACCAGGAGTTCCATTTCATCGGCTGCAAAATGTCATCTGAAGCCAAGGCAGGACACTGTTTATTGACAGTATTCCCTTTAAAATTTAGTTGTTGTGCATGGCCCCTTTACATTTTTTTGCACAGCCGCACGCATGTCACACAAGTGCCAGGCAATGACCATCTCAAACAACAGAGAATCTAACCATCTCCCCTTGACATTCAATGGCATTACTATCGCTGAATCCCCCACCGTCAACATCCTCGGGGCTACCATTGACCGGAAACTGAACTGGAGTAGCCAGATAAATACTGTGGCTACAAGGGCAGGTCAGAGGCTAGGAATCCTGTGGTGAGTAACTCGCCTCCTGACTCCCCAAAGCTTGTCCATCATCTACAAGGCACAAGTCAGGGGTGTGATGGAATACTCTCCACTTGCCTGGATGGGTGCAGCTCCAACAACACTCAAGAAGCTCAACACCATCCAGGACAAAGCAGTCAACTTGATTGGCACCCCATTTACTAACATTCACTCCCTCCACCACCGACACACAGTGGCAGCAGTGTGTACCATCTACAAGATGCACTGAAACAACACACCAAGGCTGCTTTGACAACACCTTCCAAACCCGCGACCTCTACCAACTAGAAGGACAAGGGCAGCAAATGCATGGGAACACCACCACCTGCAAGTTCCCCTCCAAGTCACACGCCATCCTGACTTGGAACTATATTGCCGTTCCTTCACTGTCGCTGGGTCAAAATCCTGGAACTCCCTTCCTAACAGCACTGTTCGTGTACCTACTCCACATGGACTGCAGCGGTTCAAGAAGGCAGCTCACCACCACCTTCTCAAGTGCAATTACCACTATCTTTGTCATCTGAAAGAATTGACTGTTCAGGCCATTGCAATGGGCGGCGCAGTGGTTAGCACCGCAGCCTCACAGCTCCAGGGACCCGGGTTCAATTCTGGGTACTGCCTGTGCAGAGTTTGCAAGTTCTCCCTGTGACCGCGTGGGTTTTCCCCGGGTGCTCCGGTTTCCTCCCACAGCCAAAGATTTGCAGGTGATAGGTAAATTGGCCATTGTAAATTGCCCCTAGTGTAGGTAGGTGGTAGGGAATATGGGATTACTGTAGGGTTAGTATAAATGGGTGGCTGTTGGTCGACACAGACTCGGTGGGCCGAAGGGCCTGTTTCAGTGCTGTATCTCTGAAAAAATAAATAAATTAGGGATGGACAATAAATGCTGGCCTGGCCAGTGATGCCCACATCCCATGAATGAATAAAAGAAGTTATTTATTACTAAACAAAGCCTACAGTACTGTTCCAGGATGCTGCGTACTCGTGCAGCTTAGCAGAAGTATTGTTTGTCAGCCTCCTCTCCACCAGAGGTGAAATATGTAATGGTAAAAACTATCTTTGTCATCTGAAAGAATTGACTGTTCAGGCCATCTCTACAGGTGAATCAGTTATACCAGTGGTCCCCTACTGGTTTCTTAGTTGTAGCCAGTGGAGATAGACCAGCCCCTTTCTCTGGAATACTCTTAAGTGGATCTTGCTGCAGCCACCATATCCTCACTCAAAATTGGTAACAAATACTTCCATGAACTGGTGAGGAATTAGTGATATAGAATCATGTTATCTCTGATCCTATCCCCTATAATCTAACTAGCTGAAAAATCCTTGGCATTTTAAATCTGTGCTTTCGATCCTGTTCCGTAGCTTTTAGCATAACTATCCAAAATAGCAACATTATATCAGCAGACATTTAAAGAGTAGTGGGAGGGTACATTAGCTTCAACTGATGAGAGGTAGAAATGCACCAGAGTTAATTTACTTCGGAAGCATTTTTCGTACCCTCTGGAAGGATGAATGTGCAGTAATGCTTGCTATTGGAATTAAAAGAATAATATATTTTGTGCATAAACGCTTGTGTCCAATTCATGAATAATTCTGTAATTGCATGTCTAGTTTTTCATTGAAGTATTTTTTTTAAAATCAGTTCTTGGAGTGTTAAGTAAACCTTTACACACCAATGAATCCATCATTTCAAATTGCTGTGCATTTCTGTTGATTGATATCACCTTGTTTTCAGTCATGTTGGAAAACAGTTGCTTCATGCTGTGAATTTTCTTGGGACTTTCATCAGCTCTACTAAAAGCTAAAAAAAAAATAACCCATTTTTCCATTTCAGTTTCTGTCCAGAGGTGCAAGTTAAATTCTTAATTGGGAGTGTACTTTTAATAATTTGGCTAGCCTTTTTGGTAATTGTCTAATTTACCTTTTTGTACCTTTTGGAAGTAATCTGTTCATAATTAGTTCTTCAGAGTTGCTTTGATGAAAAGAAATAACTGCAATGAGAAACTGACTAAAAAGTTTGCATCTAACAATGTGAAGAGATGTTAATTGTTTTACATACAAACATTAAATGTAAATTATAAACTGTATTTTAAATGCATGGAAATTGTGTGTCCATTGTATACCATGACTTATCACTTAAAACTAATCATACTACTTTCATAAATCTATGAATAAATGCAACTGTTTAAAAGTAACTATGTATAATATATTAATAAATGTTGAATGGGCAGGGTGAGGTAAGTAGCATAAACTTGTTTGGGGGGGAAAAAAATAACTACCTAGAAAAAAATTCTCTTAAGCCTGAGAGTTATAGGTTATCTTTAAAATTGCTATTTATCTTGACTTCTTGTATCTTGTTTATTTTCAAGACTTGAGGATGTTCTCTGGTCACGTATAACTGAAAATTGTTCAAATAGTCTACGTTTGGGGCCATTAGCACTATTCTCTGACAAACATTTTAAATAGCATCATGAAGCGTATTTATTTTTATTTTTATATTCCTCTTTCAGGTGCAGCATACTGCCAGTTCATGGATATGTTGTTCTCAGGCTGTATTAGTTTGAAGAAAGTAAAATTCCAGGCTAAGTTGGAACATGAGTACATTCACAATTTCAAACTGCTACAGGCATCATTTAAGAGAATGAATGTTGATAAAGTAAGTATGGGTTTGAAATTATCCAGATTATAATTACTAGTTAATGATGTTAGCCAAAATATTGCATTTTTCTTTGTTCTGGTAAATCTCCCATGGCATTTCTCTGGTTACATTGGTTACACTATTGAAAGGGTAAGGGGCACTGGGGTGTTAAAGTTGTGGGTGGGGGTGTGGGTTTGTACGTCTTCGGTGAGACCATTCGGAAAGAAATTTGTATGTGACGGTGAATTAAGTATTTTTGGACCAGTTCTTGGGAAATAGTGTTTTCTGCATCCCCTGTGGGAGTGTTTTGAAGGGCTTTTTCAAGTGAATTTAGAAACTTAAGTAACAGCTGTGGATGAGAAATTCTGCTAGTGTTGATGCGCAGGCAGCCCTTCTGCTTGGAGTGATGCAGCTTCGTTGGTTTGAGGCTAACCTTGCTGCACACCAGGGAGTGGTCGGTGTCGCAGTCCGCACTGTGGAAGCTGCGTGTGATTTGAACGCTGTTTAATGAGGCTCGCCTTGTGACGGAGGTCCAGCTAGTGCCAACGATGTGATCTTGGGTGCCTGCAAGAAACCTGGTGACGGGGTTTAGTGTGAAAGAATGAGTTGGTGATGCAGAGGTTATGATAGGTACACAACTCAAGCAGTCTCTGTCCATTCTCATTCACCCTACCAATGCCATAGCGCCCAATGCAGGAGGACCATGAGTCATGGTCGGCCCCAACCCTGGCGTTAAAGTCCCACAGCAGGAACAGGTGTTCGGTGTTGGGGATGCTACAAATGATATTATGGAGTTCCTCGTAGAACTGGTCTTCAGCTTCAGGTGGGTAGCAGAGTGTTGGAGCATAGATGCTGAGTAGGTGTACTGGACCAAAGGCGGTGAGCAGTTGGATGGACAGTATGCGTTCCGAGCCATTTGAGGGTGGCTCTATCATACTGAGCAAAGAGTTTTTGATGGCGAAGCCCACTCCATGCTGTCTTGGTTCTTCAGGATCCCTACCCTGCCAGAAGAAGGTGTAGTCTTGCTCTCTTAGAGATCCGCTCGCAGGGAGGCATGTCTCCTGAAGTGCTACAATGTCCACATTGAGTCTACTGAGCTCGTTGTTAATGATGGCGGTCTTCCGAGAATCGTTCATTTGTGTAAGGTCTTCCGACAGGCCAGGACACATAGTTCTGGCGTTCCAGCTTGCAAAACGAAGGGCTGGTACCTTCTTCCCTTTTTTGGTCGTGCTGTTTGGTGCGGTGTTACAGTCCACTTGTCGGGCATGACTCTGAGCTCCAAGCACCCATTGAAGCAGGTGGACTGTGGCGGGACAGAACCTTATTGACCGGGGGCTGCCTGGTTTGAGGCGGGCAGTAGCTGTCCAGTGAGATGCGATGACCTCTCCCACCGACAATGGCAACCTGTGGCGCCCAATCTCTACGCCAATTGAGCTGGACTTATAACCCGTAACTGCTGCCTTCCGTGTTGATTTGGCCGCTGTGAGGCGACTATGGAGTGACCTCTCCATGGCGCATGCCTGGGAGGATGTACGGAGGTTGAGTTGCCCAAGCGTCAAAACCCCCCTCTCAGCCTTCCTGGTGGGGTCCAAAGGTGTGCAGAGCACGATGTTTGGCACCGGTATGGCTGCAGGAACTGCCGGAAACATGCCAAAGGTGACACATGACCGCCTTCGGGGTTCCGCTCCGGATTTTCTGTTAGGGTTTACTCCCTTAGCCTTGGTCTCTCCCGAGAAGCCCACAAGGCAGTGTGGTTGTTAGGGCCCCTACACAGGGTTCGGTGGGAGGAGGTGGGGGGAAGGGGGTGCCGGGGGAGCTGGGAAGGGAGCTGCAGGGGGTAGGGAATGGGGTGCAAGGGGGGAGCTGGGAGGAGTGTGGGGGGAAGTGGGTGAGCTGGGGGCGGGGGGAGGGGGTGCAGGTAATAAAACATTTCATCAGCATTGTCCCTTTTACAATGATGTAATGCTACTGGGATCGGGATCCGGGAGCCGAGCTGGAGTTGTGGGGAAAGTTTGTGTGAAAACAGCACGGAGTCGCCGAGTGAGTGGGAGCCGCTGCCGGGACCATGTGGCCGCTCTTCCTCCTGATCGCCGCCGTGGACGGGCTCCCCGAACACAGTCATGTGGCCTTCCTGTCCAGTTGGCCAAGCTTGGTCCACTGGCAGGGTCTTCATCAGCATTTCTATCCCGGATTGCCAGTCGTTCACCCTCTCTCTGCGGTGAATTTGATAAAGGTATTCAAAATCATGAGTGGTCTGGACAGAGTTGATGTGCTGTAACTGTTCCCATTGGCATAAGGATCGAGAACCAGGGAGCACAGATTTAAGGTGTTTGGTAAAAGAAGCAACAGCAACATGAGGAAAAGCTTTTTTATAAAGCGGGTGTTTGGGGTCTGGAATGCACTGCCTGAGAGTGCGGTAGAGGCAGGTTTAATCGTAGCTTTCAAAAGGGAATTGGACAATTAGATTAGATTAGATTAGAGATACAGCACTGAAACAGGCCCTTCGGCCCACCGAGTCTATGCCGACCATCAACCACCCATTTATACTAATCCTATATTCCTACCAAACATCCCCACCTGTCCCTATATTTCCCTACCACCTACCTATACTAGTGACAATTTATAATGGCCAATTTACCTACCAACCTGCAAGTCTTTGGCTTGTGGGAGGAAACCGGAGCACCCGGAGAAAACCCACGCAGACACAGGGAGAACTTGCAAACTCCACACAGGCAGTACCCAGAATCGAACCCGGGTCCCTGCAGCTGTGAGGCCGCAGTGCTAACCACTGCGCCACTGTGCTGAAGAGAAAAAATTGCAGGGCTACAGGGAAAAGGCTGGGAAGTGGGACTAGATGAGTTGCTCTTGCAGAGCTGGCATGGACACGATGGGTCAAATGGCCAACCTTCTGTGCTGTAACCATTCTGATGACCCAAGACTTGGAGGTGTGCAAAGAGTGAGGATGATGGGAACTGCCTGCAACAGGACATAGATAGGCCAGCAGAATGGGCAGAGAGGTGGCAGATGGAATTTTAAAATTCCCTAGTTTCTGATGAAAGGTCACTGACCTGAAATGTCAACTCTGTCCACAGATGCTGCCTGACCTGCTGAGTATTTCCAGCACTTACTGTTTTTATTTCAGACTTTCAGCATCCACAGTATTTTGCTTTTATTTTAGTCGAAGTGTACAATATTATGACAGGCTTAAATAAGTTTGACAAGGAAATACTGTTCCCATTAACTAATGGTACAAGGACGAGGGGAAACAGATTGAAGGTTTTGGGCAAGAGATGCAGGGGGAATATGAGGAAGAACTTTTTTATGCAGTGGGTGGTAATCTGGAACTCACTGCCCACAATTGTGGTGGAAGCGGAGACGATCAATAATTTCAAAAAGAAATTGGG
The DNA here is from genome assembly GCF_036365525.1 of Heterodontus francisci. Classification (NCBI taxonomy): domain Eukaryota; kingdom Metazoa; phylum Chordata; class Chondrichthyes; order Heterodontiformes; family Heterodontidae; genus Heterodontus; species Heterodontus francisci. The sequence continues at coordinate 94,502,388 of NC_090375.1, forward strand.
TGGCTTATTGAAGGAAATAGACTTGCAGGGCTATGGGGATCAAGTGGGGGAGTGGGACTGACTGAATAGCTCTGTGGAGAGCTGGTATGGACTTGATGGGCTGAACGGCCTACTTCTCTGCTGTAAATGACTCTGACCTCACTTCTGGAATTCAGCTCGTTTGTCCATGTTTAGACCAAGGTCGTCTGGGTCCATGTGGCCCTGGCGGAACCCAAATTGAGCATCAGTGAGCAGTTTATTGGTGAGTAAGTGCTGCTAAATAGCACTGTTGGCAACACCTTCCATCACTTTGCTGATTGAGAGTAGACTGGTAGGACAGTAGTTGGCCGGATTTTATTTGTCCTGCTTTTTGTGGACAGGACATACCTGAGCAATTTTCCACATTGTCCGGTAGATGCCAGTGTTGTAGCTGTCCTGGAACAACTTGGCTAGGGGTGCAGCTCATTCTGGAGCACAAGTCTTCAGTACTACAGCCAGGATATTATTGGGGCCCATAGCCTTTGCTGTATCCAGTGTGCTTAGCCGTTTCTTGATATCCGATGGAGTGAATCGAATTGGCTTAAGACCGGCATCTGGAATGCTGGGGATCTCCGAAGGAAGGCAAGATGTTTCATTCAGTCGGTACTTCTGGCTGAAGGTGAAGTTAGATTAGATTAGAGATACAGCACTGAAACAGGCCCTTCGGCCCACCGAGTCTGTGCCGACCATCAACCACCCATTTATACTAATCCTACACTCATCCCATATTCCTACCAAACATCCCCACCTGTCCCTATATTTCCCTACCACCTACCTATACTAGTGACTCCAACTCTGCATATACTGATGCAGTCAATCAGACTTTATTTTTATATAAAAGCAAAATACTGCGGATGCTGGAAATCTGAAATAAAAACAAGAAATGCTGGAACCACTCAGCAGGTCTGGCAGCATCTGTGGAAAGAGAAGCAGAGTTAACATTTCGGGTCAGTGACCCTCCTTCGGAGCTGGCAAATATTAGAAATGTCAAAGGTTATAAGCAAGTGAGGCGGGGGTGGGGCAAGAGATAACAAAGGAGAAGGTGTAGATTGGACAAGGCCACATAGCTGACCAAAAGGTCATGGAGCAAAGGCAAACAATATGTTAATGGTGTGTTGAAAGACAAAGTGAGAGCTACTTCTCACTAAGGAGGTGGAAGGAAGAGAGGAACTTGGTGAAATTACAATCACCAGGGAAACAGTACTGAGCAAACTGATGGAGCTGCAGACTGACAAGTCCCGGGTCCTGATGGGCTTCATCATAGGGTCTTAAAAGAGGTGGCTAATGAGGTAGTAGATGCATTGGTAATTTTTCAAAATTCGCTGGATTCTGGTAAGGTTCCATCAGACTGGAAAGTGGCAAATATAACCCCTCTATTCAAGAAGTGGGCCTGGTGGGGGGGTGTGGGGGCAGGGGGGAGAGAGAGACCGAAAACCGATAAGTATAGGCCACTTAGCTTGACGTCAGTCGTGCGGAAGGTGTAAGAATCAATCATTAAGGAGGCCATAGCTGGGCACTGAAGGTAATTGGGAATAGTCATGGTTTTGTGAAAGGGAAATCATGTTTAACCAATTTATTGGAGTTCTTTGAAGCAGTAACATGTGCTGTGGATAAAGGGGAGCCCGTTGACGTAATGTACTTGGATTTCCAGAAGGCATTTGCCAAGCTGCCACATAAAAAGTTATTCTGCAAAGTAGGAGCTCATGGTGTAGGGGGTAATATATTAGCATGAATAGAAGATTGGCTGGCTGGCAGATAACAAACAGTATGCATAAATGGGTCCATTTCTGATTGGCAGGATGCGACAAGTGGAGTCCCGCAGGAGTCTGTGCTGGGGTCTCAACGTTTTACAATTTTTATCAATGACTTAGATGAGGGGAGGGAAGGCTTAGTAGCTAAATTTGCAGATGACACAAAGATAGGTAGGAAAGTATGTTGTGAAGAGGACATAAGGAGCTTGCAGACCAATATAGATAGGTTGAGTGAGTGGGCAGAAAACTGGCAGATGGAGTATAATGTGGGAAAATATGAAGTTGTTCACTTTGGCAGGAAGAATCAAAAAGCAGAATATTAAACAGAAAACAACTGCAGAATTCCAGGATGCAGAGGGATCTAGGTATTCTAGTGCATGAGTCACCAAAAGTTAGTATGCAGGTACAGCAAGTCATAAAGAAGGCTAATGGAATACTATCCTTTGTTATGAGAGGAATTGAAAATAAAAGTAAGGATGTGATGCTTCAGTTATACAGGGCATTGGTGACACCACATCTTGAATACTGTGTGCAGTCTTGGTCTCCTTATTTAAGGAAGGATGTAAATGCATTGGAGGCGGTTCAGAGGAGGTTTACTAGATTGATATGTGGAATGAGCGGGTTGTCTTATCAGGATAGGTTGGACAGACTGAGCTTGTTTTCACTGGAGTTTAGAAGAGTGAGGGGAGACTTGATTTCAGCATAGAAGGTCTTGACAGGGTGAGCGTGGAAAGGATGTTTCCTCTTGTGGGTGAGTCCAGAACTAGGGGGCACTTTTTAAAAATTAGGCGTCGCCCTTTTAAGGACAGAGATGAGGAGAAATTTTTTCTCTGAAGGTTGTGCGACTTTGGAATTCTCTGCCTCAAGCTGGTGGAGGTGAGGTCATTGAATATTTTTAAGGCGGTGTTCGATAGATTATTGTCGGGCAAGGAAATCAAAAGTTATCGGGGGTAGATAGGAGTGTGGAATTCGAGGCACAAACAGATCAGCCATGATCTTATTGAATGGCGGAGCAGACTCGAGGGGCCGAATGGCCTAATTTTGCTCCCAGTTCGTATGTTCTGATAAACAAAAAAAATCACCAAGCTACTTAAATATATATTGAAAAAATATGGATAAATGCAAACTAAATATGTAGCTATTAAATATAATACTATAATGTAATTATATAAAGGAAAACTGATCTTTATTTCCGTGCGATACTTGACACTGCATGCAAGCCTGGTCAAGGGATCAGTGTAATGGCCAGTGTCCTGAAGCCCAGTGGTGGCTTCGTTGATTGGTTGGTGTCTGTTTAGCAATGTAATCTCTCCTGGAATCTACCTCCCTTGACGGTTTCACATTGGGAATTTTTGGGCCCTACTAATATGACATACATATTCAGTAAAAGTTCCTTTGTGTCATTGCTGGTGTATATCACAACATTGCTTATTTCCAGCCTGCAGTTTTTCATCCATTCATTTTAATGCACACAAAATCATAGACTACAATTACACAATTTTGTAATATGCACTACCTTTAATCTTGTTTCACTTGAAGACTGCAGTTCTTCTTATATGCCAGGTAATGTTATATAAATGTGGTCTATTTGGTCTCCATATTACATGAAAAATTTAGAATTATTGGGAAAAGTTTCAGGGAGTGAAAAGGCTGATTCAGAACCAGGGTTGAGTTATTAAGAAAGATTATCTACCTTGGGATTTTACTCAATGCTACGCCGCCCCCCCCCTCCCCCACACACAACAACCCAAACGTCCCTGTGCAGCAACCTGAAAGTACCTGCGCAGATCCACAAAAAATTAGAGGGAATATTGATTTTACTCAATGGAAGTCTTTAGGATTTTTACGAGTCTAGAGGATTTAGAAGTAGGAAAGATTCTCTATTAGGAAACTGGATTGGATAGTTTAAACTTTAGTTGTCAAGAACAGAAAATCTGTACAACTTGTTTAAAAATAAGTGAAAGAAATGTAGAACAGATCATCAGCAGGGGTGCTGGAACTGTAAGCTACAGCAGGTGTTAAAACAGGATAAATTCATATTAGGGGGATACAGGCACTACTAGTTATAGAATCTTTTCTGTAAGCAAACAAATGGAATATTTGAAGGATAGGCGAGAAGAACCTTGCCCAAAACCTTATAATGCTGTTCTAGTCCCCACTACATATAGTGAGTACATTCATACTAACACGATTAGCCAGCTTTTTGAGGTGGACAGTAAATCTATCTGACTTCTTAATAACCCTGTTGTGTAAAAGCAAATATCATTGATCAGCATTTGCTTAACTTGGCATCTTTGCAAAATAATTTATTCCAATGGTTATCAGGGGGGCTTGTGCCAACAGTTAACTGACCAACGAATATGTCAACTTTGCTGAGATTAAAAAACCTTTTAAGAGGCAATTAGACTGACTAGGGCTGATGGAAAGTGACCCTGAATCTGGAGGAAATCCTACCACAAGTTCCTAATAGTCTCCTATTTCGTAAGAACTGTTCTGTGTTGCTTACTGATAGTTTATTTACAGGAACAGCTTCTCAATATACAGTTCCTGTCTGACTTCTCAATATAGAGTTCATGTCTGGCAGGTAATTGCACAATGAACATCTGTTTGAACTGCCCAAAATAGCTGGTCAGCTTAATACACTTTAAGTGGCGTCTTTGCGAGTGCTGCCTATGGTCTCTGCTATTTGCCCGATATATAGAGTTTCCGGGATAAACAGGTAGTGTAAGTGGTGGCAACTGAAGCTGACATTAACAGGACAAAGAGTTTTTAAAAATTGGCTTCAGCCAGTGGCATCTCCAAGAGAAGCTCATTATATCCGCAGCCTAAGGCCGAAACCTGTATTGTCTGGGCTGCAACACCTTTGAATTCAAGCTGAACGGATTATTGATCCTTTTGAAGCCAGTAGTTTATTTCGTATGTTAACTCCAACTCTTGATAAAATAAAAAGTGGAGTCTCAATTTTAACCGAATATGCCTGACGATAACAGGCAGTGTTTGGGTTGGCCACCCGTTTAACACACCAGCCTGACTTAATGCTTCTATGCCTTCAGTGGAGCCAAAAAATCAGCCATGCAACCCAAATGCACCCCATTCTTGCCACACCCAGAGGTGTGGTGTTGAAGCCGGAACTATGGTTTGTAATTGCTGTTGCACATCAAAAATTGAGTGAATGCAGTTCATATCGGCTACTTTTGTTAAAAATGGTCAACATCTTCATTTCCTGTCCATTGATCAACAAAAAGGGCCTGCTTTCGTATCAAAGGCAACCTTGGTTGCATTGACAACTGAATGAGTAATGGAACTATGTGAGATCGTCTGCCATGTAATATTCAACTGAAACTACTAAAAAGAACCACAAAGATTTTAGATCATGCCCACTTGTTTTGTAATGGTGTATATATTTTGTGAAGTTCGCGTTGTACTAATAGAATTTTACAGTCTCTTCCTTTTTCTATTTTACTTGTAAGTAACTCTTTCACTTAATCTAAACAACAACTAAAAAGAATGTGCTGAGCATTCCACATGATCGCCAGTGAACTGTACCTTAGTTAAAGGATAATTATTTAGCTCTGTAATTTGCTGTCACACGTATTGCATACAAAACTGTGTAGGTTTTAATTCCGAGGAATCTCACTGCTTCTGGAAGCCATTTTTTTTTTTACTGTGAATTTCAGTTAAAAGTGCTGGAAGGAAGTCTGGAATGTAACAACTGCCTGCGTTCTCCCATCCCTTGTGTCATTCTCTTGAATCTAATTGCATATTTTTTTTCTTGTCCTGAATATTCTTTCTATAATGTGCCCATAAGCAGCGCACACTACTCCAACTGTAGTGCAACCAGTATCTTCTACAGATTCAATATTCCTTCCTTGATTTTTGTATGCAATTTTTCTAAATCTAAAATCCAAAATCCGATTTTCCCTTTGATGTCCCAGGCCCAACCATCGTCAGCTGCTTCATCAGTGACCTTCCCTCCATCAGAAGGTCAGAAGTGGGGATGTTCGCTCATGACTGCACCATTTGTGACTCCTCAGATACTGAAGCAGTCAGTGTCCATGTGCAGCAGGACCTGGACAACATTAAGGCTTGGGCTGGTAAGTGGCAAGTTACATTCACGCCACACAAGTGCCAGACAATGACCATCTCCAGCAATAGCGAATTCAACCATCTCCCCTCGACATTCATTGACTTTTTTTTATTCATTCATGGGATGTGGGCATCGCTTGGCTATGCCCATTTATTGCCCATCCCTAATTGCCCTTGAGAAGGTGGTGGTGAGCTGCCTTTTTGAACAGCTGCAGTCCATGTGAGGTAGGGACACCCTCTGTGCGTTAGGAAGGGAGTTCCAGGATTCTGACCCAGCGACAGTGAAGGAACGGCAATATAGTTCCAAGTCAGGATGGTGTGTGACTTGGAGGGGAACTTGCAGGTGGTGGTGTTCCAATGCATTTGCTGCCCTTGTCCTTCTAGTTGGTAGAGGTCGTGGGTTTGAAAGGTGCTGTCCAAGGAGCCTTGGTGCGTTGCTGCAGTGCATCTTGTAGATGGTACACACTGCTGCCACTGTGCGTTGGTGGAGGGAGTGAATGTTTGTAGACGGTGTACCAATCAAGTGGGCTGCTTTGTCCTGGATGTTGTTGAGCTTCTTGTGTTGGAGCTGCAGCCATCCAGGCAAGTGGAGAGTATTCCATCACACTCCTGACTTGTGCCTTGTAGATGGTGGACAAGCTTTGGGGAGTCCGGGGATGAGTTACTCGCCGCAGGATTCCTAGCCTCTGACCTGCTCTTGTAGCCACTGTATTTATATGGCTACTCCAGTTCAGTTTCTGGTCAATGGTAACCCCCTAGGATGTTGATAGTGAGGGATTCAGCGATGCTAATGCCATTTACTGTCCAGGGGCACTGGTTAGATTCTCTGTTGTTGGAGATGGTCATTGCCTGGAACTTGTGTGGCGCGAATGTTACTTGCGACTTATCAGCCCAGGTCTGGATATTGTCCAGGTCTTGCTGCATTTCTACACGAACTGCTTCAGTATCTGAGGAGTCACGAATGGTGCTGAACATTATCAGTGGGCATCCCCACTTAAGACCTTATGATTCAAGAAAGGTCATTGATAAAGCAGCTGAGGATAGTTGGGCCTAGGACACTACCCTGAGGAACTCCTGCATTGGTGTCCTGAAGCTGAGATAATTGACCTCCAACAACCACAATCATCATCCTTTGTACTAAGTATGACTCCAACCAGCGGAGATATTTCCCCTTGATTCCCATTGATTTCAGTTTTGCTCAGTGTCCTTGATGCAATACTTGCTCAGATGCTGCCTTGATGTCCAGGGCAGTAACTCTCACCCCACCTCTTGTTCAGCTCTTTTGTCCATGTTTGAACCAAGGCTGTAATGAGGTCAGGAACTGAATCCTCCACTGTCAACATCCTGGGGGTTACCATTGACCAGAAACTAAACTGGACCAGCCATTTAAGTACTGTGAGTATAAGAGCAAGTCAGAGGCTGAGAATTCTGCAGCAAGTAACTCCTCTCCTCTCTACCCAATGCCTGTCCACCATTGACAAGGCACAAGTCAGAAGTGTGATGGAATGCTCTGCATTTGTCTGGATGCTTGCAACTCCAACAACACTTTGGAAGATCAGCACCATCCAGGAAAAAGCAGCCCACTTGATTGGCACCCCATCTACCACCTTCAACATTCACTCCCTCCATCACCAATGCACAGTGGCAGCAGTGTGTACCATCTACAAGATATACATCAGCAACTCACCAAGGCTTCTTCGACAGCACCTTCCAGACCCATGACCTCTACCACCTCGAAGGACAAGGGCAGCGAATGCTTGGGACCACCACCTGCAAGTTCTCCTCCAGGCCACACACCAGCCTGACTTGGAACTATATCGCCGTTCCTTCACTGTCGCTGGGTCAAAATCCTGGAACTACCTCCCTAACAGCATTGTGGGTGTATCTACGCCACATGGACTGCAGCAGATCAAGAAGGCGACTCACCACGACCTTCCCCAGGGCAATTAGGGGTAGGCAATAGATGCTGGCCTAGCCAGCGACGCCCACATATCATGAAAGAATAGGGGAAAAAAATCATCTGTAAACACCCTCTTAAAGTTAACTCTATCTATACAAATATATCTTTTTCTCCATTACATGCTCTTGCTAGCCTAGAAAGAGCTGACGAGATGCTTCAAAAAATCAGGTAAAGCCAAGAACAGCCCTGCTGACTAGGATCACCTGGTGTAGGGTAATTGGATAAGTTAATTTTTATTCCATGAACTTTTACAGGTGGTTTACAGATCACATATTACCATTTGGTCTGTTTTTCTTTGAAAATGGAAACCCAAAAGCCTTTACATGTGACGTGGAAATAAGTACATATGAACATACGAATTAGGAGCAGGAGTATGCCACCTCAGCCCTTCGAGCCTGCTCTGCCATTAAATAAGTTCATAGCTGATCTGATTACTCCACATTTCCACCTACCCCCGATAACCTCCCACCCCCTTGCTTCTCCAGAATCTATTTACCTCTGCCTAAAAATATTCAAAGACTCTACTTCCACCGCCTTTTGAGGAAGAGAATTCCAAAGACTCACGACCCTCAGAGAAAAAACTTCTCATCATCTCTGTCTTAAATGGGCGACCCCTTATTTTTAAACAGTGACGCCTAGTTCTAGGTTCTCCCGCAAAAAGAAACATCCTTTCCACATTCACCCTGTCAAGACCCCTCAGGATCTTATGTTTCAGTCAAGTTGCCTCTTACTCTTCTAACTTCCAGCGGATACAAGCCGAGCCTGTCCAATCTTTCCTCGTAAGACAGCCTGCCCATTCCAAGTATTAGTCTAGTAAACCTTCTCTGTACTGCCTCCAACGCATTTACATCCTTCCTTAAATCAGGTGACCAGTACTGTACACAGTACTCCAGATGTGGTCTCACCAATGCCCTGTATCGCTCAAACATAACTTCTCTACTTTTGTATTCAATTCTCCTTGCAATAAACGATGGCATTCTATTAGCTTTCTAATTACATGCTGTATCCGCATACTAACCTTTTGCGATTCATGCACTCTGATACCCAGATCCTCTACATCTCCGAGTTCTGCAATCTCTCAGGTTTAGATAATATGCTTTTTTATTCTTCCTGTCAAAGTGGACAATTTCACACTTTCCCACATTATACACCATTTGCCAGATCTTTGCCCACTCCCTAACCTATCTATATCACTTTGTAGTCCCCTTATGTCCTCTTCACAAGTTATTTTCCTACCTATCTTTGTGTCATCAGCAAATTTAGCAACCATACCTTAGGTCTCTTCAAGTCATTTATATAAATTGTAAAAAGTTGAGGCCCCAGTGCATATCCCTGTGGCACATCACTCGTTACATCTTGCCAACCAGAAAATGACGCAGTTATGTCTACTCTCTGTTTCCTGTTAGCTAACCAATCTTTTACCCCCTAGACCATGAGCTCTTATTTCCTGCAATAACCTTTGATGTGGCACCTTATCAAATGCCTTCTGGAAATCTAAGTGCATTAGATCCACCGATTCCCCTTTATCCACAGCACATGTAACTCCCTCATAGAGCTCCAATAAATTGGTTAAACATGATTTCCCTTTCACAAAACCATGTTGACTCTGCCTGATTACTTTGAATTTTTCGAAATGCCCTGCTATAATGTCTTTAGTAATAGCTTCTAACATTTTCCCCAAGACAGATGTTAAGCTAATTGGCCTGTAGTTTCCTGCTTTCAGTCTCCCTCCCTTTTTGAATAATGGAGTTACATTCGCTATTTTCCAATCTAACGGCACCTTCCCCGAATCTAGGGAATTTTGGAAAATTAAAACTAACGCATCAACTATCTCACTGGCCACTTCATTTAACACCACAGCTCCAACAATTTGTACAGTACCACTTCCCTGGTGATTGTTATTTTCTTGAATTCCTCCCTCCCTTCCATTTCCTGACTTAAAGATAATATTGGGGTGTTACTTGTATCCTCAGTATTGAAGACCGATGCAAAATATTTGTTCAGTTCATCTGCCATCTCCTTTATTATCCATTATTAATTCCCCAGACTCACTTTCTACAGGACCAACGCTCACTTTGTTAACTCTTTTTAAAATATCTATAGAAACTCTTACTATCTGTCTTTATATTTCTAGCTAGCTTTCTCTCGTACTCTAATTTTACCTTCCTTATCAATCTTTTAGTCATTCTTTGCTGTTTTTTATATTTGCCCAATTTTCTGACCTGCCTCCCATCTTTGCGCAATTATAGGCTTTTTCTTTAAGTTTGATACTATCTTTAACTGTTTTAGTACTTACAATCTGGGTGTGATAGGACATGAGCTTTTTGTAACTTTGGTTGCAATAACACCCAATATTCCATCACTTTTATTGCAAAGCAAAACTAACCTGGACCAAAGAGCTTTTTTTTTTGCATTGGTGCATTGACAAATTTCTGAACAAGATATTAAAAATATTGGGAGATAGGAATCAAAAATTAGTCATTTTTTTACACTTTGACGTACTGTGTTTTTCTTGCATGAATGCATGTATCAGATCTGAACACTATAATGTAAATAATAAGTGCTCCTGGATCTTGCTTCTCAGCTCCAGGAAGTGCTTAATGCTGAGGAGTTCTTAACCACAAGGAGAGAATGAACACATACCATACAAGAAACAATCTTGAGCATCATTGGGCTTTGCTGTCTTTGAAATAAGATGAGAAAGACCAAAATGCTCTTTGCCCCTTAGCATTGTTATAAATTTTGTGTCCAGGCTAAAATTAGCATCCACCAAGACCCCTAGACGCAAGTACAAATTAATAATTGGGACGGATGGCCCTTATATCTTTAAACACCTTCAAGATTCCCTCTTGAATCATGCAAAGACAGTACTGCAAAAGGGGGTAACCCATCATCATGTTCACTAGATAGCCTATTAAGTTTTTGAGTAGAATACAGTTTATCCCAAGGTGAGTCTGCCAACAATACATCTGAAAAAAATAATCACAGTTCTTTACAACTGCCTGGAGCATGGATTTTCAAGCCTGCCCTTTACAAGGCTACCTGAGACATTGTTAATGAAGCTATCAGATAGGATGGTTGCTGGTGGGAACTCTTTTCCCTCACTTTTGTTTGACCGAGCAAGAGTCTCCCATCTTCCCATACATGGATCTTGAAGCTGATATATACATCCTTGATTAGAAATCCCAAGTTTTGGCTATGTAGTTGCATGAGGTCAGCAGTAGGCACAAAATCAAATACCTTCCAAAAATCAGTGAAAGCAGTTTAAATGGAATACCCTTGAGCATTACAATCATCCATTATACAGTATAAAACTGTAGCATGTCTTAGACATTCCTTGTGAGACCAAATGCTCCTTGTGATTATACTGTAGATCTCCCCAGTGCATACCATCATGACAACCTGAAGATTCTAGGTATCTTTCAGTCTGACTGGGATTCTCTTTCTTTTGTGGATAGAAACCATAATTTCTCTGCGACTACCATTCTTTTAACGGAATCCTGCTCATTAACTCCAAAGCAAGCCACTGGTTCCTGCTTTGTTTTGGAAGTACACAGTGTGTCTCTCTGTAAATTAAAAACTTGTAAGTGAATAAAGACTAGGTTGCAGTATTCTACCCTTCACCACCTGGTTATCTGAGTTTGACGTGCTCTTCCCCCTTCCAGAAGGCATTTGATAAGTTGCCGCACAAAAGGTTAATACACAAGGTAAGATCACATGGGGTTAGGGGCAATTTATTCGCTTGGATAGAGGATTGGCTAAGCAACAGAAAACAGAGTCGGGATAAATGGGTCCTTTTCTGGTTGGCGAGTTGTAACTAGTGGGGTGTCACAGGGTTCAGTCCTCGGGGCCCCAACTATTTACAATCTATATTAATGACTTGGATGCAGGGATAGAAGGTACTCTAGCCAAGTTTGGCAGATGGATTTTAACGTGGATAAGTGTGAGGTTATCCATTTTGGTCGGAAGAATAGAAAGGCAAATTATTATCTAAATGGAGAGAAACTTCAGAGCGCTTTGGTGCAGAGGGATCTGGGTGTCCTCGTGCATGAATTGCAGAAAACTAGCATGCAGGTGCAGCAGGTAATAAGGAAGGCAAATGGAATTTTGGCATTTATTGCTAAAGGAATAGACTATAAAAGTAGGGAAGTGTTGCTGCAACTGTATAAGGTATTAGTGAGACCGCACCTGGAGTATTGCGTACAGTTTTGGTCCCCTTACTTGAGGAGGGATGTAGTTGCATTGGTGCCAGTTAAGAGGAGGTTCACTAGATTGATTCCAGAGATGAGGGGTTTGTCTTATGAAGAGAGATTGAGCAGTTTAGGCCTTCACTCTCTAGAGTTTAGAAGAATGAGAGGAGATCTAATTGAGGTATATAAGATGATTAAGGGGATTGACAAAGTAGACGTAGAGAGGATGTTTCCTCTGGTGGGGCAATATAGAATGAGAGGTCATAGTTTTAGGATAAGGGGTAGCAGATTTAAAACCGAGATGAGGAGAAATTACTTCTCTCAAAGGGTCGTGAGTCTGTGGAATTCACAACCCCAGAGTGCGGTGGATGCCAGGACATTGAGTAAATTTAAGGAGGAGATAGACAGATTTTTAATTATTAATGGGTTGAAGGGTTATGGAGAACAGGCAGGAAAGTGGAGTTGAGGCCGAGATGAGAACAGCCATGATCATTTTGAATGGCGGAGCAGGCTCGAGGAGCTGAATTGCCTACTCCTGCTCCTTGTTCTTATGTTCCTCATCAAGAGCAGCAGTAAAGTTCTGATATTTGGTATTTATGTATCAGCTACCTCTAGATTTTTGCATCACTCTACCCAGAGTGTTTCCTTTCAATCTGCTGCATGTTGCCCCTTGATACATTTATATGTTTTCAGTACGATTCACATGATCAATCTCTGCAGTATATCTCTGCCTGAAGTACTTAGACTTCATTGGGTGCCATAACTTTGAGTGAGCCACATGATTTCTTCCCTGCTGCACTGGGTGCTGATCATGACCCATCACGGGATGTACCCAGGGGCACAGGAAAACCGCAGCATACTTTGGAAAACTTCAGAAGAGGAACAAGGGGCAGCATGGGGAACTGCTTATTTTTATCAGCAAATACTAACATAATTTCATTAAATGCTGACTGTTGGTATGAAATTCTGATGGCTAACATGTCTGCAATCCAGAGACAAAACCTGGAAAATATATTGTCTGTTTGGCTCAATTCCACAGCAGTCGCTGTATTTTCCCACTGAAATTCCAACATTTCTTAAAGCATATTTTAATATAATTATTCGTTAATGTTTATTAAAATAATTTATATACAGGGAGAAAATAGCTATAATGTGATTAAAAAGTTAAAGAATTATATTCAGAATCAAGCCACTAATTCTTGTTATACTATTTAGAAAGCTAACTTGAGAATATCTTCAAATCAGCCAGATTTCCCTCAGTGTTGCCCAAGGGCACTTAACCCCTATTAACTTTGTTACAGTGAGTGTTCAACATAGAAATGGAATTATTTTCTTCCCTTCTGCTGATTGCAAACTAGCACAATACCACAAGTGAATTATGGAGAATTCTAATGTGGTTTTGGCAGAGGGGACAGAGGCGGCAGCAGCATGCACTGTTTTTTGTCAGCCAACACTGACACGTGGCTAGAACTCAGTAAACGGTACCAGTCAGCTAATATCCCATTGATAAGTTTAGTGTTAAGCATATTGCTGTTATCCATTATTTTTCTCCAGGAGCACTACATATTTGGTTTCACGAGTAGAATGATATTCCTTCTCTGCCCTTGTTGAATTATTTACATGTATGGAGAGCACAACAGATACGTTGGCATACCATTAGATACATCAAGCTAGTCCAAGAAATATTAATTTGCTCCTGTTCCCTATTTTCTACCCTTCAGTCAAATAAAATAACAGAAAATTCTATGCGCAACAGACTGTTGGCATCTTAGTAAAAGACAGATGAACTTTTGGGAGGAAGATTTTCTCTTAGTTAATAGTGGCTTATAGCAATAATCTGATTTAGCTGTTTTTAAAATTCTTGCTGTTGATTTTGTATGTGTATATATATATATATATATATATATATATATATATATATATATATATATATGTGTGTGTGTATATATATTTATTCCCCAATATTTATTTGTTCTTGGAGCATGATCCATACAAAGAGGATATTAAAAGTTGATTTTCTGGTTCAACTGTTATGATAACAGCCTATACATGTAAATAAAAGCATTAATTCACTCCCACTGTATGCAGCATACTACAACAATTTAATTTTTATGTAACTTTGTTCTGCAATCTATTCTGGAAAAAGCACTTCCTTTGCAATGTCACCGTAAAGCAACTTTCCATTAAAGAAACAAAGAGCTTTCGTGGCATCAAGGTCTCCCAAAGCACTTCATACTTTTGAAGTGCAATTACTGATATATTTGAATAAAAGCAAAATACTGCAGATGCTGGAAGTCTGAAATAAAAACAAAGTGCTGGAAATACTCAGCAGGTCTGGCAATATCTGTGGAGAGAGAAACAGTTAATGTTTCAGGTCTGTGACCTTTCATCTGATGAGTATTTCCAGCACTTTCTGTTATATATAATATGAATATACTATTTCTGTACTGAAATTTCATTGTTCTCTACAAACATGTTGGCACTTTTTCATGCTCCCTTTTTGTCTGCCTCTATTCATATGTTTGGCATCGCCTAGTTGGAATCAATTCTGTTTTTTTAAGTAATCTAGCTTGTTTATACATTCATATGTCGGATGAAAATAAAATGAACAGTGCAAAACATTCTAATAATTGTAAAGATGTTGTAAATTCTGAAATTTTCTTGAATTTCACAATCTGATTATTGCACTATTCTAATTTTATGTATCGTCTTAAGATGTTGCATTAGATTTAGTACTGTGCTCAGATATCCAAAACCTGGATTTTCCTAAATTTTGTTAGACTGGATTCTTATGTAATCAAATAAAATTGTACCTTTATTTTTGTTCAGGTTATTCCAGTGGAACGATTGGTTAAAGGTCGCTTTCAGGATAACTTAGAATTTATCCAGTGGTTCAAGAAGTTTTTTGATGCAAACTACGATGGTAAAGAATATGATCCTGTCCTTGCTCGACAAGGTCAAGATGCTATTCCTCCACCCAATCCTGGTGAACAGATTTTTAATTTGCCAAAGAAGGCAGCAAGTTCTCCAAGTGCAGGTAATAGCATTGCATGTACGTATATAGTATTTTCTAGTCTGTCATATTTAGACATATCC
Source organism: Heterodontus francisci (assembly GCF_036365525.1). Lineage (NCBI taxonomy): Eukaryota > Metazoa > Chordata > Chondrichthyes > Heterodontiformes > Heterodontidae > Heterodontus > Heterodontus francisci. Next base: position 94,517,489 of record NC_090375.1, read on the forward strand.
GTATGCTGTCAGCCTCTGCATTTTCTTCTTTTCATGTCATCTTGTTTACGATTAATCTTTTCAGTCTGATCCGAATTACAGCTTGTTCTGTAGCAATCCTACAGTTCACCTCTGTTGTGTCCCAGGTATCCATCCTTGGTTGCCTCCTGTTCATCAACTTTGTGCTAGCTCTCAGTGATATCATCTGAAAATAGGGGATCCATTTGCAAATAAGCACCAGTTACTACCACTGCTCCTCTGCTGCCACCAGCACTGTAGAAAATGTTTCTGTACTCTCCAGATGCTTAACTTTAAGTTCTGGATGAGTCAAATTTCCTATAACTGTTGCTAAAAACTGAAACCACTTCTTTTGATTCTCAGCAACACCTGCAAGCCTCTAGCATTAACTTCCTTGACTGCTCAGATTGAGCCTGATGGTCATAGTTATAAAATTATTCAGCACAGAAACCAGCCCTTCGGCCCATCGTGTCTGTGCCGGCCATCAAGCACCTATCTATTCTAATCCCATTTTCCAGCACTTAGCCTGTAGCGTTGTATACTAAGGCATGTACAGTTTTACTATTCTGTTCAACCTCGAGCTGAACTTTATATTTCACATGTGAACCATCAGAAAAATCACCATCTTCAACCCCTGTAACATTGCCTACTTAGGTTTCAACTTCCTCCCACCAGCAAACATTGCTGAACTCTTATTTATGCCTCTTCCGTCTCATGGATTGATTTCTCAAATGCTCTTTACTTTGCCTAGTTTCTTTCTTTCTTGCCCTCCTCCCCCATTCCAGTCTAGAGAAAAAAATACCAATCCAGGGCTTTATCTTTAGACCTGACCTCGGCTTTCATTCTCTGCAACAACAACTTGCATTTATATAGTGCCTTTCACATCATATCCAAAAGCACTTCACAGGAGCGCTAAAGTACACCAGGCCATGTAAAGTGACAGGGCAGATGACCAAAAGCTTGAAACCTACCTCGTAGAACAAGGAGGAAAGTGGATTAGGGAGGGAATTCCAGAGCTTAGGGCCTTGCCATTTAAATGCAAGGCCACTAATCGTGGAGCAATTAAAATGGGGGATGCTCAAGAGGCTAGAATTAGAGGAGCACATATCTCGGAGGATTGTGAGGCTGGAAGAGATTGCAGAGATGGGGAGGGGCGAGGCCATGGATGGGTTTGTAAGCAAGGATGAGAATTTTAAAATCGGGGCGTTGCATAACTGGAAATCAACGTAAGTCGATGAGTACATGGGTGATGGGTGAACGGATGGTGCAAGTAAGGACACAGGCAGCAGAATTTTGGATGACCTCAAATTTATGGAGAGTAGAATGGCCAGAAATCCATTGGAATAGTAATGTCTAGAGGTAACAAATGCAAGAATGAGGGTTTCAGCAGCAGATGAGCTGAGGCGGGGCAGAGTCAGGCAATGTTATGCAGGTGGAAATACACAGTCTGTGATGGTGTCGACAAGTAGTCTGAAACTCATCTCGAGGTCATATATGGCACCAAGGTTGTGAACTGTCCTGTTCAGGCTCACAGTTTCCAGGAAGAGGGATAGAGTTGATGGCTACGGAATGGAGTTTGTAGCAGGAACTGAAGGTGATGGCTTCAATCTTCTTAATAGTTAATTGGTGGAAATTTCTGCTCCTCTAGTGCTGGATGTCAGATAATCAATCTGATAATTTAAAGATGGTGGAGAAGTTGAGAGCGCTGGTAGTTTGGTAAAGCTGGGTGTTGTCAGTGTACATGTGAAAATTGACAGTGTTTTCAGATGATGTCACCAAGGGACAGTATGTAGATGAGAAATAGAGAGTCAAGGGTAGATCCTTGGGGGCACAGAGGTAAAGATGTTGAGAACGGGGAGAGAAGCCATTGCAGGTGATTCTCTGCTACGATTTGATAGAAACGAATGGAACCAGGTGATTGCAGTTCCACCCACTTGGAGAATGTTGGAAAGGTATTGGAGGAGGATGATGTGGTCAACTGTCAAGGCTGCAGACAGGTTGAGAAGGATGAGGCCATTCCCACAGGCTGTCATTTGTAACTTTGATCAGAACTGTTTCAGTACTGTACCGGGGTGGAGACCTGATTGGAGGGATTCAAACACAGAGTTCTGTCATTAGCTGTCATTAATAGCTGTCTGCCTGTGCATTGTTGACACGCTTGGAAAATTATTAGCGGGGAATGGATCGGGAATATAACAATTTTTCTCGAGGATGGGCCTTCAATTATCATGAACTATTGGATATCCAAGGTAGCAGGTACATTCTCAAGATGTGGCCAAAGATGATTTCTCAACAACCTGACACCATTAGTAGTGAGTAGATGGGAGGTAACAAGTGCAACTCAATCTCCAGCCGTTTTCCTTGTAACTAGAACCTCAGCAGCATTAAAATGCCTCCAGTTGGCTTAGTCTTGGACAGCAGTTTTGTTTGCACATCCTGAGGTGTATCTGAGCTACAGGAGACCAATATGAGGTTCCATAACACCATCTGTTACTTCAGTGGTTATCCACTGGAGACAGTTCCTTTATGGTGAATTTGACTTTATTGAAGAGGTGGATGGCCACAGGAAATGTCATGGCAAATATGTTAGTACAACTGCCTCCTGACCTGCGTCTGGCTTTGGTCAATCTGTAGGGAGCATGTGGATTAATCCTCTCAGTGCTTTCATTAAAATGAGTATGCAGTTTGGTAGAATTGTATTAAATTTTCCCTGAATCCTAAATTGACACTTCCTTAATTCTGGAGATACTGCTTTAATATGATTGTTCTTCGAATGTGAATTACTAATTTATTTCTACATGTTTGTCCTTATTTCAATTGAAGAACTATCTTCCACATACCATATTTCTTGTGTTCTTTCCTTTGACCGTTCGTCTGGAATTGGCCTCTGATTTTTCTCTGCTTTTAATCCATCTTCCTATTAACTACATCGTATTATACAGTTTTTGCAAGTGTTAAATGTTTAACAAGTATAACATATTATGGTTTAACCAATTTTAATTGGCTTCCTCCTTTATGTGCTCTGAGGGGATGCCTTTTTGTTGAGCACAGGAAATTACATCAAGAGAATGGGTATCCTTATAATTTACTGATCACAATTTAACTTCCACATTATGCTCAAAGAATGAGGAATATACGATTACGTAATACGACTTACCACCAAATATCTCTTGAAAGTAGTTAAAATCATTGTTTAATAAGCACACTGGGGTGAAGATAAAAACTATATTTTTTCCCACGTGGAACGAAGTCACTCATAGAACCTCAAATGACCATTGAGAAAACCAGATTACTGATGTAGTTCTCAGCCACATTATGTTGAAGATGCCATGAGGAATGAGATAAGTATTTGGTCCACTTCCCCCACCAACCATGAATTGTTTAAATAGTACTTTACAGAAGTACTAATTTTGATTCACAAAGATATAATCTTATTTGCAATCAGTGGCTATAAATAGCCAATATTTTCCACCTAAATTCTCCCAGGCGGTTTCCAATGTCATAGGTGAAAGCCTCCTCATGTGACTGGGAGTATTAAAGCACCTTCCATGCAAGTTTTAGTTGCTTATTATTTTCAATTCTATTTCCTAGGATAAAAATGGTCATATATGGGATATTGTCTAAATTTGCATGAATATCCAAGTTTGAGAAATCAAATTGAGTTCTAAAATTTTGATTTTCCAACATGAGACATAACTCGGAAGCTTTTAATTCCCTATCAACTCAAATGAGAACTGCTTTGCTAATTTTCATCTAAACCTGCATGCAAGTGTGACTTGTGTATCAGAACTTACAATAATTAAAAAGGTTGTTCAGGTGGTTCAATTTGTGCCCAAATGGTAGGTGCTGCTGCTCCAAAAAGCACTCCATCTCCTAAATCAGCGTCAACACCATCTAGGCCAACTTCAGCTCAAGCTAGAAAGGCACCAGGAGCAAAAAGTGGTGGTGATGCAGAATCACATATTGCACAATTGAATGAGCAGGTATGTGGCATTAAGTCTAAACTTTCCAGTAATTATAAGTATTCATCAATTCTGAATAGATATCAGAGGTGTAGTTGAAATGGAATTCTGATGATCGATAAATTCACGGGTAATGAATTTTTTTTTGAACAAGGTATTTTGATTATTTTTCCCTCTATCTCCCATGTCAGACTTCAGATGCATTCAGGCCAGCAGTTCAGTAACAGAGCTACTGCTATTTGTGTGTCATGGAGTAAGTATGTCACTACCTGCCCAACCTTGGGATTTATTATCATCTCTCCCACACTCAAACCATCAGCCCCCCCCCCCCCCACTCCCCTGTTGTCCCATCCCTGTTGAGAAACAAGCTTGTTCTCAACATGTTAGTAGAGATTCCTGCCAAGTCCATGGCATGATCCTTTATTTTGTGCACACACTAATTGACATTTGGATTGGGGTTTCTCTAAACTACAGATAGAACCAATTTTAATACCACATCACATTGATAAATGTTAGTTTCTATTGAAGTAAAAATTGATCATGAGAAGTGTTTAATGTTTAGTATTTTTTGTTTGAAGTAGATTTTAGGTTTGACTTAACATCTTTATTTTTATGTGCTGTAGTGCCAATTTGGATCTTTGAAGCCGCTGGATAATTTTGTAAATGGGCCAAAATAGGCAAAAAATAATTTTCCTCCTTAAAGCTATATTTGCCAATGCCACTGGCATTTTATATTTAAAACTAACAAATTAAAGGAGTAGGTTTTCACTTATGACTCTGACATTTAAAAACTCTTGAATTAATGCAAAACTGCAAGTAGAAGAGAGATGCAAATAATATGGAAAATTATAATTCCTTTGTTTGTTCCTTCTCCGTATTCTTAACTCTGATTTTTAAACAATATTTATCAACAGTCCTTAAAGAAAGTGGTAGACCTCGCATAGAACTAATTCCCCCTCAGAATTGGGTTTGGCCAGTATATTTAACAGGAAGGAGCCAAGCAGAATTGAGATACTATATGAAAAGAGAGTATACTCGGCAGCTTTTGAATACCTTCTAGTGATTGGATACACCAGCAATATATAGGAGATGCTGGGCCTTTTGTCCTTTCTCCACTATTCCAGAAATTTGTGGAACCAAGTAGTATATGCTTCCTTAACAGGCCACTAACTATGTTGCTGGTAATGTGCAATCTAATAACACCCAGATGCATGTTGAGATGGTTATGTTATATAATATAAAATTGGCCTGGGCAAAGTTGTCAGGGGAGGTTGGCTCTCGAGACTACAATATTGCAGGATGTCATTGAATTATGGTTATTCTTTAGCCCAAAACAGGGGAGCCATGAGGGTTGATCCTTTGGTTGACCAGGGTAGAGGAGGGGAGCTGGGTGGCATCCACTCATTTCAGGTCATAGCTTACAAGCTCTGGACTTGTGCTTGGAGTACATATATAATGAGCAGTGTTCAGTGTGATTGACTGACTGACTGCCAAACATTTCATGGCACTTGCTGCATCTTTTAAAACCTGTGATCAGTTAGATAGAATGCACACTTAGCTACCAGTGTTTTTATTTACATTTTTACTCTCTTAAAACGGTATTGAGTAAGCAAGCAACCAGCACCAGGGAAAATCATTTCATTTATGTAATATAGTAAAGTGAATCACTTGATGTCCTAGATATTTTCATGCAAAACCTATTTTGGAACAGGGATGGGAGCTGTCACTGCACTATTCTCCCTAATGGAAAATTGAATAAAACAGCTTTGTGATTGCATAACGTTGGTAGCATTGTCATGATACTCGGCCTACCACTCTGTATAAGAGCAGAGTTTTCCCAATCATTTTTTATAAATATAAAAGCAAAAATACTGCAGATGCTGGAAATGTGAAATAACATCAGAAAATGCTGGAAATACTCAGCGGGTTCTGGCAGCATCTGTGGAGAGGGAAACTGCGCAGTGGTTAGCACCGCAGCCTCACAGCTCCAGGGACCTGGGTTCAATTCTGGATACTGCCTGTGCGGAGTTTGCAAGTTATCCCTGTGACCGCGTGGGTTTTCGCCGGGTGCTCTGGTTTCCTCCCACCGCCAAGACTTGCAGGTGATAGGTAAATTGGCCGTTGTAAATTGCCCCTAGTGTAGGAGGTGGTAGGGGGTAGGGAATATGGGATTACTGTAGGGTTAGTATAAATGGGTGGTTGTTGGTCGGCACAGACTCGGTGGGCCGAAGGGCCTGTTTCAGTGCTGTATCTCTAAATAAATAAATCTGTGACCGGGTCTGTGGGTTCTGATGAAAGGTCACAGACCTGAAATGTTAACTTTGTTTCTCTCTTGCCAGATGCTGCCAGACCTGCTGAGTATTTCCATCATTTTCTGCTCATATAAATATAGTCTGGGTAACATTGAAGTGTAAGAGACTGGAATTGATTGTGACACAACACATCTCTGGGTAGCAATGTGAACCTGGAGAGTGAAACTCATAGTATATCTCCTTCTTAAGTCCAAGATATGTGTTGTAATACACTTCAATCTGTGGGGTTCTTTTTACACTGAAAATTCCGTAGTGATGGCAAAATATTTTAATTCTCTTTCTGGTGAGATTTGTTGGCAACAGGAGTTGTAGAGAACAACCTTCTCTGCACAAGTTATCAGAAGTGATCTCAGGATCTTTATTTAACCTGAATATATTGTAATGTTGAATATATGTCTTGAGAGTTAGTTGAAATGTTGTATTAAAAAAAAATGTTTTTTCTACTTGCAGGTAAAACATTCCTGAGACTGTATGCAAAATGTATTTTTCCTCCATTAATTATTTTTCCACCTATGAGCAGGTGAGTTCATTAAAACTCGCACTTGAAGGAGTTGAGAAGGAGAGGGACTTCTACTTTGGGAAACTGAGAGAAATTGAACTCATCTGCCAAGAACATGGACAGGAGAATATTGACCTTGTGCAGCGACTCATGGATGTGCTATATGCTACCGATGTATGTACAGTTTTTACAAATTATTTGCAAAAGCATGTAGAAATACTGTATGTAGTAATATATTTTTAAATTTCAGGAGGGATTTGCAGTGCCAGATGAAGGTCAGGGACATGGTGAAGAACTGACTCAGGAACCAGAAGAATATTAATTGGCAACATGAGCTTTCACTTCTGAATGAAGAGCACACTGAGGACTTCATGGAATGAATTGCTTCAGTTTGAACATGAGCGTTTTATCTTCCATACTCTGCATCAGCAAAGTACTGTATTCCTTACCCATTATCTTACCACCATGCATTTGCAGCAGTTACCTTTCAGTACAGAAAAAGTGGTAATTTTGGGGCTAAATTAACACTTTGCATTATGGCTTATATTTTAGGCAGAAATATGGTTTGGCAGCATTATTGATTTCATAAGTTCAGTATCCACCAATGAAAGTTTTATGAAGTAGGTTTGGTGATCAAAAAGGCAGTATTACAAATTCATATTCACCGTGTATATTTTTCATGAAACCTGATACATGGACAGCAGCCCATCACACTTACATTCTGTACAATATACAGGCATTGAGTGTCAGCCTATTTATATATGAAAACACCATTGAAGGAATGGATTCTTAATCTTGTGTAAAGAAAGTCTTATTAAGCTGTAACTCACTTCTTTTGAAAATTATCCACAATTTGTCGCATGATAGAGTAGATTTGTTATCAAAACGTAAATTGCTATTACTTTTATCTTTCTACTTATTTAATAATTTAGTTGTGTGTTTATATTCGTGGTCGGTGTATAAAGGTCTAAAAAAACTGTTAATGCAGTGATATAATGCACATACAAAACCACATTCACCAAGAGCTCAAGTATTTAGATCATCAAAAGAATATTCTGACAGTTCTATAGTTGTCACATTTAGTCAGCAGAAAATTAGGAGAATAATAGTATGTGCATGCAGACTGGGTATGATCTGGTTACATGCTAACAAAGAGACCAGAGTTTGAATGACCAGTCTTGACTGACAGTTGCATATCAGCTTTCCCTTGAGGCAAGATTTACTAGGCTTGGACTAGTTTTCTGCTAGAAATAAAGAAAACTGGGGCGTGATCCTTCCTGCAATAATCACACTTGGCTTCTTTTAGTGAGTCAGCCAAGGAGTAACATTCAATAATAATGCAGCAATAGATGTGGAACTTATTGACTGAAGGGAATAGTGTGGAAATTTGAGGGAAGAAATAAAAGGTCACTTTACAAAGCATTGTAAATGCAAATGAAAATCACACTTGGGGTGTATTAATGATATAGAAGGGGAAATCAATGTTTCAACTGATCAATAATAGTAAAACCTGTTAGATATGTACATAGTGTACTCCTGTTTTGTCTGAATTTAATACGCGGGTTATGTATAACAAAATATATGTATGTTTCCATGAGTTCTCCTGTTTGAATGTTGCTTTTCCTTTATCCTCTTGAGCTGTTTATTTAAAAAAAAAATTGTAATGGATCTGTAAACTGTAACTAGGCTACTTTTGATGTTTTAAGTATACAGAAATGTAGACTATTCTGCTTCTGGTTTATTCCAGTTGCAGAATTGGATAATGCATTAAACTGTATATTATTTTAATACTTTGCCTTTATTTGGCAAATTTTTCCACCAAAAAATTAGATATTTGGTCCACAAATGTGTTGAGGAAAAATAAATATAAACTGCATTATATCATACTGACGCCTCAACAGCTTTTTTTGGGGAGGGGGGGGGGAGGTGGGAGTAGATGTGGGGTAGTTCCAGATTTCAGTTCCCTTTGTGTAAAGAAGTGCTTCTGATATTACCCCTGCACAGCTATCTCTTATTTTAAGGTGTACTCCCCCCATCAAAAGGAATAGTTTCTTTCTATCTACCCTATCAATCATCTTAATCAGCTTAAACACCTCAATTAAGATCAATTAATCTTAAGGGACTGCAAGCCTAGCCTATGCAGACTGCCCTCATAATTTAATCCCCTTAGTCCCAGTATCATTCTGGTAAATTTGCTCTGCACCCTGTCCAAGGCCAATTATATTATTCCTGACGTGTGGTAGCCAGAACTGAACATAGTACTCTAAATGGGATCTATCCAGAGCTTTATATAATTAACACAACTTCTATCCCTTTGCATCCAAGCCGCTTTGATAAAGGCCAATGTTCAATTATCCTTTTTAATTTTTCTATCTGTCCACTGACTTTTTTTAAAAAAGTGATTTCTGTACTTGGATCCCTAAATCTCTGTTTCTCCACAGTTCCCACCTATTTGCAATTTAGAGAATACGCTGATCTATCTTTCTTGGATCCAACAGACATTTAACTCCCATTTGCCACAGTTTTCCCACTCACTTAATCTGTTAATATCCCTTTGCAATATTTTGCTCCCATCTGCAATATCTACTCTGCTACCTAACATGGTGTCATCTGCAGATTTGTATATTTGTGGCACACTCTCCTCCTAATTTATTCATAAATATAGTGAAAAGCTGAGGCCCCAGTACAAATCTCTGGTGGCACACCATATTCTGCCAATTGGAGTACATCAGCATTATCCCTACTCTGTCTCCTACCTTCTAATCAATTCCCTACCCATGTCAATAGGTTGCGTGCAATTCTCTGTACACTGTTAATCTCTTATGCAGAACCTTATCGAATGCCTTCTGAAAGTCCATATACATAACATTCACAGACACTTCATTGTGTACCATGTTAGTTACCTCAAAAATTTCAATTAGTTTCATTAGACATGACTTACACTTTACAAATCCATGCTGTTATCATTTGTCAAATATTTTATTGAATTGTTTGATATATTTCTCAGTAAACACCCCCTCCCCCCCCCCCCATTGTTGTTTTTCTTCGATTGAAAGAAAATTCAGTTTAAGCCTGTAGCATTTCTCTCAATCTTAATCGATTGGTACATTTCACCCTGAAATGAAATTGTTACAGTGAACATATTTAAACCCTCAAACTATTTTTCTGGATGTAAAAAAAAAACATTCTGTCGCTGCTGTCAAATTGACATTTTGCAACAGCTGATGTACTCTTCACATTGCTGCTTGGTTTGATAAGCGATTGGAAAACTGGAGTTTGGGGTAGTTTTATGGTATACCTGCTGACCAGGGCCATGATTTACATTGTAATATGGTAATAGCGGTCCTAATTTTTTTTCACATTTATACCCTTTGGTACCTGAAGTTATTGATATAGAATTTTTTATTGATATATTTGTTTGTTCAAACTTTGTTTAGGCCTCGTTGGATTAACTTGAATATTGAAGCAATTATGCTTAATTAGTAGTTAACATTAGTACCATTTAAAAGAATATCACAAGCTATTTGCTGTAACTGATCCAGTACTATTAGCTACCTAGGTTACTCCTAAATTGTATTGAATGTCTCAGATTATTTTATTTTTAAGTGCAAGTCTATTTTTGTGAAAATTGGATCTTTTAATCAAAATGCTTGCAAAAATTGGCACTTTGGAAAAGATAAAAGTTTTCTTAATTGGAAATGGCTACAAAAAGAGTTTGCACAGACTTAATGGGCTGACTGGCCACCTCCTGTGCTGTACTATTCTGTGAAAAGGAATCGACATTCATCATACAGGAACAAATCATTAAAGATGTCAGAAGGATCCCAACAGTTTTTTTTTATATAGAGAACATTGTTCTAAGTCTTCAATATATCTCTGTAGCTGGTTGAAGATCATGGACCTAGGCCAACCAGATACTAGATGTTGGTGCATGACAGAGGAAGATTAAAAGCTGAAGAGAATTTATTTAAACAGATCCCTGTTGCATTTGAAAGAGGATCTTTGAATTTTAACACCTTTATGCAAAAAAATCTGAATGTTGCCTCCCATTAGAAATAGCTCTTAGGTGCTCCAAAATTAAGTACAGTTTGTCTACTATGCTGTTTAACTCCTGTTCATTAGATGAGTTTAATTAGTCATGCAGTAATTGTACATTGAAAGTTTTAGTAAAACTTGTAGAATCAAAGCTTTGCCACTAGCATTGTGCTTTATTGTATGGATGTATTCAATAGTTGTCATGTCATTGCATAAATATTTTCCATACCAAATTCTTTAGACTGTGGATGAAATTTTAGCACCAAGCCATACGCCTAGAATATATCAGCAATCTATAACCTACCTGGACCTGGATTGATAATCCAGAGATTAAGTCAAATCCCACCGTGGCAGTTTGAGAATTTGAATTCAGTTTTAAGAAAATCTGGAAATAAAAAGCTGCAGTTGGTAAAAGTGACCTTAAAGCAGTCAGATTAACATTAAAAACACAACTGGTTATGTTTTGGCCAGTACTGCAGTCAGTTTTCTCAAGTGCATGACAGCGGAAGAGTGGTTTTTAAAGGGACTGCTGCAGGTTAGCGTCAAACATGCAAGTAAAACAGTTACTTCCCTCCTCGGACTTGCTGGTGGCCCTGTGCTAGTATCAAATCTGGCAGATCTGGCTTCCCCTGGCCACAGCTCGCTGGTGTTACGACCGAGGTGGGAGGAGTGCACTGTCTTTTCTAGTCCCACATCTCCACAGGTCACAACATATATTTAAATATTTACCCATTTACAGATATGGTCAATCACATACTCTTCATTCCAGAATAAAATACACCAACCAGGTTTCTTTAATAACAAAGTTATCAGTTTATTATAAAAACAAGACTTATCCAGTAACAAAGCATTAACATTGAAAAATGAATGTTCCTCTTTTAAATCCCCACACACAAGCTGACGCACACTGAAAAGAATAAAGAAATTCTCTCTGGAGAGCTCTTCTTTAAAAAAAAAAAGACAAAAAAGAATACTTTGATCAAATACTTGCTAATTCTTGAAGAGAAAAAAGCAGATAAGGAAAGATGTTGGTTGTCTCTTTTGGTCTGGTGTCCAAGTACACACAGACTGGTCACCGGTATCTTTTCTGGAGCAGTTCTTTTCAAGCGGCATTGAGAATTAATCTGGCAGGTTTTTTTCCAGGTCCTCAGGAGAAATCTGGCATCAAGGGTTTTTTTTTATTCATTCATGGGATGTGGGCATCGATGGCTAGGCCAGCATTTATTGCCCATCCCTAATTGCCCTTGAGAAGGTGGTGGTGAGCTGCCTTCTTGAACTGCTGCAGTCCATGTGGGGTAGGTACACCCACAGTGCTGTTAGGAAGGGAGTTCCAGGATTTTGACCCAGCGACACTGAAGTTATGGCGACATAGTTCCAAGTCAGGATGGTGTGTGACTTGGAGGGGAACTTGCAGGTGGTGGTGTTCCCATGCATTTGCTGCACTTGTCCTTCTAGTTGGTAGAGGTTGCGGGTTTGGAAGGTGCTGTCTAAGGAGCCTTGGTGTTTTGCTGCAGTGCATTTTGTAGATGGTACACACTGCTGCCACTGTGCGTCGGTGGTGGAGGGTGGTGCTGAACATTGTGCAAGCATCAGTGAACATCCCCACTTCTGACCTTATGATTGAAGAAAGGTCATTTTGTCTATGTTTGAACCAAGGCTGTGATGAGGCGAGCAGGTTATTGCTAAGCAAGTGCTGCTTGATGGCACTGTTGATGACACGTTCCATCACTTTACTAATGATTGAGAGTAGGCTGAGGGGGGGAGGTGGTAATTGGCTGGTTTGGACTTGTCCTGCTTTTTGTATATAGGACATTGAATATGCAAGGGTTTTCAGCAACAGGAGGAAAGAGATGAGTTGGATTTTTTTTTCCCTTGGCAGGTTGATTTTCAACTGTCTTCAAAACAGTTCACACCCCAACTGAACTGAAAACAATATCCAAACAGAAAATCAACCCCCTGACCTCCATAAACCTTGGCATGTGGCTTCTCTGTAAACATCTCCCCTTAGTCCAAGGTTTCTGTTATTTATTTATCTTAAGGTAGGTGATCTGCAGTAAAGGTTGCTTTTAGCACGCCTTGATTCTACCGGTAATTATTTTTCAGTCAAGTGTCCTTTCAATAACCCCAGTGAAAAAAAACAAAGTGCAGCATTTCTTCAGACTTCCAAATGAAGCCATTTCCACAATTTAAATATGAGTCCTTGAAAACATTTTTTTTTTTAAATAGAAGCACTTTCATAGCCTCATTGGTATGGTACCAGTGTTAACAGACAAAAGTTCATGTGATCCTTCCACTGGACCTTTAGGGCAAGTATGGTAGGCCCTTTTTTGTGGGTTACACCCCTTTTGGGCACAATTCAAGCTCATTACTACTCTGCTCCAGTGCATTAATTAAGTATGTCTTGTATTTCTTTAAAGGTCATAATTGACAGCTTTTAAGGGCATGCTGTATGGCATGTTAAATTTGGACTCAGCCCTGCCATGAGAAATTTGCTTGCTTTTAGTTTTATTAATAAACGACTGGTTTGCAAAAAGTTGCTTCCACTTTTTCAACACAGTATTACCTATAAATGTATGCCTGTGTTTGAAGTAAGCCAAGCTGGACATGAAACAGTAGTTTCTATTAACGAAAAGATTAAATAATGATATGTATGCCACATTTTCTTCCAAGACCACTGATGAGGGGTAAGAAGGCAGACAGGCTAAGGACTTCCTTTCAAGCCTCTGCCTTGGGGAATCATGAGTACCTGAGGGATGCCAGTTTTCTCTCTGCTTGGTGCTTACCTTGGAGCAACATGTGGAGGAAAACAGAATTGTACTCACCATTCTCATTGTACTGCGTGTTTAGTGATACAGCACTGAAACAGGCCCTTCGACCCAGAGTCTGTGCCGACCATCAACCACCCATTTATACTAATCCTACACTAATTCCATATTCCTACCACATCCCCACCTGTCCCTATATTTCCCTACCACCTACCTATACTAGGGGCAATTTATAATGGCCAATTTACCTATCAACCTGCAAGTCTTTGGCAGGTGGGAGGAAACCGGAGCACCCGGAGGAAACCCACGCAGACACAGGGAGAACTTGCAAACTCCACACAGGCAGTACCTAGAATTGAACCCGGGTTGCTGGAGCTGTGAGGCTGCAGTGCTAACCACTGCACCACTGTGCCGTTTATTACAAGAATGCACACCACTGTTAGAACTACCTTCTTTGACTCGACTTCCACCCAACTCATACGTCCCCGTCTCCAGTCCTTGTTGCTTCTCCTGGCTCACCAATCCCTTCTCACCAGGAGCAACATGTTTTTTATTTCTCACTGTTAGGGGGAGGTGGCAGCACAGTGGGAATGTCACTGGCCTAGCAATTCAGAGGCCCAGGCTAATCTTCTGGGAACAGGAGTTCAAATCCCACCATAGCAGCTGGTGGAATTTAAATTCAATTAATAAATCTGGAATTGGTAAGATAGTCTTGGTAATGATGACCATTATCGATTGCTGCATCTCTCTATGACTCTATGATTTTTTAATTCACCGGCTCGAAACCTGAATTAAATTTAAAAGGAAAAGAAACAGATAAAAGGTGATTCTACTAGCAGCTATGATGGCCACCCCAATTTGCATCACTATGCTCCACATTCCAATACGTTGAGGTGGAGACGAATTGTCTGCACAGTCCACTCAAGAACAATGACCTGGGGAATCTGAGTGAACTACCGATCCTGTTCCCATTCGCAAGACATGAAGACCATCACCAGGATATTAAACTGGTGGAGACAAACCACTCAAACCTAATCACTTGAACAATGGGACCCTAGTTAACAGAAGGGAATTCCTAGACATGGACTGATTAAGTTGCAAGAGGGAATACCCACTGGTAATCACCATGTTGAATTACTGGGTGACAGTCATGTGACAGGCCCAGAATCTGTGTGCTTAAGCTGGTGTTTTCTCTGCAGCAACCAGACAAGCAGCTAGACACTGACAAGAGAAGACCCGAGTGGAGTCCCTCCTCCCTCTCTCAATCCACCTTGCATCCATGAGTCACCTTGGACCATCAAGAACAGCAAAATTGTATTCAACAACATTCTGTAACTTATGGCCCGGCTAATCCCCCCTCTACCATGACCATCAAGCCAAGGGATCAACACTGGTTCAGTGAAGAGTGCAGGAGGGCATGCCAGGAGCAGCACCAGGCATGTCTAATAATGAGGTGTTAACCTGCTGAAGCTGCAACACAGGACTAATGCAGGCCAAACAGCGGAAGCAGCATTCGATAAACATCCCACAACCAACGGATCAGATCTAAGCTCTGCAGTCCTGCATTAATATATGTAGCTTCCAGTATACGCAAATGCGCCACACTGCGAGAATGACTGACAATCTTAAATTGGTTGTCAGCGTAATTCTTAGCTCACTGAGGATTATTTAGCAAATGTTGTCCAATCACAGAATCACATCTAATGTTGGACACTGTGTTTTGGATTTTGCAAGCAAGGGCTGGTTGGGTATGGCCTGTACCTTGCCCGTTGCAAACTGCGAAAGGAACATGTTGCTTGATACGATCCTCCAGTCTTTGGGACGTACAGCCTATTTACCTAGCATCACACTGGCATTGAAATTCATATATCCCATTACTCATTTGTGCGATAGACAGGACGTCTTGATGGCTGCATCCTATTAGTGGCGAGCACCACACATGCTAATATGTTACCCCCTACACCATGAGCTCCTACTTTGCGCAATAACCTTTTATGTGGCAGCGTGGCAAATGCCTTCTGGAAATCCAAGTACAGTACGTCAACGGGCTCCCCTTTATCTACAGCACATTGTTACTCCTTAAAAGAACACCAATAAATTGGTTAAACATGATTTCCCTTTCACAAAACCATGTTGACTATTCCCGATTACCTTGAGTTTTTCTAAGTGCCCAGCTATAGCCTCCTTAATGAGTGATTCTAACACCTTTCCCATGACAGACATCAAGCTAACTGGTCTTTAGTTACCTGCTTTCTGCCTTGTCAGCCCACAGCTCCATCAGTTCGTGACATACAGAGAGCAATCAAGATTATTCCTGACAGATGGACATCTATCTGGAATACTCCGCATCACCACATCAAACGTTCAGGCAAACATTGTCTACTTCTGCAAGCAAAAACAATGCCAGGTATCTCACTAAATCAGTGTTCAACCTAGTGACTCTAAAGTCAGTTAATAAATTAGTCTTCTCATTTAAAGCTTGTTCACAAAATGTACATTTTTGTGGTTTTGATTAATAGTAAAATACATTTCCACTACCTACACTAGGGGCAATTTTTACAATGCCCAATTTACCCATCAACCCGCAAGTCTTTGGCATGTGGGAGGAAACCCAAGCACCCGGAAGAAACCCACGCAGTCACAGGGAGAACTTGCAAACTTCACATCATCATTCGATAGATTTGTTTTTGTGACAAATCTGTCAATTTGATTTTTAACTTTAATTTTTTTTTTAACTAAAAACAGAGGCCAGAATTTTATATTGAGGCAGTGGCCCTGCCCACTGGCTGAAAAGTCGGTGGAGAGCCCACCTCTACCAGGCATGTAAGCCAATCAGCAATTTTGAGTGGCCCAGGCCGCTAATTGACCTTGGTCAGGACTTCCGCTCCTCTGAGGCAGTAAGTCCCACCTCGAAGAGAGGGCCAGCAACTCCACAGTCCCAGCAGCGCCACCAGCAGTGGTGGCCACTGCTGGGACTGCACCCACCAAGAAGAGGACGATGGAAGGTGGAAGGTAGAAGGGATCGGGCCTTGGCGGGGACAAGCGGCTGGGCCCCTGCATGGCAGGTGGGGGTCGGACTGTAGGGCGGGGTGGGTAGTTGAAGCGGGTGCAGCCTGTGCTGCTGGGGGGGGGGGGGGGGGGTTCTCCATGGGACACAGGGCGCCTGATCAGGAGGGCCCCCGAAGCCCACAAAGAGGCCGCCAGGTGGCCAGCTGCCCATCTGCTGCTGGTATCTTACCAGCAGCAGTAGGAGGAGGCCCTTAAGTGGCAATTAATTGGCAACTGAAGGGCCGCAATTGGCCTGGGACAGACAGGTCATTTGCCACCTCCCCTGCTGCTGGTAAAATAGCAGCAGAGGCAAGTAGGTGACAGGAATGGCACCCCCTGCATCCCACTCGATTTTATGCGCCTTCCAGCCTGTTCCTGGGGAGGGGGGTGGAGGGCGTAAAAATTCTGGTCAGAGTGCTTTGTCATTCAGTCTTTTTTTTAAATCTTTCTAGATGCTTACTAGCTGGAGGCATAAATTCTAATGAAAGAGAAAACAAAGGATTAAAATTAACTGTGCAAAAATTAGTAATGTGTTAATTAGTTTGTATGAAATTCCTGTCTTATTTTAATGAAGGCATTAATCATTGGGTGTTTGATTGATTCAATGATAAAAATCATTAATATAGCAAAGGAATTTCAACGAATGCATTAATTCATATGGTACATATATTCCACGGAGCAATTTCAATAGAAGCCTCTTGGAAAGACACATGGGTCAGGGCATGAGGTTGTACTAGAATATTGAAATATTCCAGGCCTCTGGTAGCTTTGTCTTTTGCAGAGTGCTTGCAGGGGAAAAAATAGCTAAGAAAGGTATGTAGAGTTAGGGGAACTGTAAGCTCAGTATGATAGTGACACATAGCTGTAGGCATTAAAAGGGTTGAGAGCTGATTAGTTTAGCACTAGGTTTAGTTTAGGGAGTCAGTTGCCAGCGATCGCCAGAGCTGGTGGACAGCTATAAAGGTGGGGCTAAAGAGAGGCGAGTCGAAGAGACTTAGCAGTTGGCAGGAAAAGAGATAGAAGTGTAAGGAGAGAGCCAACAGTGTAACAGCCCCGACAACCAATTTTATCTGCAGTGCCTGTGGAAGGGTCTGTCACTCTAGAGTTGGCCTTTATAGCCACTCCAGGCACTGCTCCACAAACCACCTCTCGGTGCTTACCCATTGTCTCTCGAGACAAGGAGGCCAAAGAGAAGAGAGTTTAGCACAGTTTTAACGAACCCTTTGATTGTCTTATAGACCTGTGATAAGCAGAATACATTGTCAGCTGAAAAAAAAGGACACTTGGAACAATATGTGTACCGGCACCTAGGCACTGTTGCAATAGTGTATAAATATGTGAAGTGAACGGCAATTGTCAAGCAGTCTCTCTCGAGTGGATTGAGTGAGCTGCATCCCCTGTATGCATACTTGTATTAAATAAACCTTTGCTTGTTTGTACCCTCAGCCGCCTCAGTGTTGAGTGTCTTTTGATACTCCACAACAGCGCTGTATAAACTTTCAGTTCAATTATATATTCAAATCAAGTGCTTTATCTGTTAAACTTTTCTTCTTAATGGGCTTCTTTTAAATCACCAACTGAAAAGCATTAAAAAGAAGGGTGGTGAGACAATTACAAGAGTTAAAAAATCTGAAGGGTATAGAAACAATAACAGAAGCATAGTACCAAAATAGGTGAAAGCAAAACCAAATGTAACAAAAAATGTAAAAGCTGCATGTACACCAATTCAAAATAGGAATGGAGAAACTCCACCATGTCAGTACCTGAAAAACATGCTCAAAAATAACAGGCCCTTTTACCTCCTCTCTCCTCATTATCCAAGGCTCCAAGCACTCCTTTCAGATGACGCAACGATTTACTTGTACTTCTTTCAATTTAGTATACTGTATTCGCTGCTCACAATGCAGTCTCCTCTACATTGAGGACGCCAAACGCAGGTTGGGTGACTGCTTTGTTGAACACCTCCACTCAGTCCGAAAGCATGACCCTGAGCTTCCGGTTGCTTGCCATTTCAACACTCCCCTCCTGCTCTCATGACAACATTTCTGTCTTTGGCCTGCTCCAGTGTTCCTGTGTGAACAGCAACGCAAGCTCGAGGAGCAGCACCTGATCTTTCGATTGGGCACTCTACAGCCTAGCGGACTGAACATTGAGTTCAATAATGTCAGAGCATTTTTTTTTAAGATTTTATTTTTTAACCATGTGCCTGCTTTTCATGTAGTCAAAGCTGCTCATTATTCCGCTATTAACAGTCTCTCTGGACTAATGCTTTGTCTTTCACCACAAGCATTAATACACGCTTTGCCTTTGTCCCAGGACAGCTTTGTTATTTAATCTCTCCTGCCCTATCAAACACCTTCTCCTTTGTTCTTTCCCCCACCCCCCTCTCCCCTTCACCTGCTTAAAACTTAATTATTTTCTAACTTGGCTTCTCTCTCCACAGATGCTGCCAGACCCACAGAGGTAGCATCCTGCCTCTGGGTTTCCCTACCAATCACAGCGAGCGGGTGGCATGACACAACAAATCTGTCAAAGGAAGTATTTTTAGTTAAAGAGGTTTGGCAGGGGTCAGAATGGCTGAACTGTACATTGATTTCTGTGACTTCAGCTACCACAGGAATAGAAAGGAGACCTGGGAAGGCTGCCCGCCCTCTACCCCTACCTCCGTTGTCTTGGACTCTTAGCTGGAGGTTCTCCTGAAGGATCTGAGGGACTGAAATGAGGGAATGTTTGCCCAGGACAGGAGAAAGAGGCCAGCCTCTCCAACCAAGCAGGTGTGGATGGACGTGGCCAAGGAAGTGAGCTGCAGGAGTGTGGTTTCTCGAACCTGGTCACAGTGCCCCAAGAGGTTCAAGAACCTCAGGAGGGACGGAAAGATGAGTGGCATAACACTTTCGGGGCCAAGCCCCACATTCTAACTTTCCCAGCATTCAACTGCACATCAGTCCTCAGACCAACACACCTTCAGCTTCACTTATTCCTCTCTCTCCAGGCACCTCCTCACATACCCATCTGAACAGCCAAAACTCACACTCACCCTCATCTTGGTGTCATCTCACACCCATGCCTCACAGTCACCCTCCACAAAGGTTGCCCTTCCCTCCTCTCCACACAATTTATTTCCCACACTCACAACTCTCTGCTTCCTCTCCTGCCAGGAGAAGAGAGCACGCAACCTTGGGGAGAGGCAGAGACTGGGGGCCGGGGGCAGGGGGGTTGCAGGAAGCGTGGGTTGGGTGGTGGTGCATCTGATGCCTCCATAGACAGCCACCTTGATGACCACTGGCAATGCGTGCCCACCTGGTCCACTGGGAAGTAGGTCTTGTTCCAGGAGGCTGCAGATTACAAGAGCCACCTGCTGTGAGAGCCTGAGCCTCCTGAGGCACTGGTGCTGACACATCTTGAGAGAGTTGATTCTCTGCCGGTAGACCCTGTGTTGGGAGTCTCACCTCCTTCCAGCTGTATCTCTGTGCCCAACTCCTCTGTTCTGTGGAGCAGCATGTGACTAATATGAAGGCAGCTTTTGCTGCTTCTCATTTTGCTCCTGCTTTTCCAGGTAATGTAAGTGTTGCTGGTGCTGCTCCTCTTGTTCCTCATCAGACATGCAAGGTGGAGCTGCAATGCAGAAATGTGCAGATCAAGCCGAATGAAGTCCAAGACACTTGAACTGGCTTCGAAGAAGTCAGAGATCACTTATCAAACAGTAAAAGCACACTCTCAGAAGTGATATGAACACCAGCCTTTCACCTAGGCCTGGCTGCAGCTATTCCGCTTCCAGGTTCCCAGCCTGTCAGTTTCACTGTAGTAGCACTCCCCGCAGTGCTCTTGGCCTGTTGGCCCTGGCGAGTTGCAGACTGCATGGGAAACCCATTCACTAGCTGTTAAAGCCAGAATGTCTCGTTAAATTCACAGTTAATTAAGAACATAAGAAATGGGAGCTGGAGTAGTCCATTTGGCCCTTTAAACCCGCTCTGCCATTTGACAAGATCATGACTGATCTTCTACCTCAACTCCACCTTCCCGTACTATACCTATATCCCTTAATTCCCAAAAATCTATCAACCTCTGCCTTGAATATATTCAACAACTGAACATTCACAGCTTTTTGGGGTAGAGAATTCCAAAGATTCACAATCCCGTGTTCTAGATTCCTACAAACCCAGCCTGGTTAAATCCAGAAATGGATGGGATCATGTCGGGTTCCCAACCCGACAAGGCATTCTGGGCTTTAACCTCTGTCCATACCCAAACCTACCTCGCCTTGACAATTAAAATTCTGCCCCTTGTCTTCAATTGATTCCATGCTTTAGACCCCCCAATTTTTCCCCTTCCCACATGCTTTGTATTCATTTTACCCCTACCCTTCTCCTTATCGCATAATACTTTGAAAGATCAAACTGCATGTGAGAAGCACTGGATAAATGCAACTTCTTAGTGTCATGGTGGGGAAGTTCTGAGTAAATGTTAGACATCCCCACAAAGGAAAGGAGAAAGAGAGACAATGTTTCAGAGCTTGGTTAGACTTAGTTAGACTCTATACTTGACTAAATGACTTAGTTAGACTCTATACTTGACTAAATGACTTAGTTAGACTCTATACTTGACTATTCCAATGCATTTCTGGTTCGTCTCCCACGTTTGACCCTCTGTAAACTTGAGGTCATCCAAAACTCTGCTGCCCATGTCCTAATTCACACAAGTTCCCGTTCACCAATCAACATTGTCCGCATTGACTTACATTGGCCCTTGTGGCCCTCGCTTAAGCAACGCCTCCATTTTAAAATTCTCATCCTTGTTTTCAAATCCCTCCATCTTCTCGCCCTATCCCACGGAATCACAGAATTGCTACAGTACAGAAGGAGGCCATTTGGCCCTTCGTGTCTACA
Organism: Heterodontus francisci; assembly: GCF_036365525.1. Lineage (NCBI taxonomy): Eukaryota > Metazoa > Chordata > Chondrichthyes > Heterodontiformes > Heterodontidae > Heterodontus > Heterodontus francisci. Next base: position 94,538,993 of record NC_090375.1, read on the forward strand.
CCAGCTCTCCGAAAGAGCAATTCACTCAGTGCCATTCCCCCACCTTCTCCCCGTAACCCTGAACGTTATTCCTTTTCATATAACAGTCTAATTCCCTTTTGAGTGCTTCACTTGAACCTGCCTCCACCACATTCTCAGGCAGCACATTACAGACCTTAACCACTGGCTGTGTGAAAAAGGTTATGTTCATGTGGCTTTTGCTTCTCTTACCCATTACTTTAAATCTTTCGTTGTCAATCCTTCCACAATTGGGAACAATTTCTCTCTATCTACTCTGTCCAGACCCCTCATGATTTTGAATACCTCTATCAAATCACCTCTCAGCCTTCTCTTCACCAAGAAAAACAGTCCCAACCTCACCAATCTATCCCCATAACTGAAGTTTCTCATTCCTGGAACCATTTTCGTGAATCATTTCTGTACTCTCTCCAATGCCATCAAATGTTTCTTAAAGTCCGGCGCCCAGAACTTGACACAATACTCTAGCTGAGGCCGAACTATTGGCTTATATAAGTTAAACATAACTTCCTTGCTCTTGTAATCTATTCCCCTATTAATGAAGCCGAGGATACTGGACGCTTTATTAACTGTTCTCTCAATCTGTCCTGCCACCTTCAATGACTTATGCGCATATACACCCATGTCCCTCTGCTCCTGCATCCCCTTTAGAATTGTACCCTTTATTTTGTATTACCTATCTCTATAATTTCCTCCAGCTGCACAAACCTCCGAGATATCTGTGCTCCTCTAATTCTGGCCTCTTGAGCTTCCCCAATTGCTCCACCATTGTTTTTTTGTCCAAAAATATACTTCATTCATAAAAGTCTGTAAAATAAAAACATTACAAAACAGTTCAAAACAGCATCAAGTTTACATTCCAAAAAGTGCAAAGGAAACCAGTTTTCTTCAATACAGGGCTGAGTTGCCTCACAACCCTTCCATTCCATTTTACATGCCATGTACATTTTACAGCTAAACCATATTTGGTGTATACAGCCTGAGGGGTTTCCCATGGATCCAGCCCCTCAGTTCACTATGGCGGGAGGACCTTACACTGTGGTCTTTCCCCGTTGAGCCTTTCCGGCGGCTGCCCCAAGCTTTAGTGTGTCCCTCAGCACGTAGTCCTGGACCTTGGAATGTGCCAGTCTGCAACACTCGTGGACAACTCTTTGTGCTGGAAGACCAGCAAGTTTCGGGCAGACCAAAGAGCGTCTTTCACCGAATTGATGGTCCTCCAGCAGCAGTTGATGTTTATCTCGGTGTGCGTCCCTGGGCACTGACTCCTGTGTTACAGAAATAAAAACAAGAACTGCTGTAAATTCTCAGCAGGTCTGGCAGCATCGGTGGAGAGAGAAGCAGAGTTAACATTTCAGGTCAGTGACCCTTCTTCAGAACTGGCAAATATTAAAAATGTCAAAGGTTATAAGCAAGTAAAGCAGGGTTGGGGCAAGAGATAACAAAGGAGAAGGTGTAGATAGGACAAGGTCACAGAATAGCTGAGCAGAATTTCATGGAGCAAAGGCAAACAATATGTTAATGGTGTGTTGAAAGACAAAGCATTAGTACAGATGAGGGTTAACAGACTGAAAATTGAACAGCAGCAAGTACAAACATGAAAAAAACAGTGGGTAAACAAACTGAGCAAACTAAGATGAAATAAAATAAACACACAAAAAATATGTAAAAAAGAAAAAATAACTAAAAATAAAAGTAAAATGGGGGGCTGTCATGCTCTGAAATTATTGAACTCAATGTTCAGTCCGGCAGGCTGTAGTGTGCCTAATCGGTAAATGAGATGCTGTTCCTCGAGTTTGCCTCTCAAGCTACGTCTTGGTGCTTGTTTGAAAGTTCTGGTGATGAGGCATTCTGCCAAATGACTTTGGCAGTTTGCTCGGGGAATCATCCGACAGGATCCACCATCCCCTTATCCCGTAGGGCCTTGAGGACATTCCGTGCAGACCACTGCCTGATGGATTGGTGGTCAAAGGTGTTTTTCCACACAAGCTTTTCCACAAAAGAGAGGTGGTACGGTACGGTCCAACTGGATGGAGTGTTCCGCGGCAATGTGACCAGACCCATCCTTCGCAACACCGGGCACAGAAAGAACCTCAGCATGTAGTGACACTTGGTGTTTGCAAACTGGGGCTCTACACACAGCTTGATGCAGCCACACACGAAGGTGATCATCAGGATCAAGGCAACGTTGGGTAGATTTTTTCCACCCTTATCCAGAGGTTTGAACATGGTGTCCCTCCGGACCCGGTCCATTTTGCATCTCCAGATAAAGCGGAAAATGGCTCGGGTGACAACTATGGTGCAGGAGTGGGGTATGGGTCAGGCCTGAGCCACATACAGCAACAGCGTGAGCGCCTCGCACATGATGACCAGGTTCTTACCCACAATGGAGCGAGATCGCTGCTCCCACATGCTCAGTTTATGGTGTACCCTGACTACTCGCTCCTTCCAGGTTTTGGCGCACGCCCTGGCCCTTCTGAACCATATCCCCTGACGGTGAAGGGGACAAAGGATCGGTCGACCCAGTTCCCAAAGAACATGGCCTCGCTCTTGCCGCAGTTGACTTTGGCTCCCGAGGCCAGTTCGAACTGGTCGCAGATGCTCATTAGTCTGCGAACGGACAGTGGATCCGAGCAGAAGACGGCGACGTCATCCATGTACAGGGAGAATTTGACCTGAGTGCCTCCGCTGCTTGGGATTGGCATTCTTCTAATGCCCGCGTCCTTCCTAATGGACTCAGCAAAAGGTTCTATACAGCAAACCAACAAGACAGGGGAGAGAGGACAGCCCTGCCTGACTCCAGATTGGATCAGGAAACTTTCTGATTCCCACCCATTGATTGAGACTGCACAACTGATGTTTGTGTAGAGCAGTTTGATCTGATTGCCAATTCCCTCCACAAACCCCATTTTGGAGAGCATGTGCAATATCCTGTCAAAAGCCTTCTCCTGGTCCAAGCTGATGAGGCAGGTGTCCACCCATGTTTTTTTTTCCAAAATATACTTTATTCATAAAAATCTGTAAATAATACATTACAAAACAGTTCAAAACCGCACCAAGTTGACAATACAAAGAGTGTAAAGGAGATCAGTTTCCTTCAATACAGGAGTGAGTTGCCTCACAACCCTTCCATTTCATTTTACATGCCATGTACATTTTGCAACAAACCCCTATTTTCTGGATACAGTCCGAGGGGTTTCCCATGGATCCAGCCCCTCAGTTCAGCTTGGTGGGGGGGACCTGACACAGTGGTCTTTCCCCATTGAGCCTTTCCTGCGGCTGCCCCAAGCTTAAGTGCATCCCTCAGCACGTAGTCCTGGACCTTGGAATGTGCCAGTCTGCAACACTCGGTCGTGGACAACTCTTTGTGCTGGAAGACCAGCAAGTTTCGGGCAGATCAAAGGGCGTCTTTCACCGAATTGAGCGAGACCGGCAGAGTTCAAAAGTGCAGCGGCAGCACGCCGGAGTTTTGAGAAAAAAAAGCCAACAGTGACGTTACAGGAGAGCTGCAAGGTGATTGGTTGGTGAGTCACTGCTGTTAGGGAATAGCTCTAAATAGCTGGGTAAGTAACTCAGGTAAGAAAAGTTTAAAGTTTATTTCAAATACAATAAATATAGTTTTTTTTTTAGGGATTTCTGTAGTAACGAGGACCAGGGAAGAAGGGCCCTAGAGTAACTGATAATATTGGACATTAAGATCTTCCAGAAGTTTTAATTTAATTTAAAGGGTTAGGTCATGGCAGGAGAGCTCAAAGCCGTGTTGTGCTCCTCGTGCTCCATGTCGGAAGCCGGAAACATTTCCAGTGCCCGGGACCAGCATGTATGCAGGAAATGTATCCAGCTGCAGCTCCTGGAAGCCCGAGTGTCGGAGCTGGAGCGGCAGCTGGGGACACTGTGGAGCATCCACGAGGCAGAGAGTATCGTGGATAGCACGTATAGAGACGTGGTCACACCACAGGCTCAGACCCCACAGGCAGGAGGGGCGGCACAGTGGCGCAGTGGTTAGCACCACAGCCTCACAGCTCCAGCGACCCGGGTTCAATTCTGGGGACTGCCTGTGTGGAGTTTGCAAGTTCTCCCTGTGTCTGCGTGGGTTTCCTCCGGGTGCTCCGGTTTCCTCCCACATGCCAAAAGACTTGCAGGTTGATAGGTAAATTGGCCATTATAAATTGCCCCTAGTATAGGTAGGTGGTAGGGGAATATAGGGACAGGTGAGGATGTGGTAGGAATATGGGATTAGTGTAGGATTAGTATAAATGTGTGGTTAATGGTCGGCACAGACTCGGTGGGCCGAAGGGCCTGTTTCAGTGCTGTATCTCTAAATCAAAAAAATCTAAATCAAATGGGTGACCACCAGGCAAAGCAAGAGGACTAGGCAGGCAGTTCAGGAATCTCCTGTGGCTATTTCCCTGCAAAACAGATATACTGCTTTGGATACTGTTGGGGGGAATGGCCTCTCAGGGGAAAGCAGCAACAGTCCAATTCGTTGCAACATGGTTGGCTCTGCTGCACAGGGGAGGACTAAAAAGTGTGGGAATGCAATAGTTATAGGGGATTCAATTGTAAAGGGAATAGATAGGTGTTTCTGTGGCCGCAAAACAGACTCCAGGATGGTATGTTGCCTCCCTGGTGCTAGGGTCAAGAATGTCTCAGAGTGGTTACAGGACATTCTGAAGGGGGAGGGTGAACAGCCAGTGGTCGTGGTACACATTAGTACAAACGACGCAGATAAAAAAAAGGATGAGGACCTAAAAGCAGAATACAGGGAGTTAGGAAGTAAGTTGAAAAGTAGGACCTCGAAGGTAGTGATCTCAGGATTACTACCAGTGCCATGTGCTAGTCAGAGTAGAAATAGCAGAAGATATCAGATGAATACATGGCTGAAGAGATGGTGTGAGGGGGAGGGTTTTAGATTCCTGGGACATTGGGACCGGTTCTGGCGGAGGTGGGACCAGTACAAACTGGACGGGTTACACCTGGTTTGGACCGGGACTCATGTCCTAGGGGGAGTATTTGCTCGAGTGGTTGGCGAGGGTTTAAGCTAAAATGGCAGGGGGATGGGAACCTTTGCAAGGAGTCAGAGGAGGGGGGATCAAAGACAAGAACAAAAGACAGTAAAGGGGAATAAGAAAAGTGATAGGCAGAGAAATCAAGGGCCAGAATCAAACAGGGCAACAGTGAAAAATAGTGGGAAGGGGCCAAGTAATATTAAAAAGATAAGCCTTAAGGCTTTGTGCCTTAACGCGCGGAGCATTCGCAGTAAAGTGGATGAATTAATCGCACAAGTAGATGCAAATGAGTATGATATAGTCGGGATTACGGAGACATGGCTGCAAGGTGACTAGAGATGGGAAATGAACATCCAGGGGTATTCAGTAGGACAGACTAAAAGTAAAAGGTGGTGGAGTTGCATTGCTGGTTAAAGAGGAAATTAACACAATAGTGAGGAAGGATATTAGCTCTGACAATGTGGAACCTATATGGGGCAAAAAACGTGAGTGGGGGTTGTATATAGTCACCCAAACTGTAGTGGTGATGTTAGGAATGGCATTGAACAGGAAATTAGAGATGCATGCAATAAAGGAACATCTGTAATTATGGGTGACTCACATCTGCATATAGATTGGGCAAATCAGTCACAATACCGTAGAGGAGGAATTCTTGGAGTGTATATGGGATGGTTTTCTGTACCGATACATTGAGGAACCAACTAGAGAACAGGCCATTCTAGACTGGGTATTGTATAATGAGAGAGGAATAATTAACAATTTAGTGGTGCGAGACCCCTTGGGGACGAACGACCATAATATGATAGAATTCTTCATCAAGATGGAGATTGACGTAGTTGATTCTGAGACAAGGGTCCTGAATCTTAGTAAAGGAAACTATGAAGGTATGAGGCGCGAGTTGGCCATGATGGATTGGGAAATGTTACTTAAAGGGATGATGGTGGATAGGCAATGGCAAATGTTTGAAGAACGCATGGATGAACTGCAACAATTGTTTATCCCTGTCTGGCGCAATAGTAAAACGCGACAGGTAGCCAAACCATGGCTTACAAGGGAAATTAGAGATAGCATTAGATCCAAGGAAGAGGCATATAAATTTGCCAAGAAAAACAACAGACCTGAGAATTGGGAGCAGTTTAGAATTCAGCAAATGAGGACCAAGGGATTGATTAAGAAGGGGAAAATAGTGTACGAGAGCAAGCTTGCAGGGAACATAAAAACTGACTGTAAAAGTTTCTATAGGTATGTGAAGAGAAAACGATGGGTGAACACCAATGTAGGTCCCTTACAGTCAGAAACAGGGGAATTTATTATGGGGAATAAAGAAATGGCTGACCAACTAAATGCATACATTGGTTCTGTCTTCACAAAGGAGGACACAAATAACATACCAGAAATGTTGGGGAACACCGGGCTTAGTGAGAGAGAGGAACTGAAGGAAATCAGTATTAGTAGAGAAATGGTGTTGGGGAAATTGATGGGATTGAAGGCCGATAAATCCCCAGGGCCTGATGATATGCATCCCAGAGTACTTAAGGAAGTGGCCCTAGAAATAGTGGATGCATTGGTGGTCATCTTCCAAGATTCGATAGACTCTGGAACAGTTCCTACAGATTGGAGGGTAGCTAATGTAACCCCACTATTTAAAAAGGGAGGTAGAGAGAAAGCAGGGAATTATAGACCAGTCAGCCTGACGTCAGTAGTGGGGAAAATTCCAGAGTCCATTATCAAAGATTTTATAGCAGAGCACTTAGAGAACAGTGGTAGAATCAGGCAGAGTCAGCATGGATTTACGAAAGGGAAGTCATGCTTGATGAATTGACGAGAATTCTTCGAGGATGTAACTAGTAGAGTTGATGAGGGGGAGCCAGTGGATGTGGTTTATTTGGACTTTCAGAAGGCTTTCGACAAAGTCCCACATAAGAGATTAGCATGTAAAATTAAAGCGCATGGGATTGGGGGTAGTGTATTGCGATGGATAGAAAATTGGTTGGCAGACAGGAAACAAAGAGTAGGGATAAATAGGTCTTTTTCCGAATGTCAGGTAGTGACTAGTGGGGTACCGCAGGGATCAGTGCTAGGACCCAAGCTATTCATAATATACATTAATGATTTAGGTGAGGGAACTAAGGTAGCTAAGTCCTCAGGGTCTGATGGGATCTACCCCAGAATACTGAGGGAGGAAAGGGAAGAAATTGCTGTGGCCTTGACAGAAATCTTTGCATCCTCTTTGGCTACAGGTGAGGTCCCAGAGGACTGGAGAATAGCCAATGTTGTTCCTTTGTTGAAGAAGGGTAGCAAGGATAATCCAGGAAATTATAGGCCGGTGAGCCTTACGTCAGTGGTAGGGAAATTATCAGAGAGGATTCTTCAGGACAGGATTTACTCCCATTTGGAAACAAACAAACTTATTAGCAAGAGGCAGCATGGTTTTGTGAAGGGGAGGTCGTGTCTCACTAACTTGATTGAGTTTTTTGAGGAAGTGACGAAGATGATTGATGAAGGAAGGGCAGGGGATGTTCTCTATATAGACTTCAGTAAAGCCTTTGACAGGGACCCTCATGGCAGACTGGTACAAAAGGTGAAGTCACATGGGATCAGAGGTGAGCTGGCAAGATGGATACAGAACTGGCTTGGTCATAGAAGACAGAGGGTATCAGTGGAAGGGTGCTTTTCTGAATGGAGGGCTGTGACTAGTGGTGTTCCGCAGGGATCAGAGCTGGGACCTTTTCTGTTTGTAGTATATATAAATGAATTGGAGGAAAATGTAGCTGGTCTGATTAGTAAGTTTGCGGACGACACAAAGGTTGGTGGAGTTGCGGATAGTGATGAGGATTGTCAGAGGATACAGCAGGATATAGATCGGTTGGAGACTTGGGCGGAGAAATGGCAGATGGAGTTTAATCCGGACAAATGTGAGGTAATGCATTTTGGAAGGTCTAATGCAGGTGGGACGTATACAGTAAATGGCAGAACCCTTAGGAGTATTGACAGGCAGAGAGATCTGGGTGTACAGATCCACAGGTCACTGAAAGTGGCAACGCAGGTGGATAAGGTAGTCAAGAAGGCATACGGCATGCTTGCCTTCATCGGTCGGGGCATAGAGTATAAAAATTGGCAGGTCATGCAGCAGCTGTACAGAACTTTAGTTAGGCCACACTTAGAATATTGCGTGCAATTCTGGTCACCACACTACCAGAAGGACATGGAGGCTTTGGAGAGGGTACAGAAGAGGTTTACCAGGATGTTGCCTGGTCTGGCATTAGCTATGAGGATAGGTTGGATAAATTCGGATTGTTTTCACTGGAACGACGGAGGTGGAGGGGTGACATGATAGAGATTTACAAAGTTATGAGCGGCATGGACAGAGTGGATAGTCAGAAGCTTTTTCCCAGGGTGTAAGAGTCAGTTACTAGGGGGCATAGGTTTAAGGTGAGAGGGGCAAAGTTTAGAGGGGATGTGTGAGGCAAGTTCTTTACACAGAGGGTGGTGAGTGCCTGGAACTTGCTGCCAGGGGAGGTGGTGGAAGCAGATACGATAGCAATGTTTAAGAGGCATCTTGACAAATACATAAATAGAATGGGAATAGAGGGATACGGTCCCCGGAAGTGCAGAAGGTTTTAGTTTAGGCAGGCATCAAGATCGGCGCAGGCTTGGAGGGCCAAATGGCCTGTTCCTGCGCTGTACTGTTCTTTGTTCTTTGTTCTTAACTAAATGTAATATCTCCAAATTTGCAGAGGACACAGAACTGGGTGGGAGGGTGAGTTGTGAGGAGGATGCAGAGAGGCTTCAGGGTGATTTGGACAAGTTGACTAAATGGGCTAGTGCATGGCAGATGCAGTATAATGTGGATAAATGTGAGGTTATCCACTTTGGTAGCAAAAACAGGAAGGCAGATTATTACCTGAATGGCTATAACTGAGAGAGGGGAATATGCAGTGAGACCTGGGTGTTCTCATACACCAGTTGCTGAAGGTAAGCATGCAGGTGCAACAGGCGGTAAAAAAGGCAAATGGTATGTTGGCCTTCATAGCGAGAGAATTCGAGTACAGAAGCAGGGATGTCTTGCTGCAATTATACAGGGCCTTGGTGAGGCCACACCTGGAATATTGTGTGCAGTTCTGGTCTCCTTATCTTAGGAAGGATGTTCTTGCTATAGAAGGAGTGCAGCAAAGGTTTACCAGACTGATTCCTGGGATGGCGGGACTGACGTATGAAGAGAGATTGAGTCGGTTAGGATTATATTCGCTGGAGTTCAGAAGAGTGAGGGGGGATCTCATAGAAACCTCTAAAATTCTAACAGGACTTGACAGGGTAGATGCAGGAAGGATGTTCCCGATGGTGGGGGAGTCCAGAACCAGGGGTCATAGTCTAAAGATACGGGGTCAACCTTTCAGGACTGAGACGGGGAGAAATTTCTTCACCCAGAGAGTGGTGAGCCTGTGGAATTCGCTACCACAGAAAGCAGTTGAGGCCAAAACATTGTATGTTTTCAAGAAGGAGTTAGATATAGCTCTTGGGTTTAAAGGGATCAAAGGATATGGGGCGAAAGCGGGAACAGGTTACTGAGTTGGATGATCAGCCATGATCATAATGAATGGCGGAGCAGGCTCGAAGGGCCGAATGGCCTACCCCTGCTCCTATTTTCTATGTTTCTCTGTTTCCATAATGGTCCTCCAGCAGCAGTTGATGTTTACCTCGGTGTGCGTCCCTGGGAACAGCCCGTAGAGCACAGACTCCTGTGTTACAGAGCTGCTTGGGATGAACCTCGACTAAAACCTCTGCATATCTTTCCACACCTGCTTTGCAAAGACACATTCCAGAAGGAGGTGGGCAACAGTCTCTTCCCCACCACAGCCACCTCGAGGGCATTGTACGGAGGGGGTGAGACTCCGTGCGTGCAGGAAGGATCTGACAGGGAGGGCTCTTCTCACCACCAGCCAAGCTACATCTTGGTGCTTGTTTGAACGTTCTGGTGCTGAGGCATTCTGCCAAATGATCTGACAGGATCCACCATCTCCTTTTCCCGTAGGGCCTTGAGGACATTCCGTGCAGACCACTGCCTGATGGATTGATGGTCAAAGGTGTTATTCCACAGAAACTTTTCCACGAAGGATAGGTGGTACGGCACGGTCCAACTGGATGGAGCGTTCGGCGGCAATGTGACCAGGCCCATCCTTCGCAACACCGGGGACAGATTGAACCTCAGTGCAAAGTGACACTTGGTGTTTGCATACTGGGGCTCTACGCACAGCTTGATGCAGCCACACACGAAGGTAGTCATCAGGATGAGGGCGATGTTGGGTACATTTTTCCTGCCCTTATCCAGAGGTTTGAACATCGTGTCCCTCCGGACCCGGTCCATTTTGGATCCCCAGATGAAGCGGAAAATGGCTCGGGTGACCACCGCGCCTCAGGAGTGGGGTATGGGCCAGATCTGGACCATGTACAGCAGCAACGTGAGCGCCTCACACCTGATGACCAGGTTCTTACCCATAATGGAGAGAGATTGCTGCTCCCACATGCTCAGCTTGTGTTGTACCCTGGCTACTCGCTCCCTCCAGGTTTTGGTGCATGCCCCAGCCGTTCCGAACCATATCCCCAGCACCTTCAGGTAATCTGACCTGACGGTGAAGGGGACAAAGGATCGGTCAGCCCAGTTCCCAAAGACCATGGCCTCGCTCTTGCGGTGGTTAACTTTGGCTCCCGAGGCTAGGTCAAACTGGTCGCAGATGCACATCAGTCTGCGAACGGACTGTGGTTGCGAGCAGAAGATGGCGACGTCATCCATGTACAAGGAGGTTTTAACCTGAGTGCCTCCACTGCCTGGGATTGTCACCCCTCTTAAGCCTGCATCCTTCCTAATAGACTCAGCAAAGGATTCGATACAGCAAACAAACAAGACAAGGGAGAGAGGACAGCCCTGTCTGACTCCAGATTGGATCAGGAAACTTTCTGATTCCCACCCATTGATTGAGACTGCACTACTGATGTTTGTGTAGAGTAGTTTAATCCAATTGCAGATTCCCTCCCCAAACCCCATTTTGGAAAGCACATCCATCATGTAGGTGTGCGATATCCTGTCAAAAGTCTTCTCCTGGTCCAAGCTAATGAGGCAGGTGTCCACCCTCCTGTCCCGTACGCAGGTGATCGTATCCCTGAGTAGCGCAAGACTATCAGAGATCTTCCTGCTGGGTACAGTGCAGGTCTGGTCAAGGTGAATCACCAACTCCAGAGCGGACTTGACTCGACTGGCAATGACTTTGGACAGAATCTTGTCGTCAACATTAAGCAGTGAGATGGGCGGCCAATTTCTGATTTCTGCCCTCTCCCCCTTCTGCTTGTAGATGAGGGTGATGATGCCCTTCCTCATGGATCCTGACATGCTACCGGCCCGAAGCATACTCTCATATACTTCTAGCAGGTCTGGGCCGACCCAGTCCCACAGGGCCGAATACAACTCAACTGGTAAGCCATCGCTTCCGGGAGTTTTACTCGTCTCGAAGGACTCGACGGCCTTTGTCAGCTTGTCCTGAGTTAGCGGCTTGTCCAGTCTCTCCCTCATGCTGTCATCTAAGAGCCCTGTGATAGATGACAGGAAGGACTGGGAGGCTCTGCTGTCTGTGGGCTTCACGTCGTACAGCCCAGCATAAAAGGATTTGCTGATCCTTAGTATGTCAGACTGCAAAGACGTTACCGAGCCGTCCTCTTCCTTCTGGCTGCTGATAACAGAGCTCTCTCCATGTACCTTTTGGAAGAAGTAACGCGAGCACGTCTCATCCTGCTCAATGGAGTGGACTCTGGACTGGAAGATGATCTTGGAGGCCTCCGTGGCAAAGCACGAGGCCTGCTGGCTCTTCACCGCATGGGGGTCCTCCTTGACCTCGACCCCCATCGACTGCAGCCAGAGCAGATTTTGCTGCTTTTCTGGAGTTGGGACATTTCCCTCTGTCTCTCTCTCGCCCTTTGAACACCTTTGAAGATAAAGAACCTCTTGATGTTCTCCTTGATCGCCTCCCGCCAGCGAACTGGAGACTCAAAGAGGGGTTTCACAGTTCTCCAACCTTTGTAATCCCTTTTGAGTTCCTCAACATTCTCTGGGGTTAGCAGTGTAGCATTGAGCTTCCATGTCCCCCTGCCAACCCGCTGGTCATCCTGTAAGTGACAATCGGCCAATAAGAGGCAATGGTCGGCGAAGAACACCGGCTTGACGTTGGTGGATCTGACCATGACAGCACGGGGCACAAACAGGAAGTCAATCCTGGGACGGGCAGACCCATCTGATATTGACCAGGTGTATCTATGCTGCGCTCCGTCTGCAGGTTTGCTGAAGACATCGTGCAGCTTGGCATCTTTTACTGTTTCCATTAGGAATCTGGACTTTGCGTTCAGTTTGCTGTCATCACTGCCGGATCGTCCAGCAGCATCGATGATGCAGTTGAAGTCACTGCCTAGGATGACCGGCCTGGATGTCGCCAGCAGCAATGAGAGCTGCTGGAAGACAGTCAGCCGCTCACTGCATTGAACCGGGGCATACACGTTGATCAACCGGAGCGGAGCATTGTTGTACATTACATCTGTTACGAGGAGGCGACCACCCACCACCTCCTTAACTTTGGATCTGGTGATGTTACCTCCCTGCAGCAGAATACTCAGGCCGGAGGAACAGGAATCATTACCCCCTGACCGGATCGATGGCCCGTGGGACCACCATTGCAACCATTGCCTGTTGGTGCTGAGGTGTGGTATTCCACACTCCTGCAGAAACAGTAGGTCAGCTTTGACCATGGCGAGGAAGTCCAAGGTTGAAACACATCGCGTAGTGGATTTAATACGACGCACATTAATTGAAGCAATCTTTATACCCATTTTTAAGTTAGTTGTTGCTTCCCACACCATTTGTCCTTGCTAGTCCCAGTCCTTCGGTATGTTCCTGCATACCCATAGTGTACACAAGCTGTTTCACGTTCGTTGGGCCCAGAAACCCCTCCTGGTTTCTCATGCAGGGTTTGTTCCACTGGAGTGACATCGGTGGGGGAGGGGGGGAGTCTTGTAAGCAGCAAGGATTCAGCTGTCCTCTGCTGTTGGTATCTTTCCCCTCTATTCCTCCTTGAAAACATCACTGCTCCCGGCTTCCTGGAGTTGGAGTGCGCCTGATGCTTCTTTGTTCTCGGTGTCCCGGAGCTGGGATGCGCTGGGCATGTCGCTAGGTTCGGCGCTTTGGGTTTGGGGCACGCAGGGCCCATCACAGCTTCCAGTGTCCCGGAGCTTTCCTTGGACCTTGCCGCCGGAGCATAACTGAGTTAGCCTGCCCCACTGCACAGGTTGCAGCACTTACTCTGCTTAAAGTCCTTGGTCCGATGGCCTTCCTTCTTGCAGTTCTTGCAGACAACTGTGCTGCAGTTAGCTGCCACATGACCAGATTTGCCACAGGTGCGACAAACTCTGGGCTGCCCTGCATAGACCAAGAAGCCTCGACTTCCCCCGTTAGCGAAGCTGGAGGGAGGATGGATGATGGCTCCATTGGCATCAACCTTCGAGGTCACCTTGACCTGCTGCTTGCTGGTCCAAATCCCAAATGGGTCCTTGACATCAGTGCTGCTGCCGGCCACCTCGACATACCTGGCGAGAAAGGTGAGTACATCCACGCCTGGTTTCCCTTCTCCTTGAACACCTTCAGGAACTTGATGCATCCTGCCATATTCAAGAACGTCATGTCGAAATATCCACTGCTGGGGAAGTCCTGTTTCTATGAAAGGGAGAGGGTAATGTCTTTGCGAAGTGGAGAATCATTGCTCATCAAGATTTTAGGCAAGAATGGTTAAGTTTGTCCACTGAAATGCATATACCAGTGGCAGCAGACAGTTGGGGCAACATTTAGAAAGAGAAACACATTCTAAACATATTGCCCTTGTAACTAGTTAAATATAAAATTGTGAAATTTTAGATACATTTAGATCAATATTTAATCAGGCCTATTTTGAAACAATTTATTTCTTTAGATATTTATTCAATTTAATTAAAGGTATAGGCTACCTATTTCTCACCAATGTAGCAGATGAGCTGAGCCCAAAGAAAGGATGGGAAATTTGAGTCAACAAGGGCAGACTTGAGGTGCCTACGTCTAGAGGAAGAGACATTTTTAACTAGGTTTAGCTGGAGCATAATTAGGGCATGTCCAGGTCCTATGTCACAGTATGTTTCATTTTTATTCATTCTTAGGATGTGAACGTCGCTGGCAAGACCAACATTTGTTGCCCATCAGAACTGCCCTTAGAAGGTGGTGGTCAGCCACCTCTTGACTCACTGCAGTCCATGTGGTGTAGGTACATCCACAGTGGTATTTTGTAGAGGGTTCCAGGATTTTGACCCGACGACAATGAAAGAATGGCGATATATTTCCAAGTTGGGATGCTGTGTGATTTGGAGGGGAACTTGCAGGTGGTGATGTTCCCATGCACCTTCCGTCCTTGTTCTTCCAGATGGTAGTGGTCCTGGGTTTGGAAGGTGCTGTTGAAGAAATCATGACAAGTTGCTGCGGTGCACGTTGTAGATCAGGGTTGTCCAACCTTTTCGGGCGGAGGGCCGGATTCCGATTTTTGCTCAGCCCAAAGGGCCGGTGAGCAAATTTCAAAAGATAAAGGCCTGAAAAATTTATCTTAGTAATAAAAAGTTATTGGTCCATGAGTGATGAATGCTCAACTTTCAGCATCAATCTTCCTTTTCTTGCTGTATCCATGGGCTGCCACCTATGGGTGGGAAGTGACTCTTAACTTTCAAATGGTTACAAAACTACCAACACGTCTTATGCTTTCCCTGGTTGACACTTCCCAGCAAACAACTAAAATCTTGGATAATCTCTATGACTCTAATCTGGATACAGGAAATAGGGCAGACTGGGTTTTTAAAAATTACTAGATTTTCTTCAACAATTCCTCCCTTCACCCACCTTGCACCAGGAGCAGAAACTCACCTTCCCCCACACAGTCCCTGCGAGCACCAATCCCCCCACACCCCCGACTCCTCGAGCTCCCCTCCCCCCGCACCCCCGACTCCTCGAGCTCCCCTCCCCCAGATACCAGCTCCTCCCCTCCCCCCACACCCCCTGACTCCTCAATTTCCTTTCCCCCCAGATCCCCGAATCCTCGAGCTCCCCTCCCCCCACACCCCCGACTCCTTGAGCTCCCCTCCCCCCACACCCCCGACTCTTCGAGCTCCCCTTCCCTCGCACTCCTGACCTAGAGCTCATCTCGCCCCCTCACCCCCAACTCCTCAAGCTCCCCTCCCCAGATCCCAGCTCCTCCCCTCCCCCCATACCCCCGACTCCACGAGCTCCCCTTCCCCCACACCCCGACTCCTTGAGCTCCCCTCAGCCCAGACCCCAGCTCCTCGAGCTCCCCTCCCCGCAGACCTCGCCTCCTTGAGGTCCCCTCCCCCCACACCCCCCAGCACCTCGAGCTCCCCTCCCCCCACACCCCCAGCACCTCGAGCTCCCCTCCCCCACACCCTCTAGCACCTCGAGCTCCCTCCCCCGCACCCCTGGCTCCTCGAGCTCCCTCCCCCGCACCTCCAGCTCCTCAAGCTCCCCTACCTCCACATCCCTGACTCATTACGCTCACCTCCCCTCACACCACAGACTCCTCGAGCTCCCCTCTCAACGACCTCTGACTCCGACTTCTCTTCTCCGCCGCTGATTCCCACCATAGATGCCCAGCACTAATTCTGGTTTCCCTTCTCTGCCACTGATTCCCGCTGCTGCCGACTCCACTGCTCCACCACTGATTCCCTTCTTCACTGCCGCCAACTTCCCTTCTCCACCGACTCCAACTCCCCTTCTCTGCTACTGATTCCAACTTCCCTTCTGCACCGCAGACTGCTCAAGCTCACCTCTTCACCGTCACCTCAATGAGTTCACCTACCTTCCCCAATGCTTTTTATTGGCTAGCTTCCATGGTGGACAGCACCAGGATTGACAGACCTGAACAAAGTGCACTATGATTGGCGGGCCAGAATGAAACCTTTGGCAGGCCGGAGTGTGGCTCATGGACCGTATGTTGGACAACCTTGTTGCAGATGGTACACATAGCATCCACGGTGTATCAGTGGTGGAGGGAGTGAATGTTTAAGGTTGTAGATGGGTTGTCAATCAAGCAGGCTGCTTTTGCTGCAGAAGTTGTTGAGCCTCTTGAGTGTTGTTGGAGCTGCACCCATCCAGGCAAGTGGAGAGTATTCCATCACACTCCTGATGTGCCTTGTAGATGGTGGACAGGCTTTGGAGAGTCAGGATGTAAATCACTCGCCACTGAATACCCAGCCTCTGACCTGCCCTTGTAGCCACAGCATTTATGTGGCTGGTCCAGTTAAGTTTCTGATTAGTGGTGACCCCCAGGATGTTGATGGTGTGGGATTCAACAATAATAATGGTGTTGAATGCCAAGGGGAGATGGTTAGATTCTCTCTTGTTGGAGAGGGTCATTGCCTGGCACAAATGTTACTTGCTACTTATTTGCCCAAGCCTGAATGTTGCATGTGGGCACAGACTGTTTCATTATCTGCGATGTTGCAAATGGAACTGAACACTGCTCAATCATCTGTGAATATCCTCATTTTTGACATTATGATGGAGGGAAGGTCACTGATTAAACAGGAGCTGAGTGATCCTGGCGGAACCCAAACTGAGCATCAATGAGAAGGTTATTGGTGGGTAAGTGCTACTTGATAGTGCTTACGATGACACCTTCCATTTCTTTTCTGATCATTGAGAGTAGACTGATGAGGCGATAATTGACTGAATTGGATTTGTTCTACTTTTTGTGGACAGGACATACCTGGGCAATTTTTCACATTGGCAGGGAGATGCCAGTGTTGTAGCTGTAGTGGAACAGCTTGAATAGAGGCACGGCTAGTTCTGGAGCACAAGTTTTCAGCACTACAGCTGCGATGTAGTTGGGGCCCATAGCCTTTTCTGTATCCAGTGCCCTCAGCTGTTTTTTGATATCATGTGGTGTGAATCGAATTGACTGAAGACTGGCATCTGTGGTGGTGGGAAATTCAGAGGAAGCTGAGATGGATCATCCATTTGACACTTGTGGCTGAAGTTGGTTGCAAATGTTTCAGCCTTGTGTTTTGCATTCACATGCTGGGCGCTACCATCATTGAGGATGTGACTCATGATAGACTGAAGTGCTTCAAGAAGAAGTTGTCTATCCTGAAATATATCTTTGGTTTTGAGTAGAGGGTGAATTTCTTCTCTGTCAGATGTAAGGCTTAGCAGGCATTCATGAGGTCCAAGTTACATTGCTTTGGCTGCTTGTCCTGGATGCTCTGTGTCTAGTGGGAGCCATTCAAAATGAAGTGTCATCCTGGTGAAGCTACAGGACTACTTGCGTGCCAAACAGCGTAAGCTGCATGCGATAGACAGAGCTAAGCGATCCCACAACCAACGGATCAGATCTAAGCTCTGCAGTTCTGCCACGTCCAGTTGTGAATGGTGGTGAACAATTAAACAACTAACTGGAGGAGGTGGCTCCACAAATATCCTCATCCTCAATGATGGGGGAGCCCAGCGCATCAGTGCGAAAGATAAGGTGAAGCATTTGCAATAATCTTCAGCCAGAAGTGCCGAGTAGCTGGTCATGTTGCATAACTCCATCTCCTCTATCTCTGTAACCTCCTCCAACCACCATATAGCCTGAGATCTCTGTACTCCTCCAATTCTGCCTGCTTGCACATCTCCTATTTTAGTTAGCAGCTGTGCTTTAACTGCCTGGGCCCTAAGCTCAGGATTCCTTCCTTAAAGCTCCCCCTAATTATCTGCCCTAATAATTCCTTATGTGGTTCAGTGTCAAATTTTGTTTGCTAACCCTCTTGTGAAACACCTTGAGATGTTTTATTACATTAAAGGCGCTATATAAATGCAAGTTTCTGTTCTTGTTTTTGTTGTCATATACCAGGGCCACTTTGGGGAGAGATGCCATTTATTTCTGCTCTTGCTAACTAGTAGTATTTGGTTTCTATTGGATAAGTTTGGTGTCCATTGCTGATGTAACTTCTACCCCCCAATCTTTTTGCCCTGCCTAGTTAGTGTCCGCTTTCACCCTTCTACCCTTCCTCTTATATCAGAACCTTCCCCTCTTATGTACAGCTGTCCAGTGCCCAGTAGCATTCTAGGGCAGACAATTGCTTATTGTTCACATTGGTGTTTGAAGGTGACGGGGTGTCCTTGGGCTCTCAACTCTTTGCCCTGGGGGAGTGGTTGCCTAATATACTGTTGGGTGGTCTTCTCTAGCACTTTAATGACTATGATGGTGAATGTCTGCGCTGCCCAGGGTATCTGTGTGACTCTTCTGTTTCCTCTAACAGATTGATGTTGCCATGTGAGTACAGGGTGAGGAGATCCCTTAACAGGAGGATCTTTTACCAAATAGCAAATTAACACCTTCTTTTAGAATTTTCAGTACGGTGGGATGGAACATCTGATAATACCTTGGTTTCAGAGGGCAGGCTTAATGTTCTAGGGGACTTAGAGGACAAATCTGTGAAGATGCCAATATGATAGTCATGGAGGTGCAGATCTCTGCAGTCCCCTCCAGCTGTATACTGCCTCCTCAACACTTTGCTGCTTTGAATCGGCCTACTATACGTTCCCCATGCCTTGCCCTACCACTAGTGGAAGAACATTCAGCTGCATTGATCATAACCTCTAGAACCGCCTTCCTAAAACTCTCCACCTTTAAAAACTTTCTTAAAGCCCATCTCTTTATCGAAACTGTCAATCATGCAAATCTCCTTCTTCCTGATTTTTATTCATTTTGTTACGCCTAGCCATGAAGGACTTTGGGACATTTCTTCACAACAAAGATGCTATATAAATGCAAGCTATTGCTGTATTACTCTGCTGATGTTTTGGATTATTTAAAATGGTGGGGGGATTATTTTTTGAATTTAAAGGTCACAGGGCAGTTTGTGCTTGATAAAGAAAAAAAATCTGCTGCCTCTTCATTCCAGTGTACTTGATGGCGTCAAAACAAGACCCAATTTTCCAAAATGAAAATTTGACAGGAAAGGTTGGAGTGAAAAAATATATGGTTGTTTGGGTCCTCCAAAATTAGCAGAATCCAAAGATTAACAGAAAATGCTGGGCATATGCAACAATATGATCCATTTGAAGCTTGATATTGATAGATTGATATTTCAAGTTGAGACCGTTTGTTAACTTATCAGTTTCTTTTCAGATGCTACATTTCTATTATTCTTCATCTTTATATGCACACGAGCTGCACATATTGGAAAATCATACGTGTGCTATCTATATGGGGGGACTTTTGGAGACCAATTTGGAAGCACTGGGGAGGGCAAATAAATTTAGGAGAAAAAGTGTTGGGCCTGTTTGCCAATGAGTTCCCATGCCGCCCACTTTTCCCGGGGGGGGGGGGGGGGGGGGGGGGGCTGGGTCTGAAGCCAGCAACACACATGTCCACGGCAAAAAGCTGATTAAGGTAGTCCAGGGATCAATTTTCAGTGATTTCCCAGCACAAGGCAATTTTGTCAGTGTCACATGGACCCCCTGCTGTGTCAGCACCCCAGCAAACTTGAAGAAGGTGGCTACATAGTGGGAGGTCAGAGCTGTGCGAGACTTCAAGGCTTTTTAATGTTTGCCGGCAAGAAGTGGCAAGGCTGATGCATTCCATGTCAGAGGCTTGCCGCTGTATAAGGATCTCCTGCAGACTGATGTATCTGATAGTGCTTGGACTGATGCAGTGCCAGCCACACCCCTGATAATGAAGGTGCCTCCATTGCATCCCTGCCAGTCCTGTTGCTTTCCCCTCAGCAGCGTTCTCACTGGGGACAATGTGAAAGTTGCCGGCCACCCTCCCATTTCTGGAAGAATGACCCGCTGCCCCTAATTGGATGGCACTCCCAGAGTTGGGTTTTTAATTGGCCAGCTCATGCAAGATCGTGCCTGAAGTCCTCCTGCTGCTGTGAATGGGGTCAGTACCCGAAAATGGTCCTGACGCCCGAAGATTTTCGAAGTCTGGAAGATTCAGCCCTATGATTTTCTGCCCACTGATTCTACTGCAGGTACCAAATATAGAAGAGCAGTACTGCTGGGAGTGCATCCTGCACATTTCAGGAGAGTTACAGATCAGGAAGCTCATTTGGTCCATCTTTGCATGTCCATTCAGAAAGATCCTACAGTCCCTCTAATACAGCATACAATTATTCATCAAACGATTCCAGGGATTTCACTTCCACTACTCTTCCTAGAAGTTTATTCCATACATTTATCTGTCATTCTGTAACGAATTTCCTAATATTCGTCCCAGATTTACCTCCTACTAGTTTGAATCTATGTCTCCTTGTAATCTTAAGTTACGTTCTGGGTTTATCTTTCCCAATAACTGTCTTATATGTCTCTATAAGACCATGTCACAGATACACACCCTTTCCAGGCTGATAAGCCTCTTCACTCAGTTTTGCCTTATGACGCTGACCTTTGACTCTGAGGTTCGTCTTGTGGCTCTTCTCTGCACTGCTTCCTGCATTTGAATGGTACTTTTGTGCCTTGGTGACCAGAATAGATTAAATATTCAAGGCATGACCCAACCAGGTTGTGCACAATTTGCTCTGACTTATATTCTATTGTTTTGGCTGTGCAGTTCAATATTCTATTAGCTTTATCATAGAATTATTGAATGATACAGCACAGAAGGAGGCCATTCAGCCTACTATACTTGTGCTTGTTCTTTGAAAGAACTAACCCAATTAATCTCACTCATCTGTTTTTTCCCCATAGCCCTGTAATTTTTTTAATTCCAAGTAGTTATTCAATTTCCTCTTGAAATTTATTATTTAATCTGCTTCAATAACCCTTTCAGGCAGTATATTCCAAATTGTAACAACTCGCTGCATAATTTTTTCCCCTCATGTTGCCTCTGGTTCTTTTGCCAATTACTTTAAATCTGTGTCCTTTGATTACCAATTGTTCTGCCATTGGAAACAGTTTTGCCTTATTTACTCGATCAAAACCCTTCAAGGTTTTGAACACCTCTATCAAATCTCCACTTAACCTGCTCTGCTGTAAGGAGAACAACTGCAGTTTCTCTTGTACCCCCCCCCCCCCCCCCATTGTAACTGAAGTTTTTCATCCCTAGTACCATTCTAGTAAGTCTCTTCTGCACCATCTCTAAAGCCTTGACATTCCTTCCTAAGGTATCATGCCCCAGAATTGTACACAATATGCCAGATGAGGCCTATTTAGTGTTTTATAAAGGTTTAGCATAACTTCCTTGTTTTTGTACTCTATGACTCTACTTATAAAAACAAGGATCCTGCATGCGCTTTTAACAGCCTTCTCAGCTTGTCCCACCAGCTTTAAAGATTTCAGTGTGTACACCCCAGGTCTCTCTGTTCATGCATCCCTTTTAAAATTGTATCATTTAGTTTATTTTGCCTCTTCGCATCCTTACAACCAAAATTAATCACTCCACGCTTCTCTGCAATAATTTCAGCTTCCTGTTTAATTTCTTGTAGGTCTTCTTTTTCTGTTTCATTTTAATCATTATATCTCTAGTCATTCAGGGTGTCCTAGCTTTGGATCCCCTTCCTTTCCCCCTCAAGGCAATGTGGCTAACCCCTGCCCAAGCTATCTCCTCTTTGAGGCCTCCCATTGCTCATTTACGATTTTACTTGCCAATCTTTCATTCCAATCCACCCAGGCCAGTTCCCATTTCAACTCACTGAAATTATCCCTCCTCAAGTTGAGTATTTTCACATTTGATTTTTCCTTGTCCTTGTTGATTGCTGCTTTGCATTTGTTGGACACATTGAATGTTAATTCTATTCAAACTCCTCGATCTCTTCAGGCTTCATCCATAGCCATTTCAATATAATTTATGAACTGTATGTGACTTTTAATTTTTCTTCCCATGTCCAGTACATTACATTGGTCTGCATTAAATCTCATCTATCATTTTTATATCCACCTACATATTCTATCCAACTCATTCTGCAATTTCTGAGTGCCTCCTCTCATTCCCCTACCTTTCTTATTTGATGTCATCTGCAAATTTGATCACATTGCATTGTGTTCTTAATCCAGGTAATTTAAGTAAATTAAAAACAACAGTGGTTCCAATACTGAGCCTTGAGACATCCCATTCATTACTTCCCAACATCCTAACCTCCCTAACGGGCACTCATTTTGTACCCCAATACATAAAGTCCATGACAGGGAAACAACCATTGTGATTGATATATATGCTAGTCAAGGCTCGAATTTACCTTCTGCAGTAAATGTGTATATCTCACGCACATATATATATTAGCTGATGTTATGTGACATTGTACATAAGGATTAAACCCAATTATAATCTTCAGCTGTAGCACAGTTAGAGGGCTGGAGATATTTAGACCAGTCCTTTTTGTATTTACATTATAAATTAATCTGTGCACAATTCTAACATAAACTGGAGATATGAACTTGTCTCAGTAATAGCATTTTACTGCCCATCCATTGGGCACCAGACAGACAGAGAAGATCAAATTACAGCCTGACAACTTTTAAGTAGAAAGTTTAATTATAAATGTGGGCATGAGAAGTTACAAAGGAAAACATTCACATGGAGTGCACACAGATGTAAATTTTTTTATACATACACAACTTACATATTGGTTTCCACTAAAGCTATTATTTCATTGTTTCGCTGAGCTTTGACATTTTCAATAGCAAATGGTTGGAATGCCATCTATTTTAGTTCCGTGTCTTAACTCGCACCAAAGCCTGTTCCCCTATTACCCCTGTGCTCGCTGACCTATATTAGTTCCCAGTCAAGCAACATCTTGACTTTAAAATTCTCAACCTTGTTTTCAAATCCCTCCTTGGCCTTGCTCCTCCCTATCTCTGTAATCTCCTCCAGCCCCACAACCCTCCCAGTGACCTGCGGTCTTCTAATTCTGGCCACATGTGCATCCCTGATTTTAATCGCTGCACTATTGATGGCCACACCTTCAGTTGCCTAGGCTCTAAGCTCTGGAATACCCTCCCTAGACCTCGCTGCCTTTCCACTTCATTTTCCTCCTTTAAGACACTCCTTAAAACCTACCTCTTTGACCAAGATTTTGGTCATCTGACCTAATATCTCCTTTTGTGGCTTGTTGTCATACTTTGTTTTATAATGCTCCTGTGCAGCACCTTGGGACATTTTATCATGTTAAAGGTGTTATATAAATATAAGTTGTTGTTGTAATATTGACAAGTTGGCAGCAAACAAGTAATAGCTACAAAGCAGTTTTACAAGGTAAAGGATTGACTAAGATGGGGGTGTGGGTGAGGGACGAACCATTCTACTTGAATGAAAACAGAAAATGCTGTAATTACACAGCAGGTCTGTCACATCTAAAGGTATGGATAATGTGTGGGTGTGTCAGTTGTGGCACAGTTGGTAGCACTTCCACCTCCGAGTCAAAAGATTGTGGGTTTAACTCCCACTCCTGAGACTTGCGCGCAAAAAATTCTAGGCTGAAATTCCATTGCTGAGGAAGCGCTGCATTGCTGGAGGTGCTGTCTTTTGGTTGAGACTTTAAATTGAGACCCTGCCTGGTCTTTCAGTTATATGCAAAAGATCGCATGGTACTATATTGAAGAAGAGCAAGAGAGTTATAGGAACATAGGAGCAGGAATAGGCTATTCAGCCCATCGAGCCTGCTCCGCCATTCAATTATATCATGGCTGATCGTCTACCTCAATGCCACTTTCCTGTGGTATCCCCATAGCCCTTGATGGAAAAGTCCTGGGGAAAATTGATGTACTGAGAGATTTGGGTGTTCAGGTCCATTGTTCCCTGAAGGTGGCAACGCAGATCAATAGAGTGGTCAAGAAGGCATACGGCATGCTTTCCTTCATCGGACGGGGTATTGAGTACAAGAGTTGGCAGGTCATGTTACAGTTGTAAAAGACTTTGGTTCGGCCACATTTGGAATACTGCGTGCAGTTCTGGTCGCCACATTACCAAAAGGATGTAGATGCTTTGGAGAGGGTGCAGAGGAGGTTCACCAGGATGTTGCCTGGTATGGAGGGCGCTAGCTATGAAGAGAGGTTGAGTAGACTAGGATTATTTTCATTAGAAAGACGGAGGTTGAGGGGGGACCTTATTGAGGTGTACAAAATCATGAGAGGTATAGACAGGGTGGATAGCAAGAAGCTTTTTCCCAGAGTGGGGGATTCAATTACTAGGGGTCATGAGTTCAAAGTGAGAGGGGAAAAGTTTAGGGGGGATATGCGTGGAAAGTTCTTTACGCAGAGGGTGGTGGGTGCCTGGAACGCGTTGCCAGCGGAGGTGGTAGACGCGGGCACGATGGCGTCTTTTAAGATGTATCTAGACAGATACATGAATGGGCAGGAAGCAAAGAGATACAGACCCTGAGAAAATAGGCGACAGGTTTAGATAGAGGATCTGGATCGGCGCAGGCTTGGAGGGCCAAAGGGCCTGTTCCTGTGCTGTAATTTTCTTTGTTCTTTGTCATTAGTATCCGAATATCTATCGATTTCTGTCTTGAACATGCTCAATGATTAAGGTTCCACAGCCCTCTGGGGTAGAGAATTCCAAAGATTCACCACCCTCTGTAGAAAAATTCCTCCTCATCTTGGTCTTAAATGGCCTACCCCTTATTCTGAGACTATGTCCCCTGGTTCTAGACTCACCAGCCAGGGGAAATATCTAGCTACATCCACCCTGTATGAATTTTGCAAGTTTCATGCGAACACCTCTCATTCTTCGAAACTCTAGAGAATACAGGCCCAGTTTCCTCAATTTCTCATCATAAGACAATCCTGTCATCCCAGGGATTAGTCTGATGAACCTCCTTTGTACTCCCTTTATGGCAAGTATATCCTTTCTTAGATGAGGAGACCAAAACTGTACACAATACTCCAGATACAGTCTCACCAAGACTTTATACAATTGAAGCAAGACTTCTTTACTCCTGTACTCTAAACCCCTTGCGATGAAGGCCAACATACCATTTGCCTTCTGAATTGCTTGCTGTACCAGCATGCTAGCTTTTAGTGACTCATGAACAAGGATACCCAGGTCCCTTTGGACATGAACACTTCCCAACCTCTCACTATTTAAGAAATACTCTGTTTCTGTTTTGTTCTACCAAAGTGGATAACTTCACACTTGTTCACATTATATTCCATCTGCCATTTTCTTGTTCATTCACTTAGCCTGTTCAGGTCCCCTTGAAGCCTCCTTGCATCCTCCTCACAACTTATATTCCCACCTAGTTTTGTGTCATCAACAAATTTGGAAATATTACATTCGGTCCCCACATCCAAATCATTTATATAGATTGTAAACAGCTGTGTCCTCAGCACTGATCCTTGCGGTATTCCACTAGTAACAGCCTGCCATCCTGAGAACGACCCGTTTTTTCCTACTCTCTGTTTTCTGTCTGTTAACCAATTGTCAATCCACCCCAATATATTACCCCCAATCCCATTTTCTCAATTTTGTTTACTAATCTCCTATGTGGGGCCTTCTGAAAATCCAAATACACAACAAGGTCTCCTTTATCTATGCTACAAGTAACATCCTCAAAAAACTCCAACGTTTGTCAAACATAATTTCCCTTTCATAAATCCATGTTGAATTTGCCCAATCATATCATTAAGTTCTAAGTGTCCAGTTATCACATCCTTTATAATAGACTATAACATTTTCACTACTACTGAAGTCAAACTAACAGGTCTGTATTTCCCCGTTTTCTCTCTCCTTCCTTTCTTAAATAGTGGGTTTACATTTGCTAATTTCCAGCCTGCAGGAACTTGTCTAGAATCTATAGAATTTTGAAAGACAACCATCAATGCATCCACTATCTCTATAGCCACCTCCTTCAACACTCTGGGATGTAGCTCATCTGGTCCAGGGGATTTATCAACTTTCAATTCAGTTAATCTTTCGAGTACTATCTCTTTATTGATACTAATTTCTTTCAGTTCCTTATTTTCACAAGTCCCTTGTTTCCCTAGTATTTCTGGGAGATTTTGTGTATCTTCCTCCGTGAAGACAAACACAAAGCAATTGTTTAGTTTCTCTGCCATTTCCCTATTCTCCATTATAATTTTTTAAAAATTCATTCATGGGATGTGGGCGTCTCTGGCTAGGCCAGCATTTATTGCCCATCCCTAATTGTCCTTGAGAAGGTGGTGGTGAGCTGCCTTCTTGAACCGCTGCAGTCCATGTGAGGTAGGTACACCCACAGTGCTGTTAGGAAGGGAGTTCCAGGATTTTGACTCAGTGACAGTGAAGGAACGGCGATATAGTTCCAACTCAGGATGGTCTGCGACTTGGAGGTGAACTTGCAGGTGGTGGTGTTCCCATGCATTTGCTACCCTTGTCCTTCTAGTTGGTAGAGGTCACGGGTTTGGAAGGTGCTATCTAAGGAGCCTTGGTGTGTTGCTGTAGTTCATCTTGTAGATGGTACACACTGCTGCCACTGTGCATCGGTGGTGAATGTTTGTGGATGGGGTGCCAATCAAGTGGGCTGCTTTGCCCTGGATGCTGTCGAGCTTCTTGAGTGTTGTTGGAGCTGCACCCATCCAGGCAAGTGGAGATTATTCCATCACACTCCTGACTTGGGCCTTGTAGATAGTGGACAGGCTTTGGGGAGTCAGGAGGTGAGTTACTTACTGCAGGATTCCTAGCCTCTGACCTGTTCTTGTAGCCACAGTATCTTTATGGCTACTCCAGTTCAGTTTCTGGTCAAAGGTAACCCATAGGATGTTGATAATGGGGGATTCAGCGATCGTAATGCCATTGAATGTCAAGGGGAGATGGTTAGATTCTCTCTTGTTGGGGATGGTCATTGCCTGGCACTTGTGTGGCGCAAATGTTACTTGCCACTTCTCAGCCCAAGCCTGGATATTGTCCAGGTCTTGTTGCATTTCTACACGGACTGCTTCAGTATCTGAGGAGTTGCAATGGTGCTGAACATTGTGCAATCAACGAACATCCCCACTTATGACCTTATGCTTTAAGAAGGTCATTGATGAAGCAGCTGAAGATGGTTGGGCCTAGGACACTACCCTGAGGAACTCCTGTAGTGATGTCCTGGAGCTGTGATGATTGACCTCCAACAACCACAACCATCTTCCTTTGTGCTAGCTATGACTCCAACCAGCGATGAGTTTTCCCCCTGATTCCCATTGACTTCAATTTTGCTAGGGGTCCTTGATGCCATTCTCGGTCAAATGCCGCCTTGATGTCAAGGGCAGTCACTCTCACCTCACCTCTTGAGTTCAGCTCTTTTGTCCATGTTTGAACCAAGGCTGTAATGAGGTCAGGAGCTGAGTGGTCCTGGCAGAACCCAAACTGAGCGTCACTGAGCAGGTTATTGCTAAGCAAGTGTCGCTTGATAGCATTGTCGATGGCGAATTCATCACTTTACTGATGATTGAGAGTAGACTGATTTTCTCCTGTCTCCACCTGTAAAGGACCCACAGTTGTCCTTGCTAATCTTTTCTTTTTTACATACATAAAGAAGCTTTTTCTGTCCGCCTTTATGTTTCTCACTAGCTTGCATTCATATTTGCTTTTCTCTTTATTAGTTTTTTGGTCAACCTTTGCCAGATTCTAAATTGCTCCCAATCCTCGAGCTTACCACTTTTTCTGGCAACCTTATAAGCCACTTTCTTTGATCTAATGTAATCTATCCTCAGTGTCCTGGCTAATATTTATCCCTCAATCAACATCACAAAAACAGATTATCTGGTCATTATCATGTTGCTGTTTGTGGGAGGTTGCAGTGTGCAACTTGGCTGCTGTGATTCCCACATTATAACAACAACCGCATTTCAAAAGTATTTCATTGGCTGTGAAGCACTTTGGGACATCCTAAGATTATAAAACTATATAAAGGCAGGTTTTTTTTGGAGGGGTGGGGGGCCTTTAGAGTGCTCTCCCCTCAGGCTGCATGTTTTACTAACACTCACAAAATTCCGCTTTAAATCTGCCAGGCTCCCAGCTGATTGGACAAGTCTGCGCAGCTTCAGTGCAGCTACTGGGTTTGCTCCGCCCACATTTCCGTGGTAAGCTGGAACTTGGGTCTGGAAGTTAAAACTTTTGCGAGGGCCTGAGCGGATCGAGCGGCAGAATGTCCGGCACCAGGAAGGTACGGTGATTAATGTGACAATTGCACCGCTTCTACCGGGGCAGAGGGGTTAGACAGACAGAAGGTGAGAGGGTCTCAATCGGCTGGAGGATCTCTCCTGCCCCAGGGAAAGGCCTTTGTCAGGTCTGCAACTGGCCAGAGGGAGGATAATTCAGTCATTGACGATGCTCCTACCTCAAGGGACGCAGAATTGAGAGAACTTGAAACAAACAGAAAATACTGGAAACACTCAGTTGGTCAATCGGCACCTGTATAAAGGACAGAGTTAATGTTTCAGGTGTGGCTTTGTTATCAGAAATAGACATGAGCGACATTTAAAAAGGAGCACAACAAAGGAAATTGCAGAAACAGTTTCACAGGGGAATATTATCAAGTAATTAAACTGCAGAAAGAGGATGACTGTTATGACTTTCTGTTGTTTTTCTGGTTCCCAGATGTTGGAAAGAATCACACTTTAAAGTTGGAAATGGCTGGAGTCAGTCTTGTTTATTGAAGCACCAGGCTCTGCGATAGAACCTGATTCAACTGGTTGTTGTGTAACATATAGCCTGCAGCTGTGAATGTGGCCACCCCCCCCTCCCCCAGAACACTTACACATAATGAGTTCCCAGCTAATTAGTTCCTAACACTTTACAGATAGTATAGTAATATATAACATGTGTAACATCCCTCTTTCTTGAAAACATAATGCCCCTATATCAATGTAACTGTCAATATAAATTATGACTATCATCTGATTTGTGGAAATAATCTGAACCCCTTTTTAAGAGTCTTTTATAGCTTGTATTTTAAAAAAATATTCACGTATCGCTTGGGTGGTAAGATGTTGTGTCGCCCTCTTGTAGATTTGGCATTTGTTGCTCTCAGTGGTGAGTTGGCACGCCGTACAGGCAATGTTGTGTCACTTGCTGGTGATAATGTTGTTTTGCTAGGTAGTGATGTTTCCGGTGTTGTTGATTGTCTTTTCTGTTGTTCCAGCTCAGGTGTAGGTCGAATATGGATTCTGTTCCTTCTCATTTGGTTACCAGTTTCGGTCTTGATGTTATATGACCTTGGAGTCTTGGCTTTGCTAACAACGTTTGCTGTACGATAGCGACGTTTAAGAGACATCTTGACAAATATATGAATAGGAAGGGAATAGAGGGATATGCGCCCCGGAAGTGCAGAAGGTGTTAGTTTAGGCAGGCATCAAGATCGGCGCAGGCTTGGAGGGCCGAATGGCCTGTTCCTGTCCTGTTCTTGCTCCAGGTTTTCATGATTGGATCCTGTAGATGTACAGTTTATCTTTTCAACAGCTCTGGTAGGGATTTAGCATGCTTGTTGAAATGTTGCCCTCCTCTTACCTGTGCTTCAATGAGTTGTTGTCTCACTTCCTCCTGTTCACTTGAAGGATGTATTTTGCTTGGCAGAGTTGTCTTATATTTTTTTTCCATTTAACAACTCTGCAAGTGATTTCATGTCAGCTTTGAGAGGTGTGGATCGGAATGACAATAACGCCTGGTTTGGGTCTTCCTTCGTCTCTTGGCGTTTCACAAGTGTTCTTTTGACTGTCTGGACGTGTCTTTCTATAAATCCATGTCCCCATGGGTAGTGTGGTAATGAGGTGATGGAACCCATACTGGTCAGCGAATTCCTTAAATTCTGTGGATGTAAATTGGGTGCCATTGTCACATATTAACCTTTCAGGAATCCCTTGCTCAGCGAACAGAACTCGTATTGCTGAGATTATTGTTGTGGGTCTCCAGTCTTTCATCTTCCGGATGAAAGGGAATTTTGAGTAGTAGTCTGCGACTATGAGATATCATTCTTGATTATGTGTGAATAAATTGACTCCTACAGTATGTCATGGTCTGGGTGTTACTTCGGTAGCTATCATCTCTATCTGTTGTGAGTTTCTGTACTTCTGGCATACATTGCATGTAGACACCATATTTTCAATATCTTTGTATTTGCCTATCCTGTGAATAGCTGATTTGGCTCTGAGCTTATACTTCTCCATATGGCCTTCCTGTAACCTTTGGAGAAGTTCTTCTTGCATTGTTTTGGGTATGATTATTCTGGATCAGGCCAGCAGAATGCCATCTTCTAGTGAGATGTCATCTCTGATAGACTTTTCCTTTTTGGCCTCCTTGTCTTGAGAGACAATGGGTAAGCGCCTAGAGGTGGTCAGTGGTTTGTGGAGCAGCGCCTGGAGTGGCTATAAAGGCCAATTCTAGAGTGACAGACTCTTCCACAGGCGCCGCAGGTGAAGCTGGTTGTCCGGGCTGTTACACAGTTGGCTCTCTCCTTCGACCTCTGTCTCTTTTCCTGCCAACTACTGAGTCTCTTTGAATCACCTCTCTTCAGTCCTGCCTTTGTAGCTGTCCTCGAGCTCTGGCAATCACTGGCAACTGGCTCCCACGACTTGTGGTCAATGTCGCAGGACTTCATGTCGTGTTTGCAGACGTCTTTAAAGCGGAGACATGGACGGCAGGTGGGTCTGATACCAGTGACGAGCTCGCTGTACAATACGTCCTTGGGGATCCTGCCATCTTCCATGTGGCTCACGTGGCCAAGCCATCTCAAGCGCCGCTGGCTCAGTAGGATGTACATGCTGGGGATGTTGGCCGCCTCGAGGACTTCTGCATTGGAGATACGGTCCTGCCACCTGATGCCAAGGATTCTCCGGAGACAGCGAAGATGGAATGCGCTGAGATGTTGCTCTTGGCTGACATACGTTGTCCAGGCCTCTCTGCCTTAGAACAAGGTATTGAGGACACGGGCTTGAAACACTCGGACTTTTGTGTTCTGTGTGAGTGCGCCATTTTCCCACACCCTCTTGGCCAGTCTGGACATAACAGCCGATGCCTTTCCCATGCGCTTTTTGATTTCTGCATTGAGAGACAGGTTACTGGTGATAGTTGGAGCCTAGGTAGGTGAACTCCTGAACCACTTCCAGAGCGTGGTCGCAGATATTGATGGATGGAGCATTTCTGACGCCCTGTCCCATGATGTTTGTTTTCTTGAAACTGATGGTTAGGCCAAATTTGTTGCAGGCAGTCGCAAACCTGTCGATGAGTCTCTGCAGACACTCTTCAGTGTGAGATGTTAAAGCAGCATCGTCAGCAAAGAGGAGTTCCCTGATGACCTTCAGTACTTTGGTCTTCGCTCTAGAACGGGCAAGGTTGAACAACCTGCCATCTGATCTTGTGTGGGGGAAAATTCCTTCGCAGATAGACCAGTACTGCTGTATTGCTGGCTGTGTGTGATGTATCCTATCAGGCCATCCCTGGATCACTTGCTCAGAGAGCATCTGTAACTCCTCGTCTTTGCTGGTCTCATCTCTAATTTGACTTAGTTACGTTCACTAGGTGATGAATCTTTATGCCTAGATCTTCTATCTCATGTTTCTCCTGTGGTGACAACTGAGATCAGGTGTCTGCCAGCACCATTTCCCTTCCTGGCTTATATTTCAGAGTGAAATCATAACTCTGAAGCCTCAAGAGTAACCTCGGCAGTCTTGCTGGTGCTTTACATAGATTTTTCTTGCAGATCTGCTCTAGTGGACGATGATCGCTCTCCACTGTGAACTTTCTCCCATAGAGATATGTGTGGAACTTCTCACATCCATACACGACTGCCGAAAGCGCGCTCTCTATGTTGGCATATCTTGTCTCAGCTGAGGTCAGAGCTTTGGACGCAAATGCTATTGACTTTCGATCTTGTACCAGGGCTGCTCCCAGTCCTTTTGTCGAAGCATCTACTTGCAGAGTGACAGGTTTCTTTCTGTTATAGTATGACAGACTTGTCTCCTTGCATACTAACTTTTTGAAATTGTTGAAACTCCTGTCATGTGACTCTGACCACTGGTACTCCACATCTTCTTTCATCAGATCCCGCAGGTTTGCTGTGTGTTCCGACATGTGCGGAATAAAGGAGCTCGCGTATTGTATCAAACCAAGGAAACTTCTCAACTCTTTTTTTTTATTTATTCATGGGATGTGGGTGTCACTGGCTATGCCAGCATTTATTGCCCATCCCTAATTGTCCTTGAGAAGGTGGTGATGAGCTGCCTTCTTGAACCGCTGCAGTCCATGTGCGGTAGGTACACCCACAGTGTTGTTAGGAAGGGAGTTCCAGGATTTTGACTCCGCAACAGTGAAGGAATGGCGATATAGTTCCAAGTCAGGATGGTGTGTGATTTGGAGGGGAACGTGCAGGTGGTGATGTTCCCATGCATCTGCTGCTCTTGGCCTTCGAGGTGGTAGAGGTCGCGGGTTTGGAAGGTGCTGTCTAAGGAGCCTTGGTGCGTTGCTGCAGTGCATCTTGTAGATGGTACATACTGCTGCCACTGTGCGTCGGTGGTGGAGGGAGTGAATGTTTGTGCATATCAAGTGGGCTTCTGGTTCTGGATGGTGTCTAGCTTCTTGAGTGTTGTTGGAGCTGCACCCATCCAGGCAAGTGGAGATTATTCCATCACACTCCTGACTTGTGCCTTGTAGATGGTGGACAGGCTTTGGGGAGTCAGGAGGTGAGTTACTCGCTGCAGGATTCCTAGCCTCTGACCTGCTCTTGTAGCCACGGTATTTATATGGCTACTCCAGATCAGTTTCTGGTCAATGGTAACCCCCAGGATGTTGATAGTGGGGGATTCAGTGATGGTAATGCCATTGAATGTCAAGGGGAGATGTTTAGATTCTCTCTTGTTGGAGATGGTCATTGCCTGGCACTTGTGTGGCGTAAATGTTACTTGCCACTTCTCAGCCCAAGCCTGGATATTGTCCAGGTCTTGCTGCATTTCTGCACGGACAGCTTCAGTATTTGAGGAGCCGCGAATGGTGCTGGACATTGTGTAATCATCAGCGAACATCCCCACTTCTGACCTTACGATAGAAGGAAAGTCATTGATGAAGCAGCTGAAGATGGTTGGGCCCAGAACACTACACCTGAGGAACTCCTGCAGTCATGTCCTGGAGCTCAGATGTTTGACCTCCAATAACCACAGCCATCTTGCTTTGTGCTAGGTATGACTCCAACCAGCAGAGAGTTTTCCCCTGATTCCCAATGACTTCAGTTTTGCTAGGGCTCCTTGATGCCATACTCTGTCAAATGCTGCCTTGATGTCAAGGGCAGTCACTCTCACCTCACCTCTTGAGTTCAGCTCTTTTGTCCATGTTTGAACCAAGGCTGCAATGAGGTCAGGAGCTGTGTGGCCCTGACAGAACCCAAACTGAGCATCACTGAGCAGGTTATTGCTAAGCAAGTGCTGCTTGATGACACTGTTGATGACACCTTCCATCACTTTACTGATGATTGAGAGTAGACTGATGGGGCAGTAATTGGCTGGGTTGGACTTGTCCTGCTTTTTGTGTACAGGACATACCTGGGCAATTTTCCACATTGCAGGGTAGATGCCAGTGTTGTAGCTGTACTGAAACAGCTTGGCTAGGGGCGCGGCAAGTTCTGGAGCACAGGTCTTCAGTACTATTGCCGGAAAATTGTCAGGACCCATAGCCTTTGCAGTATCCAGTGCCTTCAGTCGTTTCTTGATATCACGTGGAGTGAATCGAATTGGCTGACGTCTGGCATTTGTGATGCTGGGGACTTCAGGAGGAGGCCGAGATGGATCATCAACTCGGCACTTCTGGCTGAAGATTGTTGCAAATGCTTCTGCCTTATCTTTCGCACTGATGTGCTGGGCTCCCCCATCATTGAGGATGGGGATATTTGTGGAGCCACCTCCTCCAGTTAGTTGTTTAATTGTCCACCACAATTCACAACTGGATGTCGCAGGACTGCAGAGTTTAGATCTGATCCGTTGGTTATGGGATCGCTTAGCTCTGTCTGTTGCATGCTGCTTATGCAGTCTGGCATGCAAGCAGTCCTGGGTAGTTGTTTCACCAGGTTGACACCTCATTTTGAGGTATGCCTGGTGCTGCTCCTGGCATGCCCTCCTGCACTCTTCATTGAACCAGGGTTGGTCTCCTGGCTTGATGGTAATGGTAGAGTGGGGGATATGCCGGGCTATGAGGTTACAGATTGTGGTTGAGTACAATTCTGTTGCTGCTGATGGCCCACAGCGCCTCATAGATGCCCAGTTTTGCATTGCTAGATCTGTTCAAAATCTATCCCATTTAGCACGGTGATAGTGCCACATAACACGATGGACAGTATCCTCAATGTGAAGGTGGGACTTTGTCTCCACAAGGACTGTGCGGTGGTCACTCCTACCAATACTCTCATCTCTTGGGACTTCCATCCCCAAGATGGCTGAGATTCTGTCGGCTTGACTCTGTCAGGTGTGTACACCATTCCGAAGAACTGACATTCTGTGACTTTCCCAGTGCATTTGTCTGTGTTTAACTTAATCCCAGCTTTCCTGGTTCACTCCATGGCTTCATGTAGATGATAGTCATGATCTTTTCCATCAGCACCATATATCTGGATATCATCAGCTCTGCTGACTGCTCCTTTGCATCCCCTCTATGTCTCGCCTAATTTCTGTTGGAACACATCCTGGTTCACTTTGAGGCCAAAGGGTAGACGCAGGAATTTGTACCGACCAAAGGGTGTGTTGAATGTTGTCAACAGTGAAGATTCTGTGTCTAGCTTCACATTCCAGTAGCCATTTCTGGCATCAAGCTTGCTGAAAACTTTTGCCATTGCCAGTGATGGTGTGATTTCTTCCAATGTTGGAATAGGGTAGTGATCCCTGTTTATTGCTTGATTAAGATCTTTGGGATCTAGGCAAATTCTTCGCTGTCCATTTGGCTTCTCTCTCACCACAATGGAATTTACCCAATATCTAGGCTCTGTGATTCTGGTGATCACCTTCTTTTCTTCCATTTCTTGGAGCTCTCTTTCAAGCTTTCCTTTTAGTTCTTCTGCTGGAACTTTACATGAGAGATGAATCACTGGTTTCATCGCTTGGTCAATAGTAATGTGATACTCAATATTTGAAGCATCCAACTGTCCCATCAACACACTCTGAGTACATTTGTACCAGATCTTCTTTGCTTCTTATCGGAGGGAACTTTTCAACAGGTGTACTATCTTCAACCCTCAGTGTCGCTGCCTTCACCTAATGGTTTATTGAGATAATCTGCAGCTCTTCACAACTGCTCAACCCCAGGATAGCAGGATCATCTGTTTCTGTGACGTAGAACATAGTTAACATTTTTTCCTTTTTGTGTCCCTTTGATTTGGGTTGTTCCTAGCTGTCGAATCTCAGTTCCACCGTATGCTGTTAGCATGATGTTGTTTGGTTTCAGAGCACCTTTCCTTGGATAACCATTTTTGTCCCAAATTTTCAGGAGAGATCTTCTGGTATAGTCTGAGTGGGATGATAATCTGCACTCCAGTATCAGTCTTCACCTTCAGATTTATCATTGTGGGCTTATTTCTCATCCTCTTCCTGATCTGAATGGTTGTGTGAATTTCTTTTCTCTGGGAACTGTCACATCCAGGCATGGCGGGGATCTCATAGAATTCTAACAGGATTTGACAGGGTAGATGCAGGAAGGATGTTCCCGATGGTTGGGGAGTCCAGAACCAGGGGTCATAGTCTAAGGATACGGGGTAAACCATTCAGGACTGAGATGAGGAGAAATTTCTTCACCCAGAGAGTGGTGAACCTGTGGAAATCACTACCACAGAAAACAGGTGAGGCCAAAACATTATATGTTTTCAAGAAGGAGTTAGACATAGCTCTTGGGTTTAAAGGGATCGAAGGATATGGGGCGAAAGTGGGAACAGGTTACTGAGTTGGATGATCAGCCATGATCATAATGAATGGCGGAGCAGGCTCAAAGGGCCGAATGGCCTACTCCTGCTCCTATTTTCTATGTTTCTATTTTGTGTAATTCTATGGTTCCTCTCTCTATCATGTTCTCAAACCTATCGCCATCTTCCAGGGTGTGGATGTTTTGGTTTCTTTCACTGTTCCTTCGCCCTGTAATTCTGGCTGTGATGATACGTTTACCACCTTCTTGCCTTGTTCTGCACATCTTTTCCCAGTGATTGGTCTTTCCGCAAGCTCTGCAGATTGATCCATGTGCAGGACATTTCCTTCTATCTGTCAATTCGTGTGGTCGTCCACAGCTCCTGCACGTCTTTCTCTCTGGTGTACATTCTTTAGTTGTTGGTTCACTGCATCGACCCTGCCGCCTGTCTCTTGGCTTAACTGAAGGATAGCCATTTGGGAAGTCAGAGTCTTCATCTGTCTGCTTGTGGCTTCATGTGCTCTGGCAGTGTTGTGCAGAACCCCATATGAGCTGATCTATCAGCCATTCATCTGTGTCCTTAAGTTTATATTTTCTGGCTGCATTTTTCAATTTTGTTACAAAATTGTCAATACACTCACCGAGATCCTGTCTGAGGCCTTGAAATTCATATCGGTATATCCGATGATTTGATTTTGGCTGGAGATGGGTGCTGCATCTTTCAAATATTTTGTCTGGGTTTCTGCTGTTCTCTTTGCTTAGGTCCCAGCTGTTGAATAAATTTAATCCTTTCTGTCCTGCCCACAGAACGTTATAGCTGATCCTCTCTTCTTCATTTGTGCTCTTTAATAAACTACTGCATGTCAATCTGCACTTTTTAAACTTCTCAAATGCCTCTACGACATCATCAGCTTCCCAGTTCACGATAGGCTGTAGCTGTGCATTCATTCCTGTCCCAGCTGGTATTTTGTTTTTTTTTGCACGAGTCACTCAGTTTTTCTTGCTCTCTCTCTGGCACTAATTTAGGTCAATTTTCTCCATCTGATGCTTTATAAAATGTTCTAGGTTTACTCACAGACACTCGCTGCCACCATGTTACGTCTTTATGTTGTTTTTCTGGTTCCCAGATGTTGGAGAGAATCACACTTCAAACTTGGAAAAGGCTGGACTCAGTCTTGTTTATTACAGCACCATGCTCCCTGCTATAGAACCTGATTCAGCTGGTTGTTGCGTAACAAATAACATGACTCCCCAGTGCAGCTGTGAATGTGGCCCCTCCACTGGAAAACTTACACATAACAAGTTTCTAGCTAATTAGTTCCTAACACATTACAGATAGTATAACAACATATAACGTATATAACAATGACCAGTTGGCTAAAGTGATTGAAATAAGGTAGATCTGAAATGGAAACAGTATAAACTCGAAGAGTCTGTGAAGAAAAATAGCAAGCCAACGCTGAGAGTGTAGATTATCTTATCATTATGGAGTTAAGATGGAGGGGCCCTACCCCATATGCCAACCCATTTCCAGTCGTCCCAAAATGCAAACAGTCCCATCCTAAAATACCAGCATCTTCTGCTAAAACAAAATATGAACTAAACTTTTAAGTCTTTGGCTGGTTCCATCAATGGTGGTGCTACTGAGCCACTCCTGATGATGGACATTGCTACCCTCAGTGCTTCTTCCAAGTGGTGTTCAATATGGATTATTGATTCTTCAACTGAGTGAGGGTAGTAGATCGTATTCAGCAGGAGGGTTTCCTTGTCCATGTTTGACCTGATGCCATACAACTTCATGGGGCCCAAGATCATTGTTGAGAACTCCTAGGGCCGCTCCCTCCTGACTGTATACCACTGTACCTTCACGTCTGTTGGGTTTGTCCTGCTGGTGGAACAGGGCATACCCAGACATGGTGATGGAGGAGTCCGGGACGTTGGCTGATAGGTATTATTTTATGCATATAACTGTCACGCGTTGCTTGACTTATCTGTGGGTTTCCCAATTTTAGCACAAGTTCCTGGAGGAGGACTTTGCAGGGTCATCTGGCCTTTGTTGTTTTTAAATCTGATGCCTCGGTCTGTCCCGTTCTATTCTTGTACTTTTTTGTAGCAGTTTGATACAACTGAGTGGCTTGTTAGACCATTTCAGAGAGCAATTAAGAGTCAACCACATTGCTGTGGGCCTTGGGTCACTTGTAGGATAGACTGGGTAAGGACAGCACATTTCCTCTGAAACCAGGGAAAAGTGAACCAGTTGGCAATCCCATAGCTTTCTGGTCACCACATATGATACTCTCATTTATTACAGATTTTTTATTTAATTAACTGAATTCAAATTCAGAAACTGTGGTGGTGGGATTTGAACACAATCTGGATTATAAAACAAAGAGATGCCTATGTCCATTGATCGATCACAAGGCTGTCAGTTACAGTGGCCTGAGCGTGCCATTGCATATGAAATTTGCAATGATCAGTGTCCTCACTGACCCCTTTTGGCTCCCAGTTGCCATTGCATTGAATTGAAAATTGTCATCCTTGTTTACAAATCCCTCCATGGATTTGTCCTGCCCTATCCCTGCACTTTCACTTCTTGTGCCCCAATTTGTGATCTTTGCACTTCTTACTCTGATGTCCTATGCAACTACTTTTCTCTTCCTTCTTCCTTACTGGCTATACAGTCAATGATGAAAAAATAAAGACAGACTTATATTTTTATAGCGCCTTCCGTGATTCCAGGATGCCCCAAATTACTTTACAGCCAATTAAATTATTTTGAAGTGTAGTCACTGTTGTAGGAAATATGGCAGTCAGTTTGCAACTTCTCACAAACAGCAATGTCTTAATGATCAGATAATCTCTCTTAGTGAAGTTGGTTGAGGGATAAATATTGTCCAGAAAACTGGGGAAACCTCCCTTGCTGCTCTTCAGAATAATGCCCTGGGATCTTTTACACCACCTGAGAGGGCAAATAGAGCCTCAGTTTAACATTTCATCTGAAGGCTGGCACCTTCAGCAGTGCAGCACTCCCTCAGTACTGCACTGGAGTGTCAGCCGAGATTTTGTGCTGAAATGTCTGGAGTGGGGCTTGAGCCCAAAATGTTCTAAGAGGGAGAGTGCTGCCACTGATCCATGGCTAACACAGGCTGTTTTGGAAAACTTTGCTAAACTTCGCAGCTTTTCTGCTTTTTCTCCCCATGTTCAAAAGGCTCCTGAAAATCTATTTCTGACTATGCTTTCAATCACATCCCTACTGGCTTCTGCTTGACATTTCTCCTCTGTAATGCATTTTGAAATATTAAACCAAACGCAGGCTGCAATATGAATGCAAATTGTTCATAGTGGTGTCAGTTACAGGGGTGTTGGGGGATGTTTGTGCCCACTCGCTACAGGACTCTCAATATATAGTGTAATAGGGCAATGATATCTATTGCAGTCTTACATTTTCATTATGCACTGAGGAATTGTGTAAAATTTCAATCTGTTTATAGGACACTTTGTTATTGTGGGATTAGGGAATGTCCATGCCCAGTAATTTCACTCCGCATAGTAGGAAGTGGATATGTTTGTTTGTCAACAGAATGATTAGGGTTCTGTTTATACACACAGGCTGTGGGATGACTTTCTGTTTTGGAATTCGTATATGGGTTTCAGTTTACACAATTAGACTAAAGGATTGTTCATGCTCGAAGGGTTTTTTCCCCCCCAAAGAATGCAGTTCTTGTAGTGTAATCAGGAGTGAATTAGAATGGAATAGAATGCCTGCTGCAGTTACTACAGCAATATGAGCTTGGACGTAGAATATCCATTTGAATATGTTTGTATTATTGCCAGTAAATTGGCAAATGGTAAACGTTTTAAGCCAAATGCTCATTTATTTGATATTCAACTGAGTCAATTTTAGAATCAATTCTGAGAGACGGGATAAACTGTCACTTAGAAAGGCACGGATTAATCAAGGATAATCAGCATGGATTTGTTAAGGGAAGATCTTGTCTGACTAACTTTATTTTTTTTGAAGAAGTAACAAGGCGGATTGATGAGGGTAGTGCAGTTGATGTGGTCTACATGGATTTTTAGCAAGGCTTTTGACAAGGTCCCACATGGCAAACTGGTTACTAAATAAAAGCCCATGGGATCCAGGGAAATGTAGCAAGGTGGTGTCAAGAAAACCTGCTATGCCAAATGAGGATTTTTTTAATTTGTTGGTTGGAAACCGACATTAAACTGTTAATGAGAAAAAGAACTGGAATCCTACAGTTAACTTTTAAAAAGCTGGCAGCCAAGATGGCCACCGCAATTTGCATCTGAAATACCTCTCAGGCCCTTAATAAGGTGATATGGAATCCTTTCCTTTATTAGCTGAGGTATAGAATACAAGAGCAGGGAGGTTATGCTAGAACTGTTTAAATCATTCGTTAGACTACAACTTGAGTACTGTGTGCAGTTCAAGTCACCTCATTACAGAAAGGATTTAATTGCACTAGAGAGGATACAGAGGAGATTTACGAGGATGTTGCTGGGACTGGAAAAATGCAGCTATGAGGAAAGATTGGATAGGCAGGGTTGGTTTTCCTTGGAGCAGAGAAGGCTGAGAGGAGATTTGATTGAAATGTACAAAATTGTGAGGGGCTTGGCTAAAGTGGATGTAAAAGGCCTATTTACCTTAGCAGAGAGGCCAGTGACTAGGGGGCATGGATTTAAAGTGATTGGTAGAAAGATTAGAGGGGAGCTGAGGAAAAATCCTTTAACCCAGTGGGTGGTGGGGGTCTGGAACTCACTGCCTGAAAGGGTAGTAGAGGCAGAAACCCTCAATCATTTAAAAGGTGTCTTGATCTGCACCTCGAGTGCCCTAACCTGCAGGGCTACGGACCAAATGCTGGAAGGTGGGATTAGGCTGGGTGGTTCGTTTCTTGGCTGGCGCAGACACGATGGGCCAAGTGGCCTCTTTCTGTGCCCTAGACCTTCTATGATTCAGTTTGGGGCTTGAAGCTTATTTCTTCTTGAAGGCTGGGTAGTGTGTTGGATGAACAAAGTGTACTTTCACCTCTGGAATCTGGGTTTGGATCTAGCCAAATTAATG
This sequence comes from Heterodontus francisci, assembly GCF_036365525.1. Taxonomy (NCBI): domain Eukaryota; kingdom Metazoa; phylum Chordata; class Chondrichthyes; order Heterodontiformes; family Heterodontidae; genus Heterodontus; species Heterodontus francisci. Next base: position 94,579,972 of record NC_090375.1, read on the forward strand.
GTATGAAGCTCTGATATCTTTCCTGATTGGGCAGTCACACTCCACCTCCTGGTGCTTACAGATTCGCAGCATCAGTTTACCTATACTTCACAAATGCAAGGTTGAGGTTGGGTCAGAGTAGGGCATCTCTACATCGAGCGCCTGACCTTGGAGTACTCATTGTTAACACATTTTTGGAGCTCAAATACAAAATTATTCCATTCTCCAGCACTGACGGTCCTCGCTGTGATGAAGAAAAGAAGAAGAAAGTTAAACAATTCTTGTTAAAGTTCATGTTCTGATTCTGCTGTGAAACATTTACTCTGGTGAAAAAAAACAAATTGATACAAATGTAGCATTTCTTGTCTGTTTGTTAACCCAATGTATTTGTGTGCTTTCCAGCGGAAAAGGACGACTGGAATGGTGCAGGGATCCTTTTTCTTACATGATGTGCATGATGTGGAGGTTGCCTGCAAGAGAACAAATCGTCTTGCTAAGAAATTTACACCTTCAGTTGCAAAATCATGGAATCAATGTGGAGAAGGTTTCCAAGAAGTTTCGCCAATGGAGGTAAGATAATGTAACATATTAGCAATAAATGATGGATGGTGAATCTGTTACTCAAATTGTTCATTTGTTTTGCATGTGGAGGATAAATAGGAAGTTGTCAAAGATGGAATAATGAGGTAAGGGCGTGTGTAAGAATAATTTGAGGGAATGGTAGTGACTGCAGTGGGACATGTAGAAGTAGAGTTTCAAAGAACAAAGAACAGCACAGGAACAGGCCTTTCGGCCCTCCAAGCCTGCGCCGATCTTGATGCCTGCCTAAACTAACACCTTCTGCACTTCCGGGGCCCATATCCCTCTATTCCCTTCCTATTCACGTATTTGTCAAGATGTCTCTTAAACGTCGCTATCGTATCTGCTTCCACCACCTCCCCTGGCAGCAAGTTACAGGCACTCGCCACCCTCTGTGTAAAAAAACTTGCCTCGCACATCCCCTCTAAACTTTGCCCCTCGCACCTTAAACCCATGTCCCCTAGTAACTGACTGTTCCACCCTGGGAAAAAGCTTCTGACTATCCACTCTGTCCATGCCGCTCATAACTTTGTAAACCTCTATCATGTCGCCCCTCCACCTCCGTCGTTCCAGTGAAAACAATCCGTGTTTTTCCAACCTCTCCTCATAGCGAATGCCCTCCAGACTAGGCAACATCCTGGTAAACCTCCTCTGTACCCTCTCCAAAGCCTCCAAATCCTTCTGGTAGTGTGGCGACCAGAATTGCACGCAATATTCTAAGTGTGGCCTAACTAAGGTTCTGTACAGCTGCAACATGACGTGCCAATTTTTATACTCTATGCCCCGACCGATGAAGGCAAGCATGCTGTATGCCTTCTTGACTACCTTATCCACCTGCGTTGCCACTTTCAGTGACCTGTGGACCTGTCCGCCCAGATCTCTCTGCCTGTCAATATCCTAAGGATTCTGCCATTTACTGTATACCTCCCACCTGCATTAGACCTTCCAAAATGCATTACCTCACATTTGTCTGGATTAAACTCCATCTGCCATTTCTCCGCCCAAGTCTCCACCCGATCTATATCCTGCTGTATTCGCTGACAATCCTCATCATTATCCGCAACTCCACCAACCTTTGTGTCATCCGCAAACTTACTAATCAGACCAGCTACATTTTCCTCCAAATCATTTATATATACTACAAACAGCAAAGGTCCCAGCACTGACCCCTGCGGAACACCACGAGTCACATCCCTCCATTTAGGAAAGCACCCTTCCACTGATACCCTCTGTCTTCTATGACCGAGCCAGTTCTGTATCCATCTTGCCAGCTCACCTCTGATCCCGTGTGACGTCACCTTTTGTACCAGTCTGCCATGCGGGACCTTGTCAAAGGCTTTACTAAAGTCCATATAGATACCATCCACTGCCCTTCCTTCATCAATCATCTTTGTCACTTCCTCAAAAAACTCAATCAAATTAGTAAGACACGACCTCCCCTTCACAAAACCATGCTGTCTCTCGCTAATAAGTTTGTTTGTTTCCAAATGGGAGTAAATCCTGTCCCGAATAATCCTCTCTAATAGTTTCCCTACCACTGACGTAAGGCTCACCGGCCTATAATTTCCTGGATTATCCTTGCCACCCTTCTTAAACAAAGGAACAACATTGGCTATTCTCCAGTCCTCTGGGACCTCACCTGTAGCCAATGAGGATGTAAAGATTTCTGTCAAGGCCCCAGCAATTTCTTCTATTGCCTCCCTCAGTATTCTGGGGTAGATCCCATCAGGCCCTGGGGACTTATCTACCTTAATGCTTTGCAAGACACCCAACACCTCTTCCTTTTTGATAATGAGATGACTGAGACTATCTGCACTCCCTTCCCTGGGCTCATCATCCACCAAGTCCTTCTCCTTGGTGAATACTGATGCAAAGTACTCATTTAGCACCTCGCCCGTTTCCTCTGGCTCCACACATAGATTCCCATCTCTGTCTTTGAGTGGGCCAACCCTTTCCCTAGTTACCCTCTTGCTCTTTATATACGTATAAAAAGCCTTGGGATTCTCCTTAATCCTGTTTGCCAATGACTTTTCATGACCCCTTTTAGCCCTCCTGACTCCTTGCTTAAGTTCCTTCCTACTGTCTTTATATTCCTCAAGTGCTTCATCTGTTCCTAACCTTCCAGCCCTTACAAATGCTTCCTTTTTCTTTTTGACTAGGCTCACAATATCCCGTGTTATCCAAACTTCCCGAAACTTGCCAAACGTGTCTTTCTTCCTCACAGGAACATGCTGGACCTGGATTCTAATCAGCTGACGTTTGAAAGACTCCCACATTTCCGATGTTGATTTACCCTCAAACAGCCGCCCCCAATCTAAATTCTTCAGTTCCTGCCTAATGTTGTTATAATTAGCCTTCCCCCAATTTAGCACCTTCACCCGAGGACTACTCTTATCCTTATCCACAAGTACCTTAAAACTTATGGAATTATGGTCACTGCTGCCGAAATGTTCCCCCACTGAAACTTCAACCACCTGGCCGGGCTCATTCCCCAATACCAGGTCCAGAATGGCCGCATCCCTAGTTGGACTATCTACATACTGTTTCAAGAAGCCCTCCTGGATGCTCCTCACAAATTCTGCCCCATCCAAGCCCCTCGCACTAAGTGAATCTGTCTACATATCTGCTCCTCTACCTCCCGCTGGCTGTTGGGAGGCCTGTAGTAAATCCCCAACATCGTGACTGCACCCTTCCTATTCCTGAGCTCCACCCATATTGCCTCGCTGCATGATCCCGCTGAGTGTCCTCCCGCAGTAAAGCTGTGATATTCTCCTTAACCAGTAATGCAACTCCCCCACCCCTTTTACATCCCCCTCTATCCCGTCTGAAGCTTCTAAAGCCTGGAACATTTAGTTGCCAATCCTGCCCTTCCCTCAACCAAGTCCCTGTAATAGCAACAACATCATATTTCCAAGTACTAATGCAAGCTCTAAGTTCATCTGCTTTACCTGTTATACTTCTCGCATTGAAACAAATGCACTTCAGACCACCAGTCCTGCTGTGCTCAGCAATATCTCCCTGCCTGCTCTTCCTCTTAGTCCTACTGGCCTTATTTACTATGTCCTCCTCATTTATTTCACTAGCTGTCCTACTGCTCTGGTTCCCACCCCCCTGCCACACTAGTTTAAACCCTCCCGAGTGACACAAGCAAACCTTGCAGCCAGGATGTTAGTGCCCCTCCAGTTTAGATGCAACCCGTCCTCCTTGTACAGGTCCCATCTGTCCCTGAAGAGAGCCCAATGGTCCAGATATCTGAAACCCTCCCTTCTACACCAGCTGCTCAGCCACGTGTTTAGCTGCACTATCTTCATATTTCTAGCCTCACTGGCACGTGGCACAGGGAGTAATCCAGAGATTACAACCCTAGTGGTCCTGTTTTTTAACTTTCTACCTAACTCCCTAACCTCCCCCTGCAGGACCTCATCACTCTTCCTGCCTATGTCATTGGTACCGATGTGTACCACAACCTCTGGCTGTTCACCCTTCAGAATGCCCCCTGTCCGTTCAGAGACATCCTTGACACTGGCACCAGGGAGGCAAAATACTATCCTGGAGTCTCTTTCACGTCCACAGAAGCGCCTATCTGTGCCCCTGACTATAGAGTCCCCTATAACTATTGCTCTTCTGCGCTTTGTCCCTCCCTGCTGAACAACAATGCCAGCCGTGGAGCCATTGCTCTGGCTGCTGCTGTTTTCCCCTGATAGGCCATCCCCCCCCCAATAGTATCCAAAACTGTATACTTATTAGAGAGGGGGATAGCCACAGGGGATTCTTGCACTGACTGCCTGCCCCTTCTAGCGGTCCCCCATCTATCTGCCTGCATCTTGGGTGTAACCACTTCTCTCAAACTCTTGTCTATGACGCTTTCCGCCACCTGCATGCTCCTAAGTGCATCCAGTTGCCGTTCCAACCGATCCATGCGGTCTGTATTTCCTGCAAATGTAGTCCTCCGGAACGCTGGAAACGTCACGGACCTCCCACATCTCACAGGTGAAGCACTTCACCCCTCTAACTGTCATTTCTAGCACTAATTGGTTAATTAATATAAATTAAATAAATACTTATTAAATCCTTACTAAATTATGATACACTCAAGCATGAGTTCCCTTTTGTAAATCCATGCTGACTCTGCCCGATTCTACCACTGTTCTCTAAGTGCTTTGCTATAAAATCTTTGATAATGGACTCTAGAATTTTCCCCACTACCAGCGTCAGGCTGACTGGTCTGTAAATCCCTGCTTTCTCTCTACCTCCCTTTTTAAATAGTGGGGTTACACTAGCTACCCTCCAATCTGTAGGAACTGTTCCAGAGTCTATAGAATCTTGGAAGATGACCACCAATGCATCCACTATTTCTAGGGCCACTTCCTTAAGTACTCTGGGATGCATATCATCAGGCCCTGGGGATTTATCGGCCTTCAATCCCATCAATTTCCCCAACACCATTTCTCTACTAATACTGATTTCCTTTAGTTCCTCTCTCTCACTAAGCCCAGTGTTCCCCAACATTTCTGGTATGATATTTGTGTCCTCCTTTGTGAAGACAGAACCAGAGTATGCATTTAGTTGGTCAGCCATTTCTTTATTCCCCATAATAAATTCCCCTGTTTCTGACTGTAAAGGACCTACATTGGTGTTCACCCATCGTTTTCTCTTCATATACTTATAGAAACTTTTACAGTCAGTTTTTATGTTCCCCGCAAGCTTACGTTCGTACTCTATTTTCACCTTCTTAATCAATCCCTTGGTCCTTCTTTGCTAAATTCTAAACTGCTCCCAATCCTCAGGTCTGTTGTTTTTTCTGGCAAATTTATATGCCTCTTCCTCGGATTTTTTTAGTCTTTAGTCTTGCTTTAGTTAATTTTCATAAAAATGATGCTACATTTTAGTCTTATACTAACCATTTCCTCTACATATCAACCCTTTTACATACTCCTATGACCAGTTTAAAAATATGAATTTATCTGAGCAAAATGGGTTTTGACTATTTTCAAAAATGTTCAGTTTTTGGACAACCAGATTTTGGATATCGGACCTGTATTATTTAGATTTGGGGTCCGTGATTACTGATCCATTTGAAAAGGTGTCCTTCAACCAAAAAGTTTGAGAACTATGGTTCTGATGGCAGTGGTAGGATATTTTCAACAATGTACCGGTTGTTTTGTGTAGATGCAGATACAAAATGAGCTGGGCTCAGACCTTCCATCAGTAAAATTTTTAATCTGTGAATTTGGCTGTTGGATAATGCTACACAATCTTTTTTAAAATGTCTGCATACAGGTTTCAATATGTTAATACAATTTATTGGGTATTAGTGATCTTTTGAAAAAGAATTACTTGTGGAATTTAATATTTAAAAATAACTTTTTGTTCTACTTGCCCATATTGCTGAATGGTTTTTCAAATGCCTTAGTGTTACTCATCAATATTTTTTTTTAACAGGGTAGCCGTTCTATGGGAGAAGAGCTAAAAGTAGTCCGCAGTCTTGCACCTGCACTTCATTCTGTCGAAGGTAGTTTGCCTCATATTAAGTGCTTGCTGTTCCCAACTTTCACCCATTTTTTCCCCCTATCATTCGGATGTGATTTCATAGATACAAGCAGCCCTCTGGTACTCAACCGCGCCTATTTCCCTGATTATAAACAGCAAGGGTGGGCATGCTTTTTGACTGCACAAGGCAGCAGAGACAATCTAGATCCTTTTTATGACTTTACAAACAGGAAAGTGCATGCACTTCTTTTCAGCAAGAGGCAGCAGATACCAATTTTTGTTTCCTATCTTTCTCGCCCAGGGATGCTGATCCTAAATTGTAGCACCTGCATTGCTGAGATCAACAAATTAAGCTTGGAACAGGATTGAACATGAAACCTTGTATTTGTGGCTTGGGACTACACCAGAAATTGTCTTTTTTTACCTGACCTTTGGGGAGCTTTCTTTTTTTAAAAAAAAAAAAGTGCACTGCCTTTAAACTGTTATAAATTTGTGCTAAAGGTTTGGACACATCAGTTCAAATATGTTATTTACAATATCCAATATTTGCTGTGCTTTTAACTGAAGGTTTGCATGTTTTTGTTCTTCATCTTTTAAGATGGGCCTAAACTACATTCTTGATCAAGAATTGTTCCCAGTTTAGAAATACTGTACCCAAGCTGGTATTTATTTCTGCACTCCCTAAGAATTGTTATCGTTTGTCAATTTTTCTCCACTGTTTTCCCTTTCTTCCCAAAGATCACTGACTCCTTGCTTGGGATATGGTTCCATGTGTGGCCATTGCCCACTGGTACATCATTCAAGTATGGATACTTCAGGTGTAAGTCTAGACAATTGAGTGTTGGCAAGCTATTTGACTGGAGGAGATATCACATTGAAGTCTGCTCCTGTCCTTGTCCTGTGTTGTACCCTATTATCAGAACTTCTGGTTGGTTTTAAAAATAGCACATTTCCTTTATTCTTTAGTTCCAGAATTCTGATCTCTAATGCAAAACATTGTAGTATTATTTTCATTAAAAATTCTTTCTGTGTACAATTTCTCCTATCACCTGAGGTGGAAAAATAATACACCACTAAACCATTGCATACAGACTACAGAAGCAGCAAGATAATTAAGATATAGTTCAACACAGAAACCAAACTAAATTAGTTCACCTAACTGAATTTATTGCTTAAAATAAGTTTAACAGTAACATCCATAGTTCTTTCAACTCTTCTCAACATTTTCTTAAGCCCTGGCACAGGTACAGCAAATATGTGAATCACGCCACTCTTGAATCACACTTTGCAGTGAGGTCTCTAATGACACAATCATCAGGGCGAAGACAGGATAGGTGACTGTGATGTCTCCTATAGTCAGATAGTCATCTATACCCAAGATACTTCACAAAATTTGCCTTCATCTGGCAAACTCTTTCCCATCCATCAATGGGAATCAGTTCATCAATTTGTTTTTGATAGACAGTCTTTGTCTTTCATTTTGTAACTTAATGAGAGAATACCTCCATTTTGAACTAGGTCTTTTAAAAAATCATAGAAATGGGAACATCTATCTTTATTTCATATCATCATACTTTCTTTTTTTATCTACCTAACAGTGCCACAATAATATCCTGATATGCCATTTTAAGTGAGGTGATTCTGTAATCAACTGAATGTATACAAATGAAATCTAATTAGCATGCATTATTGATTTCACGTTTTGTCAAACTAAGCATAGCCTTCAAGTTCCATAAATATGGAAGGTATAGCATGTGAGTTATCTTGGAGCTCATTCTGTGCTCATTGTCCATTGAGCATCTCACCTTGTTCCACCCCTAGGACATCTAATTTAAAATCCTTACTCTCTACCGCCCACCCAAATACCACGCCAAGTTTCTTACTGAGATAGTCTCAGCCTCTGCACCGAGTGACTTCTCATCCTCTCTGATTTCATTCTCCTTAACTTATCATGCCCTCTCTTGAATTCACAGTCCTCCCTAAATCTCTCCCTTCATGTAAACTCCCCTGCCTACATTCACGGCCACTTCCTTTGATCTCTTCATCTCATGTGGCCTCGATAATCCCATCATGTCAATTATAGGCCATCTCTAATCAATTCCTTGTATCCTTCTCCACCCACATCCCCTTTCCCTCCCTAACCCCATTTCCTACTTTCTCTGCCTTTAGGGCCTGTGTAGCTGAAGTACAACCATCAATGGTGGAGCAGTTAAATCCGGGAATGCGCAAGAGTCCAGAATTGGAGGAGCGCAGAGATTTCAAAGACTTGTAGAGCCAGCGGAGGTTACAGAGATTGGGAGGGGCAAGGTCATGGAGGGATTTGAAAACACAGATGGGAATTTTAAAATTGAGGTGTTGCCAGACCAGGAGTCATTGTAGGTCAGCAAGCAAAGGGTTGACGGGTGAATGGGGCTTAGTGCAGGTTAGGGAAGGGCTAGCAGAGTTTTGAGTGAGCAGAATGGAAGATGGGAAGCTGGCCAGGAGATCATTGGAATAGTCAAGTTGAGAGGCAACAAAGGCGTGAATGAGAGTTTCAGCAGCAGATGAGCGGAGGCAGGGATGGAGTCCCTCCTTAAACCTCTCCACACCTCTTACACAATCTCTCTCTCTTTTAAGCTGATCCATAAAACCTACCCCTTTGTCCAAGCTTTTGGTCAGCTATCTTGATATTATGGGCAGCACAGTGGCGCAGTGGTTAGCACTGCAGCCTCACAAAACCAGCGACCCGGGTTCAATCCTGGGTACTGCCCGTGTGGAGTTTGCAAGTTCTCCTTGTGTCTGCGTGGGTTTCCTCCGGGTGCTGCGGTTTCCTCCCACATGCCAAAGACTTGCTGGTTGATAGGTTAATTGGCCATTATAAAATAGCCCCTAGTATAGGTAGGTGGTAGGGAAATCTAGGGACAGGTGGGGATGTGGTAGGAATATGGAATTAGTGTAGGATTAGTATAAATGGGTGGTTGATGGTCGGCACAGACTCGGTGGGCCGAAGGGTCTGTTTCACTGCTGTATCTCTAAACTAAAAAAAAAACTAAACTTGCCTATGTGGCTTGGTGTCAGATTTTGTTTGATGACATTCCTGGAAAGTGCTGTGGGACGTGTCAGTAAATTAAAGGCGCTGCATTAAATGCAACATGTTATATGGGTCACTGCCCTTAAAGATAGATTGATAAAATTAAACAGGCAGAGAATTGGGATACCAAAAGAGGTAAATGGGGAGTGAAAATAAGATAGCGTAGATTGAGGCAAAGAAAATATAAGGAGAAGAAAAATGTGTTGTAAATGCACTGATCAGTTAGAAAGAAAGTGTGCTGACTGGCAAGCTGTATGGAAATTGGCCAGGTACGTATAATTGTTCCAGTATTGGCACTTGGCGAAATAAACTACTGTTGTAATTCCTATTCACATAGCATAAAAATAATGCCCAGGAATTCAGATGCTATAATTAGCACCCATCATCTGCTTGGGGTTATAGCTCACGGAGTCATTTTGTAAATGTAACAGTAGTTAGAAGTTGCAATGAGAGCAATTGTAAAATGATTGTTACATAACAGTCTATTTGGAGGATACTGCTGCCGCTGATTTTGCTGTATCATATGATAGGATGCTGATCGTTTGACAGGACTTATATTTTTTCATGGGGATGGGATAGTGCAGCCACTTACACTCAATAAGAGCCTCGTTAAGGGCTGTTGAAGGAGGCAGACTGGGATTTTCCAGTCAGCCTCCAGTTTCCCGACTCGGCGGGGGGCAATAGAACTGCCTGGAGGTGGGCACCCAGTGGCAGGCAGGGGGTGGGGGGACAGTGCTCCAGGCAGGCCTATGGGCCCTTTCTGCTTGCCTGGGTGCAGGTGCACCCAAAGTGACCCTGAAGAGGGATACCTGCCCCCTCGCCCCCTCCCCACAGTGGTGGCCTGGCTGCTTTTTTTAATCTTTGGAATTTAAAATTGTTGATGAGAGGGCACCTTTACTGTAGCTTGCTGCTCCTCTTAAGCTGGAAGGCCTCTGATTGGCCCTCCCGCATTGAGAGCCGGCCTGCCACTCTTAATTGGACAGCGATCCTGTCTCTGTGCTAATTAGGAAGGCGCCCAAGTCAAATTCCCAGATCAGTGTCACCCCCCCTCCCCCCCCCCCCCCCCCCCAGGTGGGTTTGAGACCCGGAAACAGTCCCGATTCCTGTTTCCTGCCCCGAAGTGAAAATTCAGCCCAATGTGTGTAGGATAAATGACTCAGAGGTAAGGGAAGAGTTGTTGAATTTAATATCTGAACAACCTGGGATAGACACCACCATGTTGCACCACGAACATTTGACAAAATTACAGACTCAGCCAAGGAGATGGGGTCCATTATTCAGTAGCTAAAGTGTATAGCCAACCTAATGCCATCAAAACACAGTCCAATTTAAAACACATTTCTCCCTATTTATAGAGATACCTGGCATTGTGTTTGCTTTCGCAAGTAATCAGTGTCTGCTGGCACACTTGATGTAACAATGTGGAGAATTCGGATCGATGTCCATCTGTCAGGAGTTGATCTCTTTCTGTCCAATCTCTCTCTTGCTCTCTCTCTCCATCCCTCTTTTCTCCCCCCACCTCCCCTCTCCCCCCTTTGTGTCCATGCCCAAGACGTCCCTATATTTATACTCCATCCTGCTTGGAATAAAGACCAAATTTCCATTTGTCTTCCTAATTGCTTGCTGTAGCTGCATGCTAACTTTTTGTGTTTCATGTATGAGGACACTCAGATCCCTCTTTACAGCAGCATTCTGTCATGTCTCTCCATTTAAATAATATTTTCCTTTTTTATTCTTCCAAATAAAGTCGATCTCACGTTTTCCCGCATTATTTTCCATTTGCCAAATTTTTGCTCACTCACTTAACCTATCTGTATCCCTTTGCAGGCTCATTGTATCCCTTGCTTCCCTACCTTTTGTATCATCAGCAAATTTGACTACAGTTCACTTGGTCCCTCATCCAAGTCAGTAATATAGATCGTAAATAGTTTTGAGGCCCCAGCACTGATCACTGTGACACCTCACTAGTTACAGTTGCCAACCCGACAATGACCCATTTATCCTCACTCTTTGTTTTCTTTTGGGTAGCCAATCTTCTATCCATGCTAATATATTAACCCCAACACCATGAGCTCATCTTGTGTGGTAACCTTTTATGTGGCACCTTATCAAATACCTTCTGGAACTCCAGATTCTGGGTTCCCTTCATCCACTTTGCTCGTTACATCGTCAGAGAGCTGTAATAAATTTGTCAAACTTTAGTTGTCATGATTTTTAAGATTGATTGTTAACCACATATCTAAGGAGATTCACTTTTTATCCCCAAATGAAAACAAATATATGAAAGTTGGCAAATGTTACAATGATTGCTGTATATGTTGGATACCTGTCAGAACTGTGATATAGATACTTTGAAAAATACTAGAATTCAGCAATTGTAAACACTTCAAAAAAAAATAATGGTCACATTTGAGTACCAGGATTTGAATTGATGTCAGTTCGACCCTTTATTTTGCTCACTTGGGATTGTTGGGCAAGACATTGCTCTCTTGTTAAAATAATTCAAGTAAATTCATAACTGCTCTGTGATTATAAAAATGGGTCTTCTTAGAACAATCTTCTACTTGAAAACAGTTGAATTAATTCTAAGCATAGTATAATTAGGCAAAGTATTTTATTAGCCTGATCATTGGAATTCTATTATCCTTTGTTGTAAAATTTCTTCCTCCTTATTCTTTCCTTCCTAGACTCTCTATTTGCCCTAAGGCACAACCTCCATACCCTCCCCTTGAACTTATTACTTGATATTTTGTTTGGTCCCCATTCCTTAGCAGCCGAATCCATCCCTCTCCTTGGCAACTGCCTGAGGCTGAACAAGACTGTTCACAACCTCGGTGTCATATTTGACCCCGAGATGAGTCCAACCACACACCCATGCCAATACTAAGACTGCCTACTTCCACCTCCTTAACATTTCCCAACTCCACCTCGCCTCAGCTCAGCTGCCGCTGAAACACTTATCCTTGCCTTTGTTAACTCGACTTGACTATTCCAATGCACTCCTGGACGACCTCCCACGTTCTACCGTCCATAAACTGGATGTCATCCAAAATTGTGCTGTCCACATCCTAACACGCATCAAGTCCTGTTCATCCCTATGCTTGCTGACCTACACTGACTTCTGGTCAAGTAATGCCTCGATTTTAAAATTCTCATCCTCATTTTCAAATCCTTCCATGTTCTTGCCCCTTCCTACCTCTGTAATCTCCTCTGGCTGCACAACCTTCCGAGATATCTGCACTACTTTAATTCTGGCCTCTTGACCATCCCTGATTTTAATTGCTTCACCATTGGAGGTTGTACCTTCAGCTGCCAAGGCCCGAAGCTCCTGAATTCCCTCCCTAAACTTTTGAGACGCTCCTTTAAAATCTGCCTCTTCGACCATGCTTTTGGTCATCTGTAATATCTCCTTGTATAGCTCGGTATCAAATTGTGCTTGATAACCCTGTGTGAAGCCCCTTGGGATGTTTTACTCCATTAAAGGTGCTAAATAAATACAAGTTATTTTTGTTATTTAGACTGTTTTGTTCCTTCACTATACATTTTATCTTCTCTCACGGATGCTCTAAGCTAAGCCTCTCCAACATGCCCTTCCTGAGCTTACTAGTTTTAAACTCACGTCCACAGTTTTTGCTGCAAGGACAAATGGTGCCTGTTCTGTTAGGTTAGAATTCATTTTGTAGAGCAAGCTGTTTCGATAGTGATACCAGTGATCCTCTCTCCAGCATCACTTTTGTAATTTTAGAATTAATGCAAGAAGGCTCAACCCAAGCAACTTAATCTTAGCTGTTAGTTCATCTCAGAAGATTGTGAGTTCAAACCTCTCTCTCGGACTTAAGCACATAATCTGGACTGATGCTGTAGCACTGAGGAAGTGTTGGATGAGATGTTCAATTAAAGTCCCATTCAGCTCAATGTAAAAAAAATCCCTTGACACCTTTCAAAGAGGAGTAGGGGAGTTCCTTTGATCGATTAAAACTGTTAAAAATGGATTAACTGGTCATTTCTTTTGCTGTTTCTGGGACCTTGGCAGTGTGCCAATTAATTACTATATCAGTATGTACCAGTGACTACAGTTGTAAAGCAATTTATTGGCTGTTAACAGTGTTGGGATCTGCTCCGGGTGTGAAAGGCACCTTATAAATGCAAGTTTATTCTTTAAATGCTTTGCTGGCATCTGGCTTTTGAATTTAAATGTCATTTTATTTATCTGGCAAATAAATGTTTGTGTTAAACTTCTTTCTGTAAAAGCTTTCTTTTGTTGTGCATTGAGTGTAATGTGTTATGAAATTTGATAAATTTTTGTTTGTTTGTTAGGTGCAGCAGATACTAGCAGTCAGAGCTCCAGGGAAACAGCAGAAATCATGTGGAGCTCCAGTGACACTGATTTGTCAGATGGAGAGGTACTGACGTGTAACTTGAGAGTTTTAAAGGAAAGAAGATCTGTCCTGAAAGGCCAAAGTACAGTCAACTCCTACCAAAAATACATTTGTATGCTCAATTCATTAACAGACAGTCAGTCCAATGAAGGCAAGTAATTTTCTGTCCAGTGCCTAGAAACATCTGGTAGTCAGAAAGTTGTTAACTGATTGGCTGACCAGCCAGGTATGCAGTACATAGTCCAGAATTTTAGGGTAAAACTTTGGAAAGTTGTAATGGGAAGTAATTATATTGAAAATAGTGTTCAGCAGCACTCACATTTTCTGCAATAGGTTGAATTCTTAAAAGCAACTTTGTTGAGAGTAGTTGTAAAATAGTCCAAATTATGACAGTGTATAGGATTCACTAATGCAATGAACGGTTTCTCTATCTAAGTCTGTACCTTGTACAAGATAAGTGCTTTAATTAGTAATCTATTTCATATTGGATCATTTATTGGTCGATTTCATTATTGCTGATCAAAAGTAAAAATCAGGATCAACCTGGTACAGAAACTCACTGGAACATCATGGAAGCACAGCCAAAATACTTTGCAACGCAACTGTGGCTCTAGCCTGCTCAGGTGCAAAATATTGCTCTATCTCTGGTCCCTGCAGTTGCCACACAAAGATCATGGATGTGCAGCTAATCGCTGCCATGAGGATGGTATCAAGGATGTTTAAGTCTGCTCCAACTGAGTGGCTCCTGGTTCTGTCCCACATTGCCCTGCCTATCATTTGCTGCAATGCCATCGTGCAGAGAGATCGACCGTTGACATGCTGTTCTCCCTTCGTCAGATACAGGAGAAATGCCGCGAACAACAGATGCCCCTCTACATTGCTTTCATTGATCTCACCAAAGCCTTTGACCTCGTCAGCAGACGTGGTCTCTTCAGACTACTAGAAAAGATTGGATGTCCACCAAAGCTACTAAGTATCATCACCTCATTTCATGACAATATGAAGGCACAATTCAACATGGTGGCTCCTCATCAGACCCCTTTCCTATCCTGAGTGGCGTGAAACAGGGCTGTGTTCTCGCACCCACACTTTTTGGGATTTTCTTCTCCCTACTGCTTTCACATGTGTTCAAGTCCTCGGAAGAATGAATTTTCCTCCACACAAGATCAGGGGGCAGGTTGTTCAACCTTGCCCGTCTAACAGCGAAGTCCAAAGTACGGAAAGTCCTCATCAGGGAACTCCTCTTTGCTGACGATGCTGCTTTAACATCTCACACTGAAGAGTGCCTGCAGAGTCTCATCGACAGGTTTGCGGCTGCCTGCAATGAATTTGGCCTAACCATCAGCCTCAGGAAAACGAACATCATGGGGCAGGATGTCAGAAATGCTCCATCCATCAATATTGGCGACCACGCTCTGGAAGTGGTTCAAGAGTTCACCTACCTAGGCTCAACTATCACCAGTAACCTGTCTCTAGATGCCGAAATCAACAAGCGCATGGGAAAGGCTTCCACTGCTATGTCCAGACTGGCCAAGAGAGTGTGGGAAAATGGCGCACTGACACGGAACACAAAAGTCCGAGTGTATCAAGCCTGTGTCCTCAGTACCTTGCTCTATGGCAGTGAAGCCTGGACAACGTATGTCTGCCAAGAGCGACATCTCAATTCATTCCATCTTCGCTGCCTCCGGAGAATACTTGGCATCAGGTGGCAGGACCGTATCTCCAACACAGAAGTCCTCGAGGCGGCCAACATCCCCAGCTTATACACACTACTGAGTCAGCGGCGCTTGAGATGGCTTGGCCATGTGAGCCGCATGGAAGATAGCAGGATCCCCAAAGACGCATTGTACAGCGAGCACGCCACTGGTATCAGACCCATCGGCCGTACATGTCTCCGCTTTAAAGACGTCTGCAAACGCGACATGAAATCCTGTGACATTGATCACAAGTCGTGGGAGTCAGTTGCCAGCGTTTGCCAGAGCTGGCGGACAGCCATAAAGGCGGGGCTAAAGTGTGGCGAGTCGAAGAGACTTAGCAGTTGGCAGGAAAAAAGACAGAGGCGCAAGGGAAGAGCCAACTGTGTAACAGCCCCGACAAACAAATTTTTCTGCAGCACCTGTGGAAGAGCCTGTCACTCTAGAATTGGCCTTTATAGCCACTCCAGGCGCTGCTCCACACACCACTGACCACCTCCAGGCGCTTACCCATTGTCTCTCGAGATAAGGAGGCCAAAGAGAAGAATGCCATTGTGCTCAGTGAATTGGAAAAGGTCATGAGAAACACCAACCTTCCCATTCACAAAGACTTGAAAAACCCACCAAGAAAGTGCTTAAAATTATACAGCCATTCTGGGAAACAGCAGCTAATATTCATGCAGTTGATATCAACCTATTGTTCAGATGGATGGAATTATGGGACGTATGCAGCACAAAGAACTAACATTTCATCACTAGGGCCTTACCAAATTCATGGTCAAATTTAACAAGTTTCAAGGTCACAGCACTTTAAGAATCGTAAATTTCACAGTGTCGCACCAAATGATCTATTTAATACAAAAAAATAGACAAGGGAGGTTTTTGGTTTCAAATGGCATTTATTGTATACTCAAAAACTATTGTAAAAAGCTGGCTAAAAACAGATCATGTTCTTTACTTACTGAAGTCAGTAGTTGAATGTGAGCATGGAGCAACCTACAACTGTCTCTTTCTTCATTCCCTGTCTCTGCTGTGAACATCTGTTCGTGTTTAGACGCAACTGTCTCCGCATCCAGAGTTGTTGGAATTGTCAGACAGTGCCGTGCTAGCCTTGCAAAGAGGGGGATTCTGCACTGCACAGAATTCCAAAACTGCAACACAGGCAAAGTACAATCTGCATCTTTTGCAATGCTTTTATAAGCAGGAATCTCCAGCCTGCAGTTCTTGTCAAAGCCAGGAATCAAGAACTAGGAGCAGAAGTAGACCATATGGTCCATTGAGCCTGCTCCACCATTCAATACGATCATGGCTGATCTTGGGTTTCAATTCCACTTTCCTGCCTGCTCCCCATTTCCCTTGATTCCCTGCGAGACCAAAAATCTATCTATCGCAGCCTTAAATGTATTCCATGATGGAGCATCTACAACCCTCTGGGGTAGAGAATTCCAAAGATTCACAACGCTTTGAGTGAAGTAACTTCTCCTCATCTCAGTCCTAAATGATTGACCCCTTATCCTGAGACTGTGACCCATGTTCTAGATTCCCTGACCAGTGGAAACAATCTCTCAGCTTCTACCCGATCAAGCCCTTTCAGAATCTTGTATATCTCAATTGGATCGCATCTCATTCTTATAAACTCCAGAGAATATAGGCCCAATTTACTCAACCTCATCATAGGACAACCCTCTCATCCCAAAGACCAATTTAGTAAATCTTTGCTGCACTGCCTCCAGTGCAAGTATATCCTTTCATGCCCCCTCTTCGCTCTCCTAATTGCTTTTTGAAGTACTCCCCTACACTTTCTATACTCCTCTCGGGCCTTCACTGTTTTCAGCACTCTGAATCTGCCAAACGCCTCTTTTTTTTCCCCCCTTATCCAATCCTCTATATCCCTTGACATCTAGGGTTCCCTGGACTTGTTGGTCCTACTCTTCACCTTTACGGGAACATGCTGGATCTGAACCCTCGCAATTTCCTTTCTAAATGACTCCCACTGGTCTGATGTAGACTTTCCTATAAGAAGCTGCTCCCAGTTCACTTTGGCCAGATCCTGTTTTATTATATTTGAAATTTGCCTTCCCCCAATTCAGTACTCTTATTTCCGGTCCATCTTTGTCCTTTTCCATAACTAGCTTAAATCTTACAGAGTTATGGTCACTATCCCCGAAATGCTCCCCCACTGCCACTTCTACCACTTGTCCGGCTTCATTCCCTAGGATTAAGTCCAGTACCGCTCCTCCTCTTGTAGGACCGTCTATGTACTGGCTGAAAAAGCTCTCCTGGATGCACTTTAAGAATTCCACCCGCTTTAAGCTTTTTGCACTAATACTATCCCCTCTAATGTAGGGGAAGCTGAAATCCCCTACAGTTATTACTCTATTATTTTTGCACCTCTCTGAGATTTGCCTACATATCTATTCCTCTATCACTGCCTGACTGTTTGGAGGCCTTTAGTACACTCCCAGCCAAGTGATAGCCCCTTTTTGTTTTTAAGTTCTTCCCATGTGGCCTTATTGGAGGAACCTTCTGAGATATCATTCCTCCTTATTGCAGTAATTGACTCTTTGATCAACAGTGCAATGCCACCTCCTCTTTTACCCCCTCCCCTATCAAGTCTAAAATTCTATACCCTGGGATATTAAGCTGCCAGTCTTGCCCTTCCCTCAACCATGTCTCTGTGATAGCAATAATATCATATTCCCATGTGTTAATCAATGCCCTCAATTCATCTGCCTTACTAGTAAGACTCCTTGCATTAAAATAGATACATTCCAGCCTTGCATTATTTGCTTGAGCCTTCATAGGTCTACATTTACTCTGCCCTCCAGACTGACTTAGCTTCTCATTTATATTTGATTGTACAAAACCCCCTACTGTGCTTCCACTCTGTATCCCATCCCCCTGCCAAATTAGTTTAAACATCACCACCCCCACTTTGTAGCCGCTCGGTGATATCCGAGACCCTTGCACCAGGGAGGCAACATACCATCCTGGAATCACTTCTGTGACCACAGAAATGCCTGTCTGTTCCTCTAACCATAGAATCCCCTACCACTATTGCCCTCTGTCCCTTTTTCTCCATCCCAACTCAGCTAAGTCAGCCATGACATTCCAGTCATGACTCTCGGTGCATTCTCCAGATGAACCCTCTCTCTCATCGGTACTCAACTGAATATCTGTTAGAAAGTGGGATGTCCTCTGGGGACTCCTGCACTACTTGCCCTGACTTCTTTGTCCGTCTGGCAGCCACCCAGTCACCACCCGACTGTGCTCACCTAGGCACCGGCTTGACTGTCTCCTGAAATGTGCCATCCACATAGTCCTCCATCTCGCGGATGCGCCACAGTGACTCCAGCCACTGCTCCAGCTCTGAAACCCGAAACTCAGGCTTCTGCAACTGGAGACACTTTCTGCAGACATGTTCGCCAAGGGCACATGGCATGTCCACGACTTTCCACATTGCACAGGAGGTACATTCCGCTTGGCCAAGCTGCCCTGCCATTACTGACTTTTACAATGAAGAGAACAAAACTTGCTAGTGTAATAACTTACCAGCTATTTACAATCAACTTTTATCCCCTATACCTTTGAGGCTGAGAAAGAAAAAGACCAAAGAGCACTTTCCACTGCCCCCAGTCAATGTAAATACCCACACTTAACTTACAGCCTCAGTCTTGGGACAGCTCTCTCAATTTTGGCAGAAGCCCCCAAATTTTAGGAGGACTTTGCAGGATTGACAGGCTTCTGTCCGGTGCCTAGGTCGATGCCCGGTAGTCCGTTTGGTTTCATTCCTTTTAGGCTTTTCTCTGGTGGTTTGGTACAACTGAGTGACATTCTAGGCCATTTCAGAGGGCATTTAAGAGTCAACCACATTGCTGTGGGTCAGGAGTCACATGTAGGCCAGGTCTGGTAAGGACAGCGAATTTCCTTCCCTCATGGACATTTAGTGAACCAGATGGGTTTTTACGACAATCAACAATGGTTTCGTGGTCACTATTACTGAGACTAGCATATTTGGCTATCTACAAGAAGAGATATTAATGTAAGTAAACGTTTTGATAGAGGGCAAATTGCTCCTAGATCAGAAATTCTAGGAGCAAAATGCAGTCTTTACTTGAGCCATTAAAAAATATTGCCAGATTTTAAAATTTGCATCCTATCTTTGTAATAACCCAATATTGTATAGCTCTACTTTATAAATGAGGTGGTTCTGCCTTTTATTTCTGGGAGACTTGCCTGTGTGGCCTATTTTTAGATGTCAGAGATCTTCTTGCCTGTGTTGTCATCACTGCCATAAGTAGCGAGGCACTGACAAAGACAAGGGTGGTTTCCGCTAGAATAAGTGGCTGTAGTGCTTCCTATGGAAGTTACTGAGGGTGAACAGAGGAAGGGTTTTTTCAAAGAAAAATTCTATAATAACAGCCACTGTTATTCATCCAAATTTGCTTCCTTTTTAACTCCTTTTTTTTTTCTTTTGTTATGGTAACCATACAACTTGACTATCTGGATCGTGCAGACTCATTGAGAAGTGTAAAACAAAATCAGTCAGCATTTCATACTTTTTCCGCATTTCATACTTATTTCGTCAGCAGACTCCCATGAAAAGCCGTCTTCTGGTGAATTCAAATCCTGACCCAGGTCATAGTTTAGAGGCAGTATTCATAGGTTTTAAAATGTCCTCTTAAGCCTTTAACTATTGTTCCTAAGATTTCATTTTGGAGTTGGCTGAATTCAAAAATTTTCATCTTTTTTTTTACAGAAGAACTACCTACTATTGACTGGGACAGTGTTAGTGACAATGAAGATCGAGGTTCTGATAAAATGGAGCATTTATTGGACCCCAGCTTCACTGATTCAGATTCTTCAACTACCAGTAAAAGGAGTAACAGAAACTCTGTAACGCAGCAGTCTGAATCTTTAACGGTGAGTTTGATTCCTTTCTGATTCTTTTTATTTTGTTACTTTCGCATTGTAATAATTTTTTTTGGAAAACAATATCTAGTCAGATTATGAACTGAAGAATTTGAAACCATTTGAAAGGGGTGTGATTTATTAAACACTAATGTGGATCTGCATTTTGGCAGGCAATATGTTAGTATAGGCTCTCTGGATTTTCTATTATTAAAGTGCTGCTGATCCAAATAAAAGTTTTTTTTAAAAAAACTATATCTGTAGTTTGTTTTCATTAGCTTTATTCCATTATGTACCAGTCCATTATCTTAGTTTAGTTTAGAGATACAGCACTGAAACAGGCCCTTCGGCCCACCGAGTCTGTGCCGACCATCAACCACCCATTTATATTAATCCTACACTAATCCCATATTCCTACCACATCCCCACCTGTCCCTATATTCCCCTACCACCTACCTATACTAGGGGCAATTTATAATGGCCAATTAACCTATCAACCTGCAAGTCTTTGGCGTGTGGGAGGAAACCGGAGCACCCGGAGGAAACCCACGCAGACACAGGGAGAACTTGCAAACTCCACACAGGCAGTACCCAGAATTGAACCCGGGTCGCTGGAGCTGTGAGGCTGCGGTGCTAACCACTGCGCCACTGTGCCTTTAGTGAACTTTATTGGCTGGAGGAGAAAAACTGAAAATGTGAAGCCTGCTTTTGAAAATGTCCGTACTAAAAATATAGTATAAATGTCCCCCATTTTTGGTGGTTCAACAGTTGTTTTGCATGTTGTTCCAGAAATTTCTTTGTCATCAACTATGTTCAAAGATGGTGTTAACTACAGAAGAGTAGGCATTAGGTCTAAGCTGTTACTTTGTAGTGTCAGATTACTTAATTGTTCTGGGTTCTGATAGTTCAAAAACAATTAAGAGCTCCCTTGTATGCCAAACATCAATTTTATAGAGAATATTGCTGCAATTCTCATGAATGTAACCTGGCAATTGAAATGATGCTGCTTATCTGGCCAGCATGTATCTCTCTGTTATCTTCTACAAGTCTATCTGTGTGTACGTGCACCCTGTAAGCATTTGTAATGCAAAACATCCATATGAGAAGAGTTTAAATGTACAGTAATGTACTACCTATTCAGTTAACCAAAACTGTGTTCCTGGGATTGGTATTTTTCTTTGTCATCATGTATGTATGCATTGTTAAAGGGGAAGGAAAAACACTAGAGGGAGTACTTTTTGTTGAAAGTATGTTTTTTTTGCAGAAATGCCAATTTTTTGCCCAGATGGAGAGCCCTAGGCTGGCATTCCCCACTGCTGGCCTGCTGTGACAGTGTCACAGATGGGAGGCATCCTTTCTGCACAGTAAACAGTAGGGATTACAGAGAGTGCTTCTTGGGCCACTTCAGAATGACTGTAGAGTGCTAGTTGTCAAGGAAACAATGATATGATTTTCACAAATGTTCCTTGTAAAAATTTATCCAGTTTATAATCTATTTTTGTCACAGCAGACAAATCACCCCTTGCTGACAGTAAAGACTGGGCAGACATGTTGGCACACTGGCAAAAACAGACACCAATATAACCAAATCAGAAACGATAATAGCAAAGCTGGCTGGTAACTACTTGGCAATGCTGGCGACAACACTATCATAAATTATGTGATTAAAACCCAGGGTATCGAGGAGTTTACTGCTGTATGTATTTTGAAATTTGCAGATGATGCCTGGCTGTTGACATGTTTTTATATACTCCCCAAACAACCTGGACAAATGATTTGTAATTTGAGGACTGAGCTAAAAAATCGATTTTTATAACTGTTCATGTTTTTATTTTTCTAATGTGCTCCTCTTTCCACCTCCCCACTCACCCTTGGTGGCTCCTTACTGGAATAAGATAGCACAGAATTGGGGTGCTGCCTGATATCTCACTCAAGTAGCTAACCTGTCAATGTAAAATTGAAAGTGAGTGCTCGCAAGCAGCAAGCGTGCAGGGATTAGATTAGATTAGATTAGAGATACAGCACTGAAACAGGCCCTTCGGCCCACCGAGTCTGTGCCGAACATCAACCAACCATTTATACTAATCCTACACTAATCCCATATTCCTACCAAACATCCCCACCTGTCCCTATATTTCCCTACCACCTACCTATACTAGTGACAATTTATAATGGCCAATTTACCTATCAACCTGCAAGTCTTTTGGCTTGTGGGAGGAAACCGGAGCACCCGGAGAAAACCCACGCAGACACAGGGAGAACTTGCAAACTCCACACAGGCAGTACCCGGAATCGAACCCTGGTCCCTGGAGCTGTGAGGCTGCGGTGCTAACCACTGCGCCACTGTGCCGCCCCTACATGTCACAGAGAAACTGGGTCTGAAGTTTGTACATGCATTTAATTTAAAGAATGCCCAAGTTAAATCTTGTTCCAAGACTATTCATCTTTCACATTTTGTTCCTAAGAGTTTGTTGGGTCAAGTGGAAATGCAGCAGGTGGCACTAGATTGTGAGTGGAAACCCTGGCAGATTTGCTCCTTTCTAATCCAGGGGGGCCTTGGCAAATTTAACACCTCTATCCAGGGGTCGGCAATATTTCCATACACAGATACCAGTGTCCATGGTAAAAATTTTGAGGTCTGTGACTGGTAATATTTAGGTGGCTGCATTTGCTGACAATGCAACCACTAGGTGGCACAGTGCTGGCAGATGTACAAATGCAGCCTCATCGACTGAAATGTCACGTTCTGCAACCTCTCAGGCAGCTGCCAGTAATAAAGATGGTGCTGTTCAATTTGACACAAAAAAAGCATTGAATCCAAACCCCTTCATCCTTCAGTAGCCACGATCGCTACCTCCATCCCTCCAACATTGCCCTCAGGCGATTGCTGCTTCTCTTCCCTGTCCCCTCCCACGCCTGTCTGCTCGCTGCTCAATCCCGCTCCCGACTGCTCGCAGCTCGCACCCCACTTGCTTCCCCATCAACCCCCCCACACACTACCGCCGGCGAACAGACGGGCACGGGAGGGAGCGGGGGCAGTATTCAAAATGAAGCTCCAAAGTAAAAGCCAAAACAAAGCTCTCCAATGGAGACAGGTAAACTTTTGTTTTCTTATTTGGGATGGGAGAAGTTTTTGTATTCAGTACAGTGCACATGATATTAAACCATGCTCAGAAAAGTTACTGACCAGGAGGGTGCCAAATTAACCACCTGTCTACACAGTTAGCTGATTTCATCTGAGTAGTATGCTAAAGTCCTTGGGTGAAGGAAGGAAACTGATTCTAATTTTATGATCAGGTAGAAGTTTTAAAAACAAAACTACGGAAGTTATTATTACTGATTTCTGTCATGTTCCTAAAGTTATCATCACACCAAGTTTAAAACATAGTTTATAAAGGTTTTATAAAACTTAAAAGAATAGCATTGATTTTAAGAATGATAAACAGTAAACCAAGGACTCTATTGCTGAGTGTTGAAATTTAATTACTTAGATTTCAGGGAGCACTGAAGCTCTATTCTGTCAATAAAGTAATTTGCTTTGACATTGCATACTGTTTTGCTTCCTAGCTAACTAATACAATTGTGCTGCTCTCCATTGATGTTTGTATGCTTAGCTTTATTTAAAGGGAGAAATGTGTTTTAAATCAAACTGTGTTATGATGGCGTTAGATTGGCTAAACAGTTTATATACCGATTAATTGCCCCTATGTCCGTGGCTGAGTCGACAATTTTGTCAAGTGTCCATGGTGCAGCTTGTTGGTGCCGAATGCTGCCTCTGTTGCGCCTGCAGTTCAGCTAAGCTAAATCAGACAAACCAGGGATCAAAATGGAATTTCTCTGCACTGTATGGTTCAGTCACTCAGTGAAACCAACTGAACCATCAGAGGTGTTATGGGTAACTTTTTCAAACAATGCTGCAATCTAATATATTGACTCAACTTTATAGAATACAAAGAAGCATACAGCTAGTATATAAAATATCAAAGTTGTTACCGTTGGCAAATTTTGCAATTTATAATGTATTTGTGTGCAATGTGTTACTGTGGCCACTGGGTGGCTCTATACCTCAGGCAAGCTCTGTATTGACAGTTAATGGAAAACAAATATTGGTGCTTCAGTTTGTTAGAATGGCTATACTCTGGAGCGAATTTTAACTTAAGGGTTACAGTTTAGTTGAGGCATTGAGGTTCTTCAAGGCCTAGAAGACATAATGCTGGACAACATTCAGGCTTGGGCTATAAGTGAAAAGTTACATTCGTGCCGCACAAGTACCAGGCAATGACCATCTCCAACAAGAGAGAATCTAGCCATCTCCCCTTGACATTCAATGGCATTACCATTGCTGAATCCTCCACTATCAACATTATGGGGGGGTTACCATTGACCAGCAACTGACTTGGAACAGCATATAAGTACTGTGGCTACAAGAGCAGGTCAGAGACTGGGAATTCTGTGGCGAGTAACAAACCTCCTGACTCCCCAAAGCCTGTCCATCATCTACAAGGCATAAGTCAGGTGTGTGATGGAATGCACTGCCCTTGCCTGGATGGGTGCAGCTCCAACAACATTCAAGAAGCTCAACACCATCCAGGACAAAGCAGCCCGCTTGATTGGCGCACCATCCTCAAACATTCACTCCCTCCACCACTGATGCACAGTGGCAGCAGTGTGTACCATATACAAGATGCACTGCAGCAACTCAACAAGGCAACTTCGACAGTGCCTTCCAAACCCACGACCTCTACCACCAACAAGGACAAGGGCAGCAGATGCATGGGAGCACCCCAACCTGCAAGTTCCCCTCCAAGCCACTAACCATCCTGACTTGGAACTATATCGCCATTCCTTGTCTGCTGCTTGGTCAAAATCCTGGATCTCCCTTCCTCATAGCACTGTGGCTGTACCTACACCACAGTGTAGTGGTTCAAGAAGGCAGCTCACCATTATCATCTCAAGGGCAACTAGGGATGGGCAATAAATGCTGGCCTAGCCAGCGATATCCGCATCCCGTGAAACGAATAAAGAGAATTTTCTTTCCTACGCCATGCTCTGCAGAACCACCTCCTAACAGGAGAAAGGTATGCCACAGACTAATGACTCAAAGTCAAAGCTTTGTCTTAAGCTGAACCCAGCTTAATCTTCCATTAATGTTGGCAGAATCCCCATGCTTTTTGCCCCCCCCCACCCCCCCACTATCCTCCAACCAGCCAAACTGAATGGAAAAGGCAATAACAGATTGATAAATATATATGTAAATATATTATGAAAATAAAACATACAGACATATAAGTTGGCACTGCTTCTAAGCCACTAATTTTCTTAAGAAAACTTCATGTCTTATAATCACTTTTAATCTTTTCAGCCTACAGTTTCATGTTAGCCGATATTGTAAATGGTTCTCTCTCTGCAGATATGATATAAACAAAGTGCTGGAAATACTCAGTAGTTCTGACAGCATCTGTGAAGAGAGACGCAGAGTCAATTTTTCAGATCTGTGACCTTTCATCCTCCCTCCTATTTTTCATCTGCATGCTGCCCCTTGGCAACATCATTAGTTTTCACATGTATGCTGAAGCCACCCAGCTCTACCTCATCACCACCTCTCTTGACTCCTCTACTGTTGCTAAATTATCAGATTGCTTATCCAACTTCCAGTCCTAGATGAGCAGAAATTTCGACCATTTAAATATTGGGAAGGCTGAAGCCATTGTTTTCAGTCCCAGTTTCAAGCTCCGTTCCCTAGCTACTGACTCCATCCCTCTCCCTGTCAACAGTCTGAGATTAAGCCGTTCTGTCACAATCTTGGTGTCACATTTGACCCCGAGATGAGTTTCTGACCTCATATTCGTGCTATCACTAAGACTGGGTATTTCAACCTCTGTAACATCGCCCTACGTCGCCCCTGTCTCAGCTCATCTGCTGCTGAAACCCTCAATTCATGCCTTTGTTACCTCTAGACTTGACAATTCCAGTGCACTCCTGGCAGGTCTCCCACATCCTACCCTCCATAAACTTGAGGCCATCCAAAACTCTGCTGCCTGTGTCTTAACTTGCAGCAAGTCCCGTTCTCCTATCACCCCTGTGCTCGCTGACCTACACTGGGTCCAGGTCAAGCAGCATCTTGATTTTAAAATTTTCAGTATTGTTTTCCAATTCCTCCATGGCCTCGTCACTGCCTATCTCCGACAGGCCCACAACTGTCCAAAATATCTGTGCTCCTCTAATTCTGGCCTCTTGTGCATCCCTGATTTTAATCACTGCACCATTGGTGGCCGTGCCTTCAGTTGCCTGGGTCCCAAGCCCTGGAATATCCTCCCGACCCCTCTCCACCTTGCTTTCCTCCTTTTAAGACATTCCGTAAAACCTGCCTCTTTGACCAGGCTTTTAGTCGCCTGACCTAATATCTCTTTTTGAGGTTCAGTGTTATACTTGGTTTTAGAATGCTCCTGTGCAGCATCTTGGAATGTTTTATTACATAAGAAATAAGAGCGAGTAGGCCATTCAGCCCTTCGAACCTGCTCCACCATTCAGTGTGATCATGGCTGGTCTTATATGAACATACGAATTAGGAGCAGAAGCAGACCATTTGGCCCCTCCAGCCTGCTGCGCCATTCAATAAGATCATGGTTGATCTGTTTGTGTTCTGAATTCCACACGCCCATCTACCCCTGATAACCTTGATTCCCTTGCCTAACAAGTATCTATCTACCTCCATCTTAAAAATATTCAATGACCCCACATCCACCACCTTCTGAGGCAGAGTTCCCAAGTCGCACAACCCTCAGAGAAAAAAATGCTCCTCATCTCTGTCCCCAAAGGGCGACCCCTAATTTAAAAACCGTTCTGGACTCATCCACAAGAGGAAACATCCTTTCAACATTCACCTTATCAAGACCGTTCTGGATCTTGTATACTTCAATCAAGTCTCGCCTCACTCTTCTAAACTCCTGTGAAAACAAGCCCAGTCTGTCCAACCTTTTTTCATAAGATAACCCACTCATTCCACGTATCAAACTAGTAAACCTCCTCTGAACCACCACCAATGCATTTACATCCTTTAAATAAGGAGACCAAAACTGCATGCAGTATTCGAGATGTGGTGTCACCAATGCCCTGTATAACTGAAGCCTAACATCCTTACTTTTATTTTTAATTCCCCTCGTAATAAAGGATAGCTTTCCGTTAGCCTTCTTTATGACTTGCTGTACCTGCATGCTAACTTTTAGTGACTCATGCACTAGAACACCTAGATCCCTCTGCATCCTGGAATTTTGCAGTCGTTCTCCGTTTACATAATACTCTGCTTTTTTTATTCTGCCTGCCAAAGTGAACAACTTCACATTTTCCCACATTATACTCCATCTGCCAGATTTTTCCTCACTCACGCAACCTATCTATATTGGTCTGCAACCTCCTTACATCCCCTTCACAACCTCTTCACAACATACCTATCTTTGTGTCATCTGCAAATTTAGCTACGAAGCCATCGCTCCCCTCATCTATGTCGTTGATATAAATTGTAAGTTGAGGCCCCAGCACGGATCCCTGCGGGACTCCACTCATCACATCCTGCCACTCAGAAAAGGGCCCATTTCTCTTCTACTTCAACACCATGTTCCTGTACCATCCCCATAAGCCTTGGTGTTTTTAAGTTGTTATACGTGATTCTAATTAAACTCTTGTATAAATAAAAGTATTTTACAGAGACAATTTTTTTTTTTTTTTTTTATAAAACCTTGAACTTATTGTAGCATTTAACTCATCGTTGTTCCTCTGTCCTTGATGACATGTCACATGTGTAACACTTTGCCAAACGGATTCAATGAACTGGAATACTGATGCCTGTGGAACTAGATATTTCTGTCAAGGTTCAAGAATAACCCTATACATGTGGTAGTTAAATTACAGACATGGACAACTGATTTCTTCTCCTTTTCTTCCCCCGCACCAGCCTCCCCACCCCCAACAACCTTCCACCTTGTGTACATGGCCTGACCAACTTTATTATTCTCTTCAAAATAAAATGTGAAACCACGCTTAGTACTCCCATGATATTCTTCCAGTTATTAGCCGTTCAGTGCTGTTAGGATTTTTGTGTGATTTGTAGAGACAGATCCAAAATATATTAATATTTTGCTCGGCAAGTTCTTTCATTACCACAACTTTAAATTGTTGATGCAATCTTCGAAGAGAAGTTTTGTCTGAACTGTTTATTTTAATGGAATACTTTTTGCGTGGTTTGAGAATTAATTCCATAACATCTAATAAAGATTTGGAAGCCTATTGCTAATATATCTCAGTTTTGAGATCTGAGAGGCTTGATCATCATTATCACATGAACTTTTAAAATATGACCTCCATTAGGGGGCATTGTAACTTCACAAACCAAGTAGTGTTATAGCATTTCCAGTGCTACAGGCAGAACCTCTATAGTTTATTCTAGAAATTTCAGGGCATAATTTTATCTTGTTAAAGTGTAGTTAATTGGGAGTGGGGTGGATGGTAAGAAATTTTGCATTTTAGTGTGTTCTGGATTTGTATCAACCAGAGTGATGGCTGTGCTTGTTACTGGCTTGTTTTAGAGAGGTTTTGTTTTGGAACATAAAAATTTAGGCTTCATTGCATGTTTAACCGTGTCCTGTGAGAGTTGGTTGAAGTTGGTAACTTCAAACAGAAGTTTTTTCACTTCAGGATAAAGTCTTGCTTGGCTGTAGATTGTGCAGTGGTGTGCTAAATTTCTCTTTTCAAATTGTGCCAGATTTACCTACAACAAGCTGTGTTTTTTTAAAGCTATCTTTTAATGACGGAGTTTCAGGTTACCTTTATTTAAATAGTGTTTAACTAAGGAGTGGCACTGTAGTATGAGAGTTAGACCATCCTATTTTCGAACAGGAAGGAAATGAACTGCAAAAGTAAAGTTCAAAGGTACGACAGCATAAAATCAAAGCCTTAAGGAAGCAAAGAAGCAATCTTTTGAGTTCTTAGCCCCACTTTCATGCATTCAAAATAGGAAGAAAATGGTGCCTTTTCATGGAATGGCCTGTGATTTATTTTTTTTTGAATGGCAAGTTTATGACCTTGACGTTTGTCAGTGGTGACAATGCACGCATGCTTGAGGTGTTCCACAGCCAGTGGGTACCACGGGGATTGAAGTGTTTGGTAGATGCGGCAATAATATTATTTAAGTTATATGTTTGTTTTATGGTTTACTTTTCTGATAGTTGTGCTCTTTTTAAAGGGGACTCTTTGGTTTGATGACACAAGGCAATCCAGTTTACCTTGTAGTTACATTAAAGAAAAAGCGTACTAATAATGTAAGGATGAGTCACCCTGTTGCAGGACACAATCTCATGGCTGGACATAGGTGCAAATCACTTGTTAGTCCTCTTGGCTGGGGAATTGTCAGCAGAGACTCTAATTCTTGAAAACTATAAACTGAGTTATTATGAAAGTTTTGTGAATAGGAAATTGTCATTTTATCCCAAATACTAATAGTAGCAATAAACACAGAATTGCTCTGGTTGATGTGTAGCAATGTTAATCCCTCAAAAAGATGTCAATATTTTCACACAAAGCGCCCACAGCAATTCTCCCCAGTTCCCAACAGTCCTTTTAAATTATGTCTATAAAAATTAAGTTTTACTACTGATATCCTTCGGATGTCTGAGATTTCTGTAATATCCATTTAGGATGGTGTGTGATTTGGAGGGAAACATGGAGGTGATGGTATTTACAAGCACCCACTGCCCTTGTCCTTCTAGGTCACGGAGGTCGCCGTTTGAAAGGTGCTGTTGAAACCTTCTGCAAGTTGCCTGAGTGCATCCTGTAGATAATGCACACTGCAGCCACAATACGCTGGTGGTGTATGGGCTACTTATCAAGTAGGCTGCATTGTCCTGATTTGTATGGAGCTTCCTCAATGTGTTGTCGCTGTACCCAGACAAGTGGAACGTATTCCATCACAATCCTGATTTGTGTCTTGTAGAGTTGGTGCGCAGGCTTTAGGGAGTCAGGAAGTGAGCCACTCTCCACAGAATACCCAGCCTCTTACCTGCTGTAGTAGCCAGAGTATTTAAGTAGCTGGTCCAATTGAGTTCTGGTTAATGGTGACCCCTCCCCATCCCACCTTCTTGATGGTAGGGGATTTGGTGGTGACAGTGCTAATTAATATCTAGGGGAGTTGGTTAGACCCTCTTACGTGGAATATGATGGGGAATGGAGAAACTGATGGCTGTAGCCTGCATTTTTGATGGTGGTTTCAGGAAAAATGAGATCTCCAGCAGTTCCCTTGCCATAACAAACCCATCACTTGTGTTTTCTGCACTCCTTTGCTCACATTATGTCTTCAACCCCATTGCCTCCCCAGCCTCCTATCACTGCCCCTACCTCTGCTTCATAAAAATTCAAGCTGAAACTCTGAATCCTTCCCTCCCTCTTGCTTCAATATTACCTCATCCTTAATGCTCCAGTCATCCTCCTTACTTACTCCTACTTGTCTCTCCCCAAGGTGAGGTTAGTGAGAGGCAATAGGCCACCTTATCCTCAACCTATTCCCTTCCCAATCACCACTCCTATTCATTTCCCTAGGAAGCTTTATGTGCTTTCAAAATTAAATTTTTTTTCCAAGGGAAATTAGAATGATTAATGACACTTTTTTTTTCTATTGTATGTGTCTCTCTCCTAGCAGTTAGAATCCCTGTGTCCTATGTGTAACTAAAAAAACTTTTGAATTTGATATTTTAAAAATCAACTGAACAGAAATTGTTAGAAGTAAAAGTATTCTTTCAGTGTGGCTGACTGATTCTGCTGCATCCTGGAAATTTAACAAACAATATCACATGGGGAAGGCAATTGAGTGAGGGGATGCAAATTTTAAAATTTTAATAAACTGACAAACATAACCAAGAATAACCTCCAAGATTAATGGAGAGAAAGGATGAGATGTTGGCTTGTCACCCTTGCTGGCTTTGGGACCTTGGGAGATCAACTGGTACTTAAAAAAGGAGGAAACTTCAGATGGGGCAAACAGGAGTGCTGAAGACACAGGAGGCTCATTCGTGCTTCCAGGAGTTGGATGGTGGTGGCAAAGAGTGAATGGATGAGGATCAATTTTGGGAAAAACAGAGAGGACACACATGATTGAAGCCATCTTGGGAGATCCTTGAGGAGGCTCAGTTATAGAAAGGGGAAATGAGTAGTTTGAGGACTATGTCGAAAGATTGGTGGAGTGGGCACCAGCGGTGAATGATGTACAGGAATGAAGATCTGCAAATAACCTTTTCTGTAGATGCCTGAAGGGGTGGTAGAGACAGGAACCCTCACAACATTTAAGAAGTATTTAGATGAGCACTTTAAATGCCATAGCATACAAGGCCAAGGGCCAAGTGCTGGAAAATTAGAGTAGAATAGATAGGTGCTTGATGGTCGGCACAGACAGGATGGGCCGAAGGGCCTGTTTCTGTGCTGTATGACTCTATGTTGAAACCACACACAATGAGAGGAGGAAATCAAACTTTGTAAAGATGAAACAAAAACAAGAAATGCTGGATTCACTCAGCAGGTCTGGCAGCATCTGTGGAAAGAGAAGCAGAGTTAACGTTTCGGGTCAGTGACCCTTCATCAGAACTGACAAATATTAGAAAAGTCACAGATTATAAACAAGTGAGGTGGGGGTTGGGCAAGAGATAACAAAGGAGAAGGTGCAGATTGGACCAGGCCACATAGCTGACCAAAAGGTCACGGAGCAAAGGCAAACAATATGTTAATGGTGTGTTGAAAGACAAAGCATTAGTACAGATTAGGTGTGAATATACTGAATATTGAACAGCAGCAAGTGCAAACCTGAAGAAAAACAACCTGAAAAAAACAGTGGGTGAGCAAACTGAACAAACTAAGATGAAATGAAATAAATGCAAAAAAAGATTGTAAAAAATGTAAAAAGGAATGTAAAAAAAAAAGAAGGAAGAAAAGATAACTAAAAATGACTAAAAATGAAAGTAAACTGGGGGGCTGTCATGCTCTGAAATGATTGAACTCAATGTTCAGTCCGGCAGGCTGTAGTGTGCCTAATCGGTAGATGAGATGCTGTTCCTCGAGCTTGCGTTGATGTTCACTGGAATACTGCAGCAATCCCAGGACAGAGATGTGAGCATGAGAGCAGGGGGGAGTGTTGAAATGGCAAGCAACCGGAAGCTCAGGGTCCTGCTTGCGGACTGAGCGGAGATGTTCCGCAAAGCGGTCACCCAGTCTGCGCTTGGTCTCCCCAATGTAGAGGAGACCACACTGTGAGCAGCGAATACAGTATACTACATTGAAAGAAGTACAAGTAAATCGCTGCTTCACCTGAAAGGAGTGTTTGGGGCCTGGGATAGTGAGGAGAGAGGAGGTAAATGGGCAGGTATTACACCTCCTGCGATTGCAAGGGAAGGTGCCCTGGGATGGGGACAAGGTGGTGGGGGTAATGGAGGAGTGGACCAGGGTGTCGCAGAGGGAACGATCCCTTCGGAATGCTGACAGGGGAAGGGAGGGGAAGATGCGACTGGTAGTGGCATCACGCTGGAGGTGGCGAAAATGGCGGAGGATGATCCTTTGGATATGGAGGCTGGTGGGGTGGAAAGTGAGGACAAGGGGAACCCTGTCATGGTTCTGGGAGGGAGGGGAAGGGGTGAGGGTAGAGGTGCGGGGAATGGGTCGGACACGGTTGAGGGCCCTGTCAACCACAGTGGGGGGAAATCCTCGGTTGAGGAAAAAGGAGGTCATATCAGAAGCACCGTCATGGAAGGTAGCATCATCAGAGCAGATGCGTCGGAGACGGAGAAACTGGGAGAATGGAATGGAGTCCTTACAGGAGGTAGGGTGTGAAGAAGTGTAGTCGAGGTAGCTGTGGGAGTCAGTGGGCTTATAATGGATATTGGTAGACAACCTATCCCCAGAGATGGAGACAGAGAAGTCGAGGAAGGGAAGGGAAGTGTCAGAGATGGACCATGTAAAGGTGAGAGAAGGGTGGAAATTGGAAGCAATGTTGATAAAGTTTTCTAGTTCGGGGCGGGAGCAGGAAACGGCACCGATACAGTCATCAATGTACCGGAAAAAGAGTTGGGGGAGGGGGCCTGAGTAGGACTGGTACAAAGAATGCTCGACATATCCCACAAAAAGACAGGCATAACTAGGACCCATGCGGGTACCCATAGCGACACCTTTTACTTGAAGGAAATGCATGGAGTTGAAGGAGAAGTTGTTCAATGTGAGAACAAGTTCAGCCAGGCGGAGGAGGGTGTTGGTGGATGGGGACTGGTTGGGCCTCTGTTCCAGGAAGAAGCGGAGAGCCCTCAAACCATCCTGGTGGGGGATGGAGGTGTAGAGCGATTGGACGTCCATAGTGAAGAGGAGGCGGTTGGGACCAGGAAACTGGAAATTGTCAAAATGACGTAGGGCGTCAGAAGAGTCACGGATGTAGGTGGGAAGAGACCTGTGGAAAGATGAAGATGTATAATATGCGTGCATATAATTTTTCATATTAAAAGTAGATAATTCTTGCCAGTACAATCACAACTATGTTGGACATTCGTTTGGGTGAATGTGTGATAGTTAAAAAGAGTGACTTTTAACTAAAGCCTGGCTATCCAACCTGAACCCGACCAAACCCAATTACATGTGTCGGGTTTGGGTCGGGTCTGAATTCTGCATCCAGCATTTGGGCTCGGGTTGGGCTGGACTGTATTGTACTGTTTTGTTTCAAATTGTTTTTGTTTTAATCTAAGATTTTTTTCTGTTTCAATAATATGTTTGTTATTTTCGAGTCAGGTCGGGCATTTAAAAAAAAAATTAAAGGACTCTGACCCGGTTCGGGTTCGGGTTGGCCGTTGTTGGGTCGGGCCCGGGTCGGGTTTGAATTTTATACCCGAGCCAGGCTTTACTTTTAACATTGAAAACTCCTGTCACAGCACCACCTATAGGCATAAAAGGTACTGTAGCTACTGCGATGGGTTTTCCCATCAGAGTAAAACTCTCATGAAGGTATTCAAATATTGTACACTCATCTGAGTGAGGAAGAAGACATAAATTGTGAAGAATATATGTGAACAATTTGCTCTGTTTCATAGGATTGGTTAGTGAATGGCTATTTTGGAAAAAACATGAGATACTTGCTTAACAACAAGAACAGTTGATTGCTTAGTTTAATGCTGGTTACTCATTCCTCATTGTTGCATTTAAAGCATTCCAACTGATATTTAATAACTTAATAAATAAATGCTGATTTCAAGCAATCACTACTTTTTGCCCGACAAATGTATGACACTCTGAAGTGACAATTTTGAAATGTCACGCCTTTGAAAAGCTTCGTGTAATAGACAGAGTAGATAAAGAACAAACTTGCATTTTTCCAGCACTTTTTGTGAACACTGGCTGGCCAATGCTTCACAGCCAATGATTGCATTTATGTAGTCACTATTGTATTGCAGGTAAATGTTGCAGCCAATATACACACAGCAAGGTCCTACAAACAGCAGTGAGATTAATGACTAAATAATCTGTTTTAGTGATGTTGGCTGAATCATAAATGTTTGCCAGAACAACAGGTGAATTTCTCTGCTGTACTTGAATATTGTCATGGATCTTTACCGTCCACCTGAGAGGAGAGATGGGACCTTGTTTTAATGTCTTGTCTAAAAGACAGCATCTTTGAGGTGCAATGTCCCTCTGTAATATACTGAAGCACCAGCTTAGATTATGTGTTCACGACTCAAGTAGGGCTTGAATCCAGAACCTTCTAAGTCGGAGGTGAGAGTTCTACCGCTGAGCCAAGGTTAACAATAGGTTAACAAGATTTTTAATTGTAATGATAGATTCAAAAGTTGACTCTTAAAGGAAGTAATTTTACCTTTTCATTTTATAGCATCTTATCCACAACTCTCAACCGTTTACAAAGAGCTTGACATACAGTTGATTATTTTGAAATTAATTTGCTGCTGTTATGTAGGCAAATGCACAGCCTTTATTCTCTTTGCAAGGACCCACAAAAAGTAATGAGGTAAGTGACCAGTTAATCTGTTTTTGGTGTTTGGTTGAAGGAATCCCATTAGTCACAAAGATGCTGTCTTTCAGACAAGACATTGAGAGGACTTGCTGCTGTTCTCAGACTAGTACCATGGGTTCTTTAACATCTTGCCTTGGACTGCTGATTTTAGGGCCTTGGTTTTGATTCATCCGAAGCATGGCATCCCAAACAATGCAACACTCCTCTCAATACTGCAAGGTGTTGCCAGCTTACATTACATGCTGAATTCTTGAGGCTAGGCTTAAACTTTCAGCCTTCTGAATTGTTCGTCACTGTGAACCCTACATTTCTAACAAACAGCAACATGGTAGAAGCCTATGCTTACATTTTTGGTTTTTTTGCCCTTTGCTACTGTAGATATAGTTTTGGTTTCTATGTCAAGGCTGCTGTTGTAGTTGAGCCTCACTCCTTGTGTCTTAGAGCTACATTTGCTCTGATAATTATGTATTTTGCTCGTGGGTCCTAGAACAGAACTCATCATGCCTTTGAGAAGCAACAGTGTTACACCTAAAGGCTTCAGTTGGATAAGTAAATAATTGATGAGAATGTTACTTATATATTTATGATTGGTATTAAAGTATTCAAAAATAAAAATGGCTTGCATTCTTTAACTTATGTTTTGTGATTAACTTTTACATACATAATTGTTTATTTCTTATATTCATAGCAATTATGGGAGTGTGTGGGCACTGTCTGGCCTACCCTGTCTCTTTGAAAGTTCCAGACCGACTGCTTGACTTCAAATACTCATGAATGAAGTCATCTGCCTTCATAGATTTGAACAATTGTCAGCGAAATTCTACAGAAACTGCCTGTCAGACACATAACTAAGCAAGTCACAGACTAAAATTATGTTTGATTTATATTTTTTTCCTCAAGCCAACTGTCTGGAGACAGTAGTCTTTGCAACATTTGTATCCATATAGGCTGGGACATAATTTGTGTGGTTTTTAACACCTAATGTAAAATGGTTGAATTAAGAGTCTATACTAAGTCAAAACTAAACAAAAATGCTTCATTTTTGTCACCCACTGTTTCAGGGGCTACTATGGTTGATTGCAGAAGACGTGACAATAAACACACTTTCCCCACTTCTATAACCTCCGACATTAAAACAAAGCCAGCAGATGTTTAAAAACAAGTATGCTATCGGGTTGAATACCTTATTTTATCCATTCTTCGCCTTAATATTATTGAAGTATTTTTGGAGCATTTTCCTATGATATAGCTTTAAAAAAAAAACATACATTTTAGAATGTGCATGTTATGACATGCTGCAAGTGTGTGGGCACTGTCTGGAAATTCACAAGTTATTAAAGCATTAAAATCTATTTTTGATAGTCCAGTGCAGCTGGAGGAGCCTTGGTACTAGTAAGTGATCTAGGAATCAGTATAGTTTTGGTAGTTGGGCTGACAAGATCCCTGTATTTTGGCTGCTGCTTATTTCCTCCTGACGATGAAACTGTTTGCGGTATATCAAATCATAGAATGGTTTGCAGTACAGAAGGAGGCATTTTGGCCCGTCATGTCCGTGCCGGCTCTCTGCAAGATCAACTCACCTAGTCCCACTCCCCCACCTTTTCCCCGTAGTCCTGCAATTTTTTTCTCTTTTCAAGGCCTCTATTGAATCTGCCTCCACCAGACTCTCAGGCAGTGCATACCAGATCCTAACCATTCACTGCGTTTAAAAAAAAAAGCTTTTCCTCATGCTGCTGTTGCTGCTTATACCAGTCACCTTAAATTGATGTCCTCTGGTTCTGGATCCTTCGGCCAGCGGGAACAGTTTCTCCCCGTCTTCCCTGTCCTGACCATTCAGCAGGAGGGCTTATGTAACAGCTGTCAAAAGCACCCCATATGATAAAGATGTTAATAAAATGAGTTCGAACTATCTCAAGTGAAAACTGAAAATGCAGAAAGTATTAGGAAGGTTGAGAGTGGTTGAGGGTTTAATAGAAAAACTGTGATTGGAAGTATGAAGAAAAAATGGATAATGGTGGAATAGACAACAGATCCGTTTGCACCTCATAAAAGGTGTAATGCCCCTTCATTAAAACTGATGAGACCTCGTGAAGGGTGTCCACATAAAACACTAACCTACCTCTCAAGAAAATCACCAGGGAAGTGGTACTGAACAAATTGTTGGAGCTGCGGGCTGACAAGTCCCCGGGTCCTGATGGACTTCATCCTAGGTTGTTAAAAGAAGTAGCTAGTGAGATAGTTCATGCGTTAGTTTTAATTTTCCAAAATTCCCTAGATTCGGTGAAGGTTCCATTAGATTGGAAAATAGCGAATGTAACTCCTTTATTCAAAAAGGGAGAGAGACAGAAAGCAGGAAACTACAAGCCAGTTAGCTTAACATCTGTTTTAGGGAAAATGTTAGAAGCTATTATTAAAGATGGTATAGCAGGGCATTTAGAAAAATTCAAGGTAATCAGGCAGAGTCAACATGGTTTTGTAAAAGAGAAATCATGTTTAACCAATTTATTGGAGTTCTTTGAGGGAGTTACATGTGCTGTGGATAAAGGGGAACCAGTGGATGTATTGTACTTAGATTTCCAGAAGGCATTTGATATGATGCCACATCAAAGGTTATTGCAGAAAATAAAAGCTCATGGTGTAGGGGGTAACATATTGGCATGGATAGAAGATTGGCTAGCTGACAGGAAACCGAAAGTAGGGATAATTGGGTCATTTTCTGGTTGTCAAGATGTAACCAGTGGTGTGCCACAGGGATATGTGTCATAGAGTCATAGCCGTACAGCACAGAAACAGGCCCTTTGGCCCACCGCGTCCATGCCGACCATAATGCTTATCAATACTAATCCCACCTGCCTGCATTAATTCCATATCCTTCTATGCCTTGCTCATTCAAGTACCTGTCCAGATGCCTCTTAAATGTTGCTACTGTTCCTGCCTCCACCACCACCTCTGGCAGCTCATTCCAGATACCCACTATTCTTTGTGTGAAAAATTTATCCCTTTGATCCCCTTTAAACCTCCGCCCTCTCACCTTA
This sequence comes from Heterodontus francisci, assembly GCF_036365525.1. Taxonomy (NCBI): domain Eukaryota; kingdom Metazoa; phylum Chordata; class Chondrichthyes; order Heterodontiformes; family Heterodontidae; genus Heterodontus; species Heterodontus francisci. Next base: position 94,618,146 of record NC_090375.1, read on the forward strand.
AATCTATGCCCTCTAGCTTTAGTCACCCATACCATGGGAAACAGACTCTGGCTATCTACCCTATCTATGCCTCACATCATTTTATATAACTCTATCATGTCCCCTCTCAGCCTCCTTCGCTCCAGGGAAAACAGACCCAGCCTATCCAATCTCTCTTTATAACTCAAGCCCTCCAAACCAGGCAACATCCTTGTGAATCTTTTCTGCACCCTCTCTAGTTTAATCACATCTTTCCTGTAGTGCGGCGACCAGAACTGCACACAATACTGCAAATGAGGCCTAACCAACGTTATGTACAACTGTAACATGACGTCCCAACTCTTGTACTCAGTGCGTCTGCCGATGAAGGCAAGCATGCCATATGCCTTCACCACCCTGTCTACCTGTGTTGCCACTTTCATGGAACTATGAACTTGCACCCCAAGGTCTGTCTGCTCAAGAACACTCCCCAGGGCCCTGCCATTCACTGTATATGTCCTGCCCTAGTTTAACTTCCCAAAATGCATCACTTCACACTTGTCTGCGTTAAATTCCATTTTCCACTCCCTTGCCCACTTTCCCAGTTGATCTATATCCTGTTGTAACCTTAGACAACTTTCTTCACTGTCCACTATACCACCAATTTTGCTGTCATCTGCAAACTTACTAATTATGCCCCCTACATTCACATCCAAGTCAATATATATGACAAACAACAGAGGGCCCAGCACCGATCCCTGCGGCACACCATGTGCTGAGGCCTCAACTTTTTACAATTTTTATAAATGACTTAGATGAAGGGACTGAAGGTATGGTTGCTAAATTTGCTAATGGCTCAAAGATAGGTAAGAAAGTAACTCGTCAAGAGGACATAAGGGGGCTACAAAGGGATATAGAAAGGTTAAGTGAGTGGGCAAAGACCTGGCAAATGGTGTATAATGTGGGAAAGTGGGAAATTGTCCACTGTGGCAGGAAGAATAAAAAATAGCAGATCATCTAAATGGTGAGAGATTGCAGAGCTCTGAGATGCAGAGGGATCTGGGTGTCCTGGTGCATGAATCACAAAAGGTTAGCGTGCAGATACAGTATGTAATGAGGAAAGCTAATAGAATGTTATCGTTTATCGCGAGGAGAATTGAATATAAAAGTAGGGAGGTTATGCTTCAGCTATACAAGGCATTGGTGAGACCACATCTGGAGTACTGTGTATAGTACTGGTCTCCTTATTTAAGGAAGGATGTAAATGCGCTGGAGGCAGTGCAGAGAAGGTTTACTGGACTAATACCTGGAATGGGTGGGCTGTCTTACGGGGAAAGATTTGACAGGGTAATCTTGTATCTGCTAGAATTTAGAAGAGTAAGGTGAGTTGATTGAAACATACAAGATCCAGAACGGTCTTGACAGGGTGGATGTGGAAAGGATGTTTCCCCATGTGGGAAAATCTAGAACTAGGGGGGTCACTGTTTAAAAATACGGGGTCGCCCGTTTAAGACAGTGATGAGGAGAAATTTTTTCTCTGAGGGTCGTGAGTTTTTGGAATTCTTTTCCTCTTAAGGTGGTGGAATATTTTTAAGGCAGAGGTAGATAGTTTCTTGCTAAGCAATGGAGTGGAAGGTTATTGAGGCTAGGTGGAAATGTGAAGTCATCAGTTCAGCCATGAACTTATTGAATGGCGGAGCAGGCTCGAAAGGCCGAGTGGCCTAATTCGTATGTTCATTCTCATTACAGATGCCAATGGACCTGCGGTGTATTTCTAGCATTTTCTGTTTTTTACATTTTGGAATTCCAACATTTATACTGTAGTTCATTTTACCTCAATCTCTGTTAACCATAATCCTAATGGATATGTTACTACTGCATAAAATGTACAGAAGCTGGTAATTTTCAGATACGGCAAGGATAACTGATGTGAGCAACTGAATTGGGGAGGAGTCTTGGAGGAATAAAAAGAAAGAAGCTTTCTGTTTTTGATCTTTTCTATACCTGACTTTGGAAATATTTGATGCTGATATTGGGTGTTCAAAGTACAAAGGAGCTGCAATCTCCATCATGGACATTTCAAATCTTGAGCCCAAATATGTATTCAAAATTTTGAAGCAAAGTGAGGATATTTGTGTGGAAAAATATTTGCTGAGTATGGCGGAGTAATTTTGGGCCACTGGGGGAATAGTGAAATTTCCATGTTCTGTTTAAGAAATAATTCCACTGATATCCTGGGCATTACATTGTGAATGAAATACAATTGAGTAATTTTGACTGAATTATCTTTTTCAAGCCAAACTTTCTGCCTCTTGCTATGTGTAAAGGTTGAGTATGTAATCAAGTTCACTCCTTGGATAAACATTGTAACCCTGATAGCACTCTGATAATTCCATGTTGTTTAACTTTGGTAGAATCATTGCTGGTTATTTTTAAGCTGGGGTGTGTCTTTGTGTACGAGCGAGTGCTGTTGTCATAGTAAGGTAAGGAGGAAGTACTCTTTGAGCTGTTCTGGAAAGTCTTGTGTGCAAAGCTGAGCACTTGCCAGGTGAATTTTAATTTCCTCCTTTCACCTGTCCATATGTGAAGTTCAGATAATGCTTGCAAAGTTCATATCGGATTTATGTAAATACCCAATTTCTCTGTATAAGTATGTCATACAGCACTGGTATCCGTTGGAATAGTGGGTTGATTTCTCTTTTTTAAAGACTTCATGAGGTAGCAGATCAGAGTAAAGATGTTTCTTGTTGCCTTGGTATTTTTAATGTATTCTCTCTCCCATTTATGTTTCCCTCATCCCCTTCTCCCAATGTCACTTTAATGTATATGTCAGAAGGTTTTGGTATGATAGTAAGATTTAATTTGAGAATCAGTGGCGCAACCCCAGATCCTACCATTCTAAGACAATGTGAGTGAATTATGAGATTCTTTTCAGTTACAATATAGCACAGATACCAATTTTGATTTTGTTTTGCAACCAATTCAGATTTTTTTTTAAACTATCTGATCTATGACACTGCTTGCAGTAAGAGAATCAGAGTTATACTGCACAGAAATAGGCCCTTTGGCTCATCGAGTCTGTGTTGGCCATCAAGCACCTATCTATTCTAATCCCATTTTCCAGCACTTAGCCCGTAGCCTTGTATGCTATGGCGTTTCAAGTACTCATCTAAATACTACTTAAATGTTGAGGGTTCCTGCCTCTACTACCCCTTCAGGCAGTGTGTTCCAGATTCCAACCACCCTCTGGGTGAAATTTTTTTTCCTCAAATCCCCTCTAAACCTTCTGCTCCTTACCTTAAATCTATGCCCCCCTGGTAATTGACACCTCCGCTAAGGGAAAAGTTTTTTCTTATCTACGCCCCTCATAATTTTGTATATCTCAATCAGGTCCCCCCTCAGCCTTCTCTGCTCTATGGAAAACAACCCTAGCCTATCCAGTCTCTCTTCATAGCTGAAATGCTCCAGCCCAGGTAACATCCTAGTAAATCTCCTCTGCAATCACATCCTTGCTATAGTGTGGTGACCAGAACTGTACACAGTACTCCAGTTGTGGCCTAACTAGCATTTTGTAAGCTCCATCATAACCTCCCTCTCTTATGTTCTATGCCTCGGCAAATAAAGGCAAGTATCCCATATGCCTTCCTAACCACCTTATCTACCTGTGCTGCTGCCTTCTGTGATCTATGGACAAGTACACCAAGGTCCCTCTTTAGAATTAGAATTAGAACTAGAACATTACAGCGCAGTACAGGCCCATCGGCCCTCGATGTTGCGCCGACCTGTGAAACCATCTGACCTACACTATTCCATTTTCATCCATATGTCTATCCAATGACCACTTAAATGCCCTTAAAGTTGGCGAGTCTACTACTGTTGCAGGCAGGGCGTTCCACGCCCCTACTACTCTCTATGAGTAAAGAAACTACCTCTGACATCTGTCCTATATCTATCACCCCTCAACTTAAAGCTATGTCCCCTCGTGTTTGCCATCACCATCCGAGGAAAAAGACTCTCACTATCCACCCTATCTAACCCTCTGATTATCTTCTATGTCTCTATTAAGTCACCTCTCCTCCTCCTCCTCCTCTCCAATGAAAACAACCTCAAGTCCCTCAGCCTTTCCTCGTAAGACCTTCCCTCCATACCAGGCAACATCCTAGTAAATCTCCTCTGCACCCTTTCCATAGCTTCCACATCCTTCCGATAATGTGGTGACCAGAACTGCACGCAATACTCCAGGTGCGGTCTCACCAGAGTTTTGTACCTCTGATTCTCTGTACTTCCTAGGGTCCTACCAATCTGGGATGTAGAATGATGGAGCTGTTTATTGCTATTATTCAAATACTCCGTCTTCTAAATAGGGCATTCTGAGATGTAATAAAAGGTGATTGTCGATGGAGGTTTCTGTAGATTAGTAGTTGCTTGTAAGGCTACAGCTCCTGCCCTTGGGGAGAGGCCAGATTATCAATATCAGAAAAAGCAGCAGGAAATTATTGGTTTTCTTCCAATTCTTAATTTCTTGTTGAGACTTAAACTTAACATCTGAAGCGTTGACAGCTGTGTGCTTTCTTTTGCACTTAACATGGCTTTAAGTTTTTAAAGCATATTAAATTAAATTTTGACTCTTGTCATTTTCCCATGGTTGATGCAGTGTGGTGTACTGGTGATGGTAGAAAACATTCTCATATGCCATGAGTATACAGTCCTTTGAAGAATAACAAAGTTCAGAGAATAAATATAGCATGACACTAATGTGTTATATATTTTAATTCACAAATGCAGCAGATGCATAATAGAAATTGTAATGGCTTGTCTTTCACTAGTGAAAGCACCTCGAGTTCCGAAATGTTTTTTGTTCATATTTCCTTTTTAAAATATTCATAGAATCATAGAAAGTTTATGGCACAGAAAGATGCCCCTTGGCTCACCGTGTCTGCTCCGGCCGAAAAACGAGCCACCCAGCCTATTCCTACCTTCCAGCATTTGGTCCGTAGCCCAGTAGGTTACAGCACTTGAGGTGCATATCCAGACACCTTTTTAAGTGAATTGAGGGTTTCTGTCTCTACTACCCTTTCACCCTTTGGGTGAAAAGATTTTTCCTCACCTCCCCTCTAATCTTTCTACTAATCACTTTAAATCCATGCCTCCTAGTCACTGACGTCTCTGCTAAGGTAAATAGGCCCTTCACATCCACTCTATCCAGGTCCCTTACAATGTTGTACATTTCAATCAAATCTCCTCTCTGCCTTCTCTGCTCCAAGGAGAACAAACCCAGCCTATCCAATCTTTCCTAATAGCTGCATTTTTCCAGTCCCAGCAACATCCTTGTAAATCTCCTCTGTATCCTGTCTAGTGCAATTAAATCCTTTCTGTAATGAGGTGACTAGAACTGCACACAGTATTTAAGTTGCGCCCTAACTAATGATTAATACAGTTCCAGCATAACCTCCCTGCTCTTACATTCTGTACCTGAGCTAATAAAGGATTCCATGAGCCTTCTTCATGACCTTATGGACCTGTCCTGCTACCTTCAGGGATCTGTGGTGTTACAACCAGGTGGGAAAGGGGTCTAGGGGTCTTTTCCTGTCTTTACCTGGTCTTATTGTAACAGGGTTTAATTTTAAACAGTGTTTTGAGCTTCCCCTTTGTGAATCCTTGTTCACAGCTTTCCAATTATAAGGCAAAGAAATGAGCACACCAGGTTTTCTTTAGGTTTAAAGAAGAAAAGTGTTTTTGGGAATGTTTGTGGACTCGCCGGCCTTCCGATCTTTTTTTTTGGCCCTTCCAGCATGCTCGTTGTGCTTCTGAGGGGGGGGGGGGGGAACATTAGATTTCCAGCCAGCTTTTTACATTTTACTGATAATTTTCATCTGCTATAAACTTGTTAAGGGACCCCCCCCCCACCCCCACACCCCCGGTCACCAGTATAGACCTTCTGCACTATTGGTCATTCTTTCAGAGTGTGGACTGCCCAAGCGGTATTGACCTACGGGATACCCTTTCAATCCCCTGCGCAGCTCGACCTCTTGTGAAGGTCTGGTTTGCAGTCTCTCTCAGCGCAGTCTCCGTGCTAACGGCCTTCGGGATACCTCTAAATCCCCTGCACGGCCTCACCTACGATGTGGCTCTGTGTTGCGGCTTTCTCAGTGCGGCTATCTGCCTGGTTCTCTGAACTCGTGACCTACTACCCTGGTGCAAGCTTTGATCGCTCGGGACTCGAGTCTCCAGGCGTTGGTTTTGATACCCACGTAAAGTACCAGTCCCGCGACTGTGAGATAGACCTTTCCTAACTATGGGTGGTAAAATAAAAGGTACTCACCTTTTGATCGGTCTCCTCACTGTCACGGCCCGGATGTGGTGTATCCTGCTGACTACGCCAAATTTAAGTGTGAGGGCTTGTCCCAGTACCCAAAAACGCCTCGAGAGTCGGATGTCTTGTCCAAACGAGCGATCTTTATGACAAGTATGCAAGGAGAAGTCCTACACTCACGAATGATTGTACGTAGAGTCCCTACTATGTTTGAGCAGTCATTTTATATAGTTTACAGGCAGTTTACTTGACAAGCTGTTTCTTTAATTACATCATCTCCCATCTACTGTCTTCCCTAATCTCATCCTGCCTTGATTATATTATTCACCTCGTCAACTCTTGATTAGGTTATTCATGTGATTTGGGTGTCTAACAGGCAAGCTTTTCTCAAGTTTGAGGGACTCCAGTTACTCCAAGTATCCCATGATCCCCATAGGCCGGTCTGCCCGACACCTGCAAACTTCTTGATCATGCCCCTCTACATTTACGTCCAAATCATTGATATATACCACAAAAAGCAGGGGACCGAGTACCGAGCCCTGCGGAACGCCACTGGAAACAACCTTCCAGTCACAAAAACACCCATCATCAATTACCATTTATCTCCTGCCACTCAACCAAATTTGTATCCACTGTTACGATTAGGTGAGGAAGGGTCGCCCTTCCTCTTGTTTGACCACAACAGTTTTTTAAACAGTGGTTGTGCTGATCACCTCAGTGAGTGTTTTACCTTTGTTGTGATTGCAAAGAACCAATCGGACAGGTTTTCTTGAGTTTAAACAAGGAAGAGGTGAGTTTGTTGTACTTAAAAAAAAAACTAAACCCAATATAGATAAAATAAAATTACGCAACACTTTCACTCACACGCACACGAGAATCATATACACAAATAGAGTACAGAGTGATGAGAAATAGTTTGGTTTAGATTAGAGGCCAGAACAAGTAAAAATTAATACACAGTCTGTTCTGAAATGCACCCTGTGTGATAGGTTAAATAACCTTTGCAGTTGGACATTATTGAGATCATTTGCTCTTTGTAATCAAAATATCACTAATATTCAAATAATAAGAACAGCAAATTTTTGTTGGGCTTCAAAAGGGAACAACGTTGCCAAAGATGTTCTATTTCAATGGCAAGATTGTTACAAGGACTGAAGAGTAAAAGCATAAGATGGACAAGTGGTTAAAGATCTGGCCACACATATTAAAATAAATTTCAATTACAAAAGTTGAGAGCATCTAAAAGCTGCTGTTAATGGTGTATAAATTATATAATGTTTGTTTTACAAAACTGTTTGTGATGCATACAGTTTAAGGTAAATGTCCTTCAAATATTCTCTCATTTATCCTTTTCTAAATAATCTCATTTTTCTCTTGCTAATGTGGTCGCACATCAATTGCAGCTAGGAGGGCAGGCTGCCTACTTACAGACTTTAATCAATGATGTCTTGCATTGGCAACGTAGAGGTATGCTAAAGAAATCTGGAATATTACTTCTGATTTTCTGACCATCTCTCTTTGAGTGCCTATCCTCAAATTGTACCTTCCATTGCAGTGTGATTTGAGATCACTCTTTAGTATGGGGAATATTAACCGGCGCCATCCTTAACTGAAATAGGACTTAAAATATCATTCATATGATACTTGCATGTACTGTGAAGTATTATGTTGCACTAAAGTAGTTCATTGGTTTTTTTGGTTACATGTAAACAGTGGATGTTTATTACTGTTTGCTGTTTACTTTGTTCAGTTTGTGTATTGACTTATTTAAATGTAAAGGTAGCAAGCTGTTTCATCATTTTAAGTTTGACAGGAAATGACTCATTTATTGTTTCTGGGCTTGTGGTTGATCACTCCCTGTCTGAAATAATTTCTAGCAGCATGCTGGAATTTCCAGGTACACAGTCACATGATACACTAGTCAAGGGAGGGGTACTTGAGCAGTTAAATTTAACAATCTGGTTGCTGTAGTGACAGAATAGAAAGCTAATGGAGTAGTTTCACTGTATATCGCTCACTTTTTGAAGTCTCCAACTGTGTTTTTATTGTCTTTCTTCAGTTTAAAAAAAAAAGTGCTTTCTTATACTGCCTTCTTCACCCCGTGGTATGTTTAAACACATTTTTGTTACCTTGCCAAGAACATAGTGTTCCAGGGTGTCATTTAGTGATGTCTGGTGCTGGTCTGAAGCCAAAGAATGAAGTTCATTCCCTGACAATGCAAATCGGCTGATTAAGTGAGGAGTTTAACTCCTTATGTAGCAAGATGGAAGGGCTTGCCTATTTTCTTTGTCAGAAGCAGGCTTCTGACGTTTTATCTGATCACAACTTTCTGTGGAGGATCTATCCTGTGGCCATCAGAGATCCATCTTACTTCTCATTGCACTGCTGTCATAGCTTGGTAGTACTTGTGCATTTTTTTTTAGCAAGTGAGTATAGTCTGGTTGAGTCTACCCAAATGCTTTCTGAGGGCTTTCATTTAGGTAGATTTTATTTTCAGTACATCATTATTTATGCACTTTTATTTTTTTTATACGATGCATTCTTCAGCATTTTCTTCCTCCTCTCCTAGAAGTACTGACTCTTACTGAGAACTGTATTCATGGTGATGTAGTAGCTCACCAAAGTGGCCATTTCTCTCATGTGAGCCTAGATAGTCAGTTTTGACAGACTGTATCATCATGGGGAGTGTTGTCATTTGTGACCTCCTTTTCAATAGGGGCACAAGATAGTGGTCTATACCAAATCCAGTAGCATTGGGTTATAGCGGCCCAACTGCTAGGCCAGCTGAGATCAGCTGACTGAGCATATATTGGTTATTGAACTAATCTGGTCAGCACCACACTAGATTATGACCAAGTGTTGGCTTTTGATCTAAATCATGTGCATCACTTGTCAGCATTTTATGCTGTAAGTCAGCATGTTGGGGCTTGCTGACGAAATCAGTATAGTTGGACCCTGTCCTGCTGCTCCGCAACCACCCCCCCCCCCCCCCCACCCCCCCCAAAATCCCAGCTGCTGCTGAGTCTGGTAGCTAATGTGCTGAATAGGCCCCTGTCTCTCCTTTTTCTCTCTCTCTCACATTCCCATCTACAGGACATAGGCTATCTTCCCAGCCATCAGTATTGGGAGTGTGCTGAGAGAATACAAGAGACTTGTATGAGGCATTAGCCATTGGACTCATAGGACCAATGTGACAAGGGAAGTGGATGGTGAAAAGAGGGAGGAGGGGCAGATACTAGATGCGGAAGGGGCACTGGATTGGGGAGGGGGGTGGTGGCAGGAAGGTGAATGAATGGCAGTAGGGAGGATATATGTGAAGGAATTTTTGGGTATATCTGCAGCTTAAGTTTTAGTTTTAGAGATACAGCATTGAAACAGACCCTTCGGCCCACCGAGTCTGTGCCGACCATCGACCACCCATTTATACTAATCCTACACTAATTCCATATTCCTACCACATCCCCACATGTCCCTATATTTCCCTACCACCTACCTATACTAGGGGCAATTTATAATGGCCAATTAACCTATCAACCAGCAAGTCTTTGGCAGGTGGGAGGAAACCGGAGCACCCGGAGGAAACCCACGCAGTCACAGGGAGAACTTGCAAACTCCACACAGGCAGTACCCAGAATCGAACCCGGGTCACTGGAGCTGTGAGGCTGCGGTGCTAACCACTGCGCCACTGTGCTGCAAAGTCATGGAGTCATTTACATAGTTATTTACAGCACAGAAGGATATTTGGCTCAGTCTCTAAATATTTTTACATGTTGGGAATGGTTTCTGAATTATTGGATTCCTTGGGACCATGTCAGCTATTTTTCAAGATGTTGGGAAGCTTTTACTAATTTTTCTGGATTAATGCAGTTTTCGCCTTGTGTACTTTTGGACCATCTTGTCACCAAATACTTGAAGTTAGAAGCAAAAATCCCTATGAAGTGTTGCTCAGCCTAGTGTACTTTCTCAAAAAAAAAGCTGAATGACATATTAGGAAAAGCAAATATATTGCTTTATTATGGACTTTTATATTTGTTGCACAGTTATAGAATGTTGTGGTGTGATATAATCTTTCATAACCATATATTAAGCATTTCAAGGGCCATCTGCAAAATTAAGTTTGCAGATGACACCAAAATTGGTGGTATAGTGGACAGTGAAGAAGGTTGTCTAAGGTTACAACTGGATATAGATGAACTGGGAAAGTGGGCAAGGGATTGGCAAATGGAATTTAACGCAGACAAGTGTGAAGTGATGCATTTTGGGAAGTTAAACTAGGGCAGGACATATACAGTGAATGGCAGGGCCCTGGGGAGCGTTCTTGAGCAGAGAGACCTGGGGGTGCAAGTACATAGTTCCCTGAAAGTGGCAACACAGGTAGACAGGGTGGTGAAGAAGGCGTATGGCATGCTTGCCTTCATTGGTAGACGCGTTGAGTACAAGAGTTGGGACGTCATGTTACAGTTGTACATAATGTTGGTTAGGCCGCATTTGGCGTACTGTGTGCAGTTCTGGTCGCCGCGCTACAGGAAAGATGTGATTAAGCTAGAGAGGGTGCAGAAAAGATTCACAAGGATGTTGCCTGGTTTGGAGGGCTTGAGTTATAAAGAGAGATTGGATAGGCTGGGTCTGTTTTCCCTGGAGCGAAGGAGGCTGAGAGGGGACATGATAGAGTTATACAAAATGATGTGAGGCATAGATAGGGTAGATAGCCAGAGTCTGTTTCCCATGGTATGGGTGACTAAAGCTAGAGGGCATAGATTTAAGGTGAGAGGACGGAGGTTTAAAGGGGATCAAAGGGGTAAATTTTTCACACAAAGAATAGTGGGTATCTGGAATGAGCTGCCTGAGGAGGTGGTGGAGGCAGGAACAGTAGTGGCACAGTGGTTAGCACCGCAGCCTCATAGCTCCAGGGACCCGGGTTCGAATCTGGGTACTGTCTGTGCGGAGTTTGCAAGTTCTCCCTGTGACTGTGTGGGTTTTCGTCGGGTGCTCCGGTTTCCTCCCACAGCCAAAGACTTGCAGGTGATAGGTAACTTGGCCATTGTAAATTGCCCCTAGTGTCGGTAGGTAGTAGGGAATATGGGATTACTGTAGGGTTAGTATAAATGGGTGGTTCTTGGTTGGCACAGACATGGTGGGCCGAAGGGCCTGTTTCAGTGTTGTATCTCTTATATAAAAAAAAATGTAAGAGGTATCTGGACAGGTACTTGAATGAGCAAGGCATAGAAGAATATGGAATTAATGCAGGCAGGTGGGATTAGTATAGTTGGGCATTATGGTCGGCATGGACGCGGTGGGCCGAAAGGCCTGTTTCTATGCTGTACCACTCTATGACTCTATGTGAGAAAAGGGCAAATTGGCTCCTGCTTCACTGTAAAATTATTAACTGCACGTGATGTTTAGTGAAGTTCAATATAATTGAATGAAACTTTGCTGCATTGATCTAAATGAGTCAGCATCTGAGTAACGTACTAAGTTGATCAATTTCATGTAGGATTGCACTTCAAAAATGAGATTATCGCTACTTCTTCACAGGAATATGAGGGAGCATCTGTGCAGTAGTGCAGTGCATGATTCAGGTGCAGCAGCCTCTGGAGATGCCTCCACGGGCGCTCAATGACCAGGATGACCGCCACTTGCATCTCAGCCACAGGCAGAGACAAATGAGCAGGCTATATCCACTTTCTCTGAGGCCACAAGGCGTAGAAGTGGCTGAGTGTGGAGGCCACTGTGTCAGGCAGAGCACTGAGTAGGTCACTGGGGTTGTCTTCTACCTGTAACTAGATTGTTTTCCTTTGAGCACCTAGTAATTATTGACACATGAAACCAGATGTGTGGACCTCCTTTTTTAATGGTAGTACATCAAAAGAGGGATGAAGAGAAGGCGAGCAAAGGTGTTGGTGAAACCTCTGGGCAGATGTGCATCCTTCATTGGTGGTAAGACTTTATATGTCCCACACTGTGTCTTCAATGGAAGTGTCAGCACAGGAAGCTCAGTATTGACAGACACTATCAGAAGTATTGGTCAATGTAACATGCAATGATGGGTTCATCTAAAACACAAATGTTGCCTTCAGGTTGTTTTTATTTGTTGGATTCCGGTATTATGTCACCATTGCAGATGTTAGAATAATCTGGAAATTAGCCTATTTTTGAAATATCACAACCCTTGCCAGAAACTACTTAACAGAACCAGATCTTTTTGAATGGCCACTTGTTTATTCCTACTCTCCCCTACTCCAGAAGGCATAGGCCGGAATGGTACCGGCCAACTAATTGAGAGGTCTGCGGTGGGGTGGGTGCCATAAAATCAGAGCGGATTGCACTTGGCAGGAAGTCCGACGTCATGATGTTGCTTCCAGATTTTACCAGTGGCGGGAACCATGGAGGGTGGACATCTGACAACGAGGCGGCGGGACCCCAATAGAGATACTTAAAAGATCAATTAACTGCAATTTTACGGGGCAGTTTCAATTTTATCAACGGCACATGGGAACATAGGAACTTAGGAACAGGAGTAGGCCATTCAGCCCGTCAAGCCTGCCCCACCATTCAATACGATCATGCTGATCATCTACTTCAATGCTTTTTTCCCACGCTATCCTCATATCCCCTTATGTCAGTTGTATTTAGAAATCTGTCAATCTCTGCTTTAAACATACTCAATGACTGAGCTTCCACAGCCCTTTTGGATAGAGAATTCCAAAGATTCACAACCCTTTGAGTAAAGAAATTTCTCCTCATCTCGGTCCTAAGTGGCTTCCCTCTTATTTTGAAATTGTGTCCCCTGGTTTTGGACTCCCCAACCAGGGGAAACATCCTAGCTGCATCTACTCTGTCTATCCCTTTAAGCATTTTGTAGGTTTCAATGAGATCACCTCTCATTCTTTGAAACTCTAGAAAATACAGGCCCAGTTTCCCCAATCTTTCTTCATAGGACAGTCCCGCCATCCCGGGAACAAGTCTGGTGAACCTTTGTTGCACTCCCTCAATGGCAATAATATCCTCCCTAAGGTAAGGGGACCTAAACCGCGCACAATACTCTTGGTGCGGTCTAACCAAGGTTCTATACAATTGAAGCAAGACTTCACTACTCCTGTACTTAAATCCTCTTGCAATAAAGGCTAACATACCATTAGCCTTCTTAATTTCTTGCTGCACCTGCATGTTAGCTTTCAATGACTTATTGACGAGGACACCCAGATCCCTTTGTACATCTACACTTTCTAATCTCTTACCATTTAAGAAATACTCTGCACATCTGTTTCTTCTACCAAAGTGGATAACCTCACATTTTTCCACATTATATTCCATCTGCCATGTTCTTGCCCACTCAGTAAGTCTGTCCAAATCCTCTTGAAGTCACTTTGCATCTTCCTCACAACACACATTCCCACCTAGTTTTGTGTCCTCTGCGAACTTGGAAATACTACATTTGGTCCCCATAACCAAATCATTGATATATATTGTGAATATCTGGGGCCCAAGCATTGATCCCTGTAGTACCACACTAGTCACAGCCTGCCAACGTGAGAATGACCTGTTTATTCCTACTCTGTTTGCTGCCTGTTAACTAATCCTTAATCCATGCCAGTATATTACCTCCTATCCCAGGTGCTTTAATTTTGCTAACCAACCAACTGTGGGGGACTTGATCAGAAGCCTCTGAAAATCCAAGTATACCATGCCCACCAACTCCCCTTTATCAATTCTGTTAGTAACATCTTCAAAAAAACGCCAAATAAATCCATGTTGACTATGCCCAATCAGATCATTATTATCCAAGTGTCCATTTATCACATCCTTTAGAATCAATTCTAGCATTTTCTCAATGACTTATGTAATGATGTAAGGATAACAGGTCTGTAATTCCCTGTTTTATCTTTCCCTCCCTTAAATAGTGGGGTGACATTTGCGACCTTCCAATCTGCAGGAACTGCTCCAGAATCTATAAAATTTTGGAAAATGATCACCAATGCATCCACAACTCCATAGCTAGCTCTTTCAACACTCTGGGATGTAGAATATTAGTTCCTGGGGACTTATCAACCTTCAGCCCCATTAAGTTCTCCAATACAACCTTCTCACTAATACAATTTCCTTCAATTCCTCATTCCCCCCAATCCCTTGGATCGCTAATTCTGGGAGATTCTCAGTGAAGACCGACACAAAGTAATCATTTAGCTTCTCTGCCATTTCTCTATTCTCCTTTATAAATTCTCCTGACTCTGCCTGTAATGGACCCACATTTGTCTTAGCCAAACGTTCCCTTTTTACGTACCTGTAGAAGCTTTTACAGTCATATTCTATTCTCCCTTTCTTTATCAGTTTCTTGTTTCTTTTGCTGTATTCTAAAATCCTCATCAAGTTTACTATTATTTCTGGCAACTTTTAATCTTAAACAATCCTTAACTTGCTTTGTTAGCCACAGTTGACTACCTTTACATTTGGGGTTTTGTGCCTTGAAGGAATGTATAGTTGCTGTAAACTATGCAATATTTCTTTAAAGACTATCCATTGCCGATGTACTGTGATACTTTTTAATGTATTTTCCTAATTCACCTCAGCCAATTTGCCCCTCATACCTTCATAATTTCCTTTGTGCAAATTTCACACCCTGGCTTCAGATTGAACTACCACACTTTCAAACATAATGTAAAATTCTGTCATGTGGTCACTCAATCCCTAAAGGTTCTTTTACAACAAGATTATTAATTAGCCCTTTCTCATTACATATTAGATCTAAATAGCCTGTTCTCTAGTCGGTTTCTGAACATACTGCTGTAGAAAACCATCCTGAACACATTCCAGAAACTCGTCCTCCACAGCATTAGTGCTCATTAGGTTTACCCAGTCTAGATGTAAATTGAAATCACTCATGATTACTGTATTGCCCATGCTACATGCTTCTCTAATCTCCTGATTAATGCCATACCCCACACTACCACTACTGTTTGGTGGCCTATAAACAACTCCTACCAATGTTTGCTGCCCCTTGCTGTTTTTTTAGCTCCACCCAAACCGATTCCACATTTTGTTCTTCTGAAATGAGATCCTCCCTTACTAATGTACTGATCTCATCCCTTATCAGTGCAATACCACTTCCTTTTCCTTTTTGCCTGTCTTTCCTAAATGTCAAATATCCTTGCATATTCAGTTCCCAGTCTTGGTCACCCTGTAGCCACGTTTCTGTTCTGGCAATTAGATCACACCCATTTACCTCTATTTGGGCCTTTAAACCATCTACCTTGTTGCGAATGCTGCGTGCATTCAGGTCGAGTGCCCTTCACCTTGTCTTCTTGGCATTCTGCGATCTAAGCCTTTGTTTTGCCTGCCTTCTAATGTCACTTACTATTTTTCTACTTCCTTCCAATTTGAGCTGCCCCTCAGTTTCCCATCCCCCTGACAAATTAGTTTAAACCCTCCCCAACAGCACTAGCAAATCTCCCTGCCGGATATTAGTTCCGGTCCTGTTAAGGTGTCGCCCGGCAATCTTGTACAGGTCCCACCTGTCCTAGAACTGGTCCCAATGTCTCTGAAATCTGATGCCCTCCCTCCTACACCAGTTCTCCAGCCACTTGTTCAATTGATCAATCCTCCTATTTCTATGCTCACTAGCATGTGGCACTGGGAGTAAACCTGAGATTACTGCTTTGGAGGTCCCACTTTTTAATTTCCTTCCTAACTCCCTGAAATCTGCTTTCAGGTCCTCATCCCACTTCCTATTTATGTCATTGGTACCAATTTGGACCATGACCTCTGGCTGTTCACCCTCCCCCAGAAGGATGTCCTGCCGCCATTTCATGACACCCTTGACCCTGGCACCAGGGAGGCAACACACCATTCTGGAGTCACGTTTACTGCCGCATAAATGCCTGTCTGATCCCCTCACTATTGAATCCCCATCACTCTTACTCTTGCACTGTTCTTCCTCCCCTCCTGTGCAACTTAGCCACCCGTGGTGCCACAGACTTTGCTCTGGCTGCACTCCCCTCAAGAACAATCGCCCTCACCAGTATCCAAAATGGAAAACCAATTAGCAAGCAAGACAGACTCAGAGGACTCCAGCCACTGCTCAAGTTCCAAAACCTGGAGCTCAAACTTCTGCAGCCAGTGACACTTCCTGCCGATGTGTTCGTTTAGGACACATGGTGTGTCCATGACTTCCCACATACCGCAGGATGTACATTCAACTTGGCTGAGCTGTCCTGCCATAATGTAACTTTAAAAACTTTTTATTACAATGAGAAGTAAAATAACATCAGTTACTCACCAATCAACTTCTTCCACTGTACTGAAGACAGAGGCAGCTACTGGAGGCTGAAAAAAGGTAAAAGAAAGAAAGGAGCCTCTCCCTCAGGCACCAAACTCCCACTTTACGCTTTGTGCACAAATTTATTTTCTTAATTTGTAGTTCCCCTCCTTACCAAACTCCCTCAATTACCAAACTCTCCTCTTCACAGTCTGTGCCTTCCAGCAGCACTCAATGTAGACAAGCAACACTGAGAGTCCCCTGAATTTATACGCTGTGTCAGCTCTGTTAAAGCTCAGAAACCAGTTTAAGCTAGTTAACTAGCTTCAGCTACTCTGAGTATTAGTATACCCCTGTTTAAAACTGCAAGAAGCCTAACTTGCCTCTTAACTGAAACAGGAATTTTAATTAATTGCTAAATGTAAACAAAACCAAAACTAGTCTTGAGATATTAACCCTTAAAATTCACTCACTTACCAAACTCCCTTCTTCATGCACAGTGCAGGGACCACAGGGCTTTGGAGCCCCGCCTGGTGAAATGAGGTGACAGTGAGATGAGAAACAGCATGGAAGCAGTGGATAAGGGCTGGCTTTCCAGCAAAGCGATTGGAAGAGCCAGCGTGCGGTGGCAGGATGGGTGGTGCGCAAAGGGCACTGGCAGATATAGGCAGAGATGGGGTGAAGGTGTAATGAGTTGGTGGGGGGGGCGGGGAGGGTTGTGGCCAGGTTGATATTAGAGAAGTGGCACTTGCCCCGAAGAGGGGGCTCGGGTGCATGTGTGGAGGGAGGTGATCAGCTTCTTGGAAGGCCTAGGATTCAGTGGGAGACCACATTCCATGGGCCTCATCCACCCAGGCATTACAGCCGCCGTTGAAGAGGAGGGACAACTCAGAGGGAGGCATGTGCAGGCTCTAGCTGGGGCACATCATCAACCTCACTGCCATCAAGAGGGCCAGTCTTGGGATGACCCTGGCACAGAAGGGTGCACAGGGGCACGCCAACTGACATGCGCACAGAAGAGCCTACCCCAGGAGAGAGTCTACCACCCGAGCCTATACTTTCTGCAAATGTCTGAGCAGCAATGCCAGTGAAGACTGCAGCTCTCCAGAGAGGCCGTCACTGACCTTTGTGCTATGCTGCAGGACAGACCTAGACCCATGGGGTTTGGTGTACACCCACTGCCATTGGCCATGAAAATCACTGTGGGTGTCAACTTCAACGCCTCTGGTTTTTTCCAGGGATCCACTGGGGACATGTATGGGATCTCTCAGTCTGCAGCCCATCAGTGCATCAAGGAGGTGACCAATGTCTTGATTGAGAGCCAGTGACCATGTGCAATCTGGAGAGGGCCATTTGGTTTGCGTCCATCGCTGGATTCCTGCGGGTGCAAGGTGTCATTGACTGCATGCATGTGGCCATCAAGGCTCCCCAGACCACCCAGTGGCCTTCATCAGCAGAAAGAGTTTCAGCTCGCTCAATGTTCAATTAGTCTGATCACCGAAAGAGGATCCTACAGGTGTGTGTAAGATTCTCGGGAAGCAGCCATGATGCCTACATACTTCAGCACTCCAGCTTTTCTGGACCCCCACTTGGATGGATTCTGAGAGACCAGAGCTACCCACTACAGACATGGCTACTTATGCCCGTGAGGAACCCACGCACACATACCGAGGAGAGGTACAACGCTTGCCACGGATCAACCCAAGTGATCATCGAGCAGGCCATTGAACTTCTGAAGATGCAATTCAGTTTCCTTGATAGATCCAGTAGAGCCGTTCTGTATGCCCTGGCAAGGGTGTCGTGAATTGTGGTGGTCTACTGTGCATTGCACGACCTAGCATTGCAGTGTGTAGGAGGAGGTAGTTAAGACACTGGATGGGCTAAAAATTGATAAAAAGGAGGTATTAGATAAGCTGGCTGTACTTCAAGTTGATAAGTCACCAGGACCGGATGAGCTGCATCCAAGGATCCTGAGGGAACTTAGGGTGGGAATCGCAGAAGCACTGGCCATATAATTTTCCAAATCTCCTTAGATATAGGGGTGGTGCCAGAGGACTGCAAATGTTACACCCTTGTTCAAGGAAGGGTGTAAGGATGAGCCCAGCAACTACAGGCCAGTCAGTTTAACCTCGGTGGTGGGAAAGCTTTTAGAAATGATAACTCGGGGCAAAATTAATAGTCACTTGGACAAATGTGGATTAATTACAGAAAGCCAACATAGATTTGTTAAAGGCAAATCATGTTTAACTTATATGCTTGAGTTTTCTGATGGGGTTTGTTGAGGATAATGCGGTTAAAGTAGTGTGGTATATATGGACTTCCAAAGGAATTTGATCAAAGTGCCACAGGCTTGTTGGCAAAGTTCGATCCCATGGAATAAAAGAGACAGATGCAGCATCGATATGAAATTTGCTGAGTGACAGGGAACAGGAGTAGTGGTGCACGGTTGTTTTTCAGACTGGGCATGACACAAAACTTGGAAGTATTGTGAACTGTGAGGAGGATAGTGATGAGCTTCAAGAGAACATAGGCTGTGGAAGGGGTGGACAAGTGGCAGATGAAATTTAATGCAGAGATTTGTGAAGTGATTCATTTTGGTAGGAAGAATGAGGAGAAGCAATATAAAATAATCAATCCTAAAAGAGGTGCAGAAACAGAGGGACCTGGGGGTATATGTGCACAAATCATTGAAGGTGGCAGAGCAGATTGTGCAAGCAGTTAATAAAGCATACGGGATCTTGGGCTTTATAAATAGGGGCATAGTGTACAAAAGCAAGGAAGTTGTGATAAACCTGTACAAAACACTGGTTCGGCCTCAACTGGAATATTGTGTCCATTTCAGGGCACTGCACTTCAGGAAGGATATGAAGGCATTAGAGAGGATGCAGAAAAGATTAACGAGAATGATTCCAGGGATGAGGGACGTCAGTTACGTGGATAGATTGGAGAAGCTGGAACTGTTCTCCTTAGATAAGAGAAAATTAAGAGAAGATTTGATAAAGATGCTCAAAATCATGAGGGGTCTGAACAGAGTAGATAGGGAGAAACTGTTCCCGTTGGCGGATAGATTGAGAATGAGAGGGCACCGAGTTAAGGTGATTGGCAAAACAAGCTACAGTGACATGCAGAAAAACCTTTTTATGCAGCGAATGGTTATGATCTGGAGTGCACTGCCTGAGAATATAGTGGAGGCAGATTCAATTGTGGTTTTCAAAAGAGACTTGGATAATTATATGAAGGAAAAAAATTTGAAGCGTTAAGGTGATAAGGCGGGGGAGTAGGACTTGGCGAGTTGCTCTTGCAGAGAGCTGGCACAGACATGACTGGCCGAATGGTTGCCCCCTGTGCTGTAACCATTCTGTGGTTCTTAAATAATAGCTGCTTAAATAATTTGATTGCTTGGGTAGTAGAACAAGTGAAGAGAGAAGTGCAAGTGTTTGTGGAAAAGGGTCTTTACCTACAGGTGTACTTTAGTCCGTTGTTTTATGTCTTGGAAAAACCTGATTTTATGAAAAATTGTTCAGGAGAGGTAACAACATTTTGTATGGGTGTATGATTCCTCTTGGTGACTTACTGCATTTAAGCTATAAGTAAACCCAAATGATAAAGTTGCAACTCAGTTAATGGATTTGTAAATGGCAAAAATGTGGCAAACTGCCAAGGACTATACTGACTACTCAACATTTAAAGTTGTTAATTGTCTGATAATTTTAGATATTAAAAATGTAAAATACAGTGGGAACATTTTAGTGTACAATAGTTCTCCATGACATCCCTGATTTAGTCTTGAAGTAGTGCTGACTAAGGTTGATGGGATTTGGAGTTCAGTCATCAAATGTTCAACAGGCTGAACATTTTCTTCTTCCTTGCATGAAGCACAAAGTCAAAGTAAGTTTTCAATGTTGCTGATCCAGTATTCTTAAAAGTTTCTGATTGCAAGGTTGTTCGTTTTCAAGTCATAAAGTCCTAGTTAGTTAAATGTACCTCAGAACAATGTTTTATCAGTAACACTGACTGAAATAGGTTCCTTTTGACACACTAGGCTATTTTTACACAGTAGACCCTTGTATAACAGCCACTGAAGCCTCAGCCTGAAATCTTTGAATTAACATCGCTAAATGCTGTATTTTACTAGTATAGCTAACTTACGATTAATTTAGTTGATTCTTATTATTTTAATAGAATCACATATGGGATTTTGCCAAATGCCTTGGAACAATACAAATAAATTACCTTGTCTTTGTTTACAAAGTCAATTATCGCCTCAAGAAATTTCATTGGCTTGTGAAGCACTGTTAATTGAAAATCATGCTGCTTGTTCTTTATGGGCTCTGCACTCTTCAGATGACTGTTAATAGATAGCATCCTGTAATATGCTCCAAGTATTTACCCCATTACTAATATTGGGCTAACTGATATGTAACTTTCTGAGAGATTTTGTGCCCTGCCTATTTATATAGATTGTTGTAAACAGACTTAGCCGAAGGAATTGATATAGGAATTTTTCTTTCTATGGCAAATATTGTAGATTTTTCTTTCTTCCTTAACTACCAGACATCGGTCTTGGCTGATCGTATAAATCTTGAAAGTGAATTACTTCCTATAAGCTTCATGAGAGTGATATTTAATGTCATGATGCTGCATTAATGCAGCCTAGCATAACAATCCCGTTTCCAGTCTTGGCATCGTTAGAGTGTATGCTGTTTTTGGTCAGGGCATCCCTGTGCTGCAGGTTGAAATATCATATGTCACCAACCATCCACTTCTAGACTAGCTTTTGTAAAAATGAGTTACAATACTCAGTTAGATGTTGACGACTCCCTCAATCTTGATAAAGAAGAGGTTGCTGAGATTTTTCTACAGGAGGGTGGGTAGTCAAGAAATTTCTATTAAGTTCCACTCAGAGGAAAAATTCCGTATGCGTTCATTCTGTTTTTGTGTACCTTCAGAGTCGTTTGCAAAATTTTATCATACAAGACACTAATACTGGTAACTTCATACTTTCTTTTCTTCTTTCATGGGATGTGGGTGTCGCTGACAAGGCCAGCATTTGTTGCCCATCCCTAATTGCCCTTGAGAAGGCTGTGGTGAGCCACCTTCTTGAACCGCTGCAGTCCGTCTGGTGTAGGTACACCCACAGTGCTGTTGGGAAGGGAGTTTCAAGATTTTGACCCAGCGACAGTGAAGAAACGGCGAGATAGTTCCAAGTCAGGATGTTGTGTCGCTTGGAGGGGAACTTGCAGATGGTAGTGTTCCCATGCATCTGCTGCCCTTGTCCTTCTAGGTGGTAGAGGTCACGGGCTTGGAAGGTCTGAAGAAAACCTGGTTCTTTGTCTTAAATTGTGTACAAACCAGCCAAAAGCAATTATTTACCAACAGGAATTGTCAACAGAGGTGAAGGCCATATCTAGCACATCTTCCTTTTGATGATTCTTGAGAGGACTGATTTAATCAGGCAAAAAAAAATCTTGGATGTTAATAGGATTTGTATTTTATAAGGGTCTCCCTTTTTTATAATTCAAACCAAGGATGTTTTTGTCTTAAAAGCTTAGTGCAAAATGGCAAGAAGTTGGGGCCAATTTTAACTCAATTCGCCTGGTAGGAATGGGGAATATAAAGGTAAAAATTGCATCTGAAGACTGCCCACACTATTCCTGTTGCTCCACCATTTTAATTCACCAGTTTCTTGCTGCATGTCAGGCCCACCTCAGTCTAGTAAAGTTTGAATTAAAAATAAAAGTCACACTCCAATAATGTTATACTTACCCCCATTGCATTATAACCCCAATTACCAGATGCTTCACCCAGTCTTAGACCCGCCAACAAAACATAGCAGCTTTGGTGTTTGAAAGCTTCTGAAGCATAAGGAAAGGGGGCTGTCGGCTACAGCTCACTTGATCACAAGATCTTTTGCTGTCTGACTTTCCAGGGGAATTTCCAGCTTCCAGATCGCAATTTGCATTTTTGCTACCATACAACACTTAAGTCAGTTTTCTCTACTTATTATGAGATCTTGTTTCTTTGTTCTGAATAAACGACTTGGAGGAGAAAGTACAGACTCACCCACCATCACAAGCAGCACCTAGTCCTCTCAGAAGTCAGCAGATGAACCTTCTTGGACCTATAACAGTTCAGGAACAGGCTGTGCTTCTCTGGGCGGGCTGTCACTGATCTCTGCACCCTCCTGCAAAGAAAACTGCTGCATCCTGAAGGTGTGCAATGCCAGTGACCTTCAAAGTAACCATCTTGCAGTCTGCATTTCACAGCTGCATTAAACTCACCAACCATCACAAGCAGCACCTAGGCCTCTCAGAAGTCAACAGATGGACCTTCTTGGACCTATAACAGTTCAGGAGCAGGCTGTCACTGACCGCTGCAGTCAGCGGGATAGAGCTTTGAGGCTTTGCAGCAGTGGCTGGTTTCCCTGCTGTGCAGGGTGTGATTAACTGTACACAATGGCCATCAGAAGAACGAACAAGAGCCATCAGTATTTGTAAGTCGAAAACGATACACTCTGTCAATGTCTAGCTAGTGGCCAATCACAGGAACATCATCAAACAGGTCCCTGCATGGTACCCAGGGAGCTGCTACGATGCTTTTATACTGAAAGCATGCTTCCACCCCCCCAACAACTATTTGACTGTGAGGAACATTGCAGGATGGATGCCGGGGGACAAGGGATATCCACTACAGACCTGGCTTTTGGCAGCTAACCCTGCCGGGCAAGACACCATTTGAGGCTATTGCACAACTAGGATTCTTGCACTGTACACAACAGGAAAGCTCAGGCAAAGGTTTTAGGTGGCTGGACCGTTCAAAACGTTCCTTGCAATTTGCCTCCAAGACCTGCGGGAAGGAGGGGCAGCTCAGTGCCTTGCAGGCAGAGATATTAGGGATCCACTCATAACTCAGTGACCGTGGACTGAGATATTTGTGTACCCTGGGTTGGCAACCTCTTTGCCTCAGTTGGGCTGTTTGGAAAAGTTGAGAGTCAGCACTTAGGCAAAAGTGAAGGTACAAATGGGATCAAGTTGCTTTTTTTTTTAAACAATGCTAAGCAACAGAGGCCTAAATGCAGTTTGCCAACCCCTCATCTATGGAGTAACGCAGTGGGATCCAAGAAGATCAAATAAAATGCTGTTGATATAGTTCTGTACCATTCTTGCAGTACGTATCTCCAGAGCAGCAGCCAGCCCCTAAAATGTGTCAGCAAACAAATTGTCACGTTCTCACAAGGAGAAATTATGAACTATAAAATGAACTGATGAATTGAACTAAAAAAAGACAACTTTTGCTGCAAACCAAGATGGATCTGTTCTGTATTGCGAATACACACGGTAACTGCTGCCATCCTGAACAAATTTTCATGTCTGGTCAAGTGTTGAAGAAAGCATTACAAATGTAAATGGCCCGTTCAATGTTAACAGCTACTCCTCTTCAACAGGTTGGGCTAACAATGACTTCGCGGACATGGAGACTCCAGACTCAAACTCGGGATAAAGGGTGTGAAAAAACACCAGTTTATCAAGATGGCATAGAGAGGAGCAACATCCAAACCCATTGTCTAACAATGGCCACACCATCAAACACCATTTATGAAAACACAATGAGAGAGAAACTTGGGTCACCTGACAGAAACCAAGTCTCTGAGAAAGTGCATTAAATAAGAGACATTTTCTGTGCAGAAAAAAGAAAGCCAGAAAGCTATAAGGAAGAGAGATCCATCCCAGCGAGAAGGAGCCTGCCAGCATATCATCTTAAAACTACCTAGAGGCAGAGATGAAAGGTGATCTTGAAACTCCCTACCTGAGAAATTGTAACATGGTTTTTTGCCATTGAACTTGGATTAAGATTTAACCAAAGAAGCCTGCAGTAAAGCATCCGTCCATCTGAAACTTTCCAAAATCTGACTTCAGTGAACCAGGAAAGAGGAAAACAGCCCTACACTGCTTTTAAATCTTGCTCCCAGGGATACGAGCAAGGTTTCACAACAAACTCCGAAAACCCTCAGACTTAAATGCATGTAAATAAAAGCAAAATACTACAGATGCTGGAAATCTGAAATAAAAACAAGAACTCAGCAGGTCTGGCAGCACCTGTGGAGAGAGAAGCAGAGTTAACGTTTCAAGTCAGTGACCCTTCATCAGAACTGGCAAATATTAGAAACCTAAAAAGTTTTAAGCAAGTAAAGCGGGGGTGGAGCAAGAGATTACAAAAGAGAAGATGTTGATAGGACAAGGTCACAGAGAATAACTGACCAGAAGGGCATGGAGCAAAGGCAAACGGTATGTTAATGGTTTGGTGAAAGACAAAGTGTACAGAGAGGGTGACCTAAATGCGTGCTATATTTTAATCTATCTTTTCTTTTTTTGTGTGTGTGTGTAAGTGGGTGAAGTTGTGAATATTTTTGGGCATTTAATAAACATTTATATTTGTTTAAACCTATGCGAAACCTGTCATTTGTCTCTTTATTGACCATTAAAATGCTCAAGGGTTAAAACACAATTCTAATAAAAATACACCGTCTTTAGCCAGTTGAGAAGCTAAAAGTGGAAACCATCCCTATCATTTCCTATCTGTTCGTAACAAAGTATATAAAATATTGTAAGTTATGATCAAAGAATAGGAAAGCAAAGACAAAACCACATCGTATCCTGATCAGAGAACTCCTTTGCACTGATGATGCTGGGCTTGTCACTGACACGGAAACTTCAGCTACAAAGACTCCTGGACTGTCTCTCCCGTGCCTGTAACTTCTTCTCCTTGACGAGAAGTGTCAGGACAACCGTGGTTATGGGACAAGGTGTTGCATCTCTACCCTGATCACCCTAAATAACACCCCACTGGAAGTGGTTAGCAAATTCTGCTACCTTGGGTCCACAGTGACAGACAGTCTATCCATTGATGCAGAGCCGATACATACATAGGGAAAGCAGCTACCACCTTTGACTAAATTGCGAATCGCGCATGGGCTAACGCCAAGCTGACCCTTAGTTCCAAGCTGCACAGACCAATGTTTAGTCATAGAGCACAGAAACAGGCCCTTCGGCCCACCATATCCATGTTGGCCATCAAGCCTATCTATTCTAATCCCATTTTCCAGCACGGCTCGTAGCCTTGTATGCTATGGCGTTTCAAGTGCTCATCTAAATACTTCTTAAATGTTGTGAGGGTTCCTGCCTCTACCACCCTTTCCAAATTCCAAACACGGAATTTCTTCAAATCCCCTCTAAACCTCTTGCCCCTTACCTGAAATCTATGCTCCCTGGTTATTGACACCTCCGTGAATTTTGTATAGCTCAATCAGGTCCCCCCCTCAGCCTTCTGTGTTCTAGGGAAAACAACCCTAGCATATCCAGTCTCTCTTCATAGCTGAAATGCTCCAGCCCAGTCAACAGCTTGGTGAATCTCCTCTGCACCCTCTCCAGTGCAATCACATCCTTCCTATAGTGTGTTGACCAGAACTGTACACAATGCTTCAACTGTGGCCTAACTAGCATTTTATACAGCTCCATCATAACCTCCCTGCTCTTATATTCTGTGCCTCGGCTAATAAAGGCAAGTATCCCATACGCCTTCCTAACCACCTTATATATCTGTGCTGCTGCCTTCAGTGATCTATGGACAAGTACACCAAGGTTCCTCTAACCCTCTACTTCCTAGGGTCCTACCATCCTTTGTATATTCCCTTGCCTTGTTAGTCCTCCCAAAATGCATCACCTCACGCTTCTCAGGATTAAATTCAATTTGCCACTGCTCTGCTGATCTTACCAGCCCATCTATATCGTCATGTAATCTAAGGCTATCCTCCTCACTATACGACACCACCAATTTTCGTGTCATCTGCGAACTTACTGATCATACCTCCTATATTCACATCTAAATCACTAATGTACACTACAAACAATAAGGGTCCCAGCACCGATCTATGCGGTACACCACTGGTCACAGGCTTCCAATCACAAAAACAACCCATTGACAAAGATCCAATTTTAGATCCAATTTTGGATCCAATTTGCCAAATTGCCCTGGATCCCATGGGCTCTTACCTTCTTGACCAATCTCTCATGTGGGACCTTATCAAAAGCCTTATTGAAGTCCATGTAGACTACATCAACTGCTTTACCCTCATCTACACACCTAGTCACCTCCTTGAAAAATTCAATCAAGTTTGTTAGACATGATCTCCCCTGACCAAGCCATGCTGACTATCCTTGATTAATCTTTGCTTCTCCAAGTGGAAATTAATCCTGTCCCTCACTGTTTTCCAATAATTTCCCTACCACTGATGTTAGACTCATTGGCCTATAATTACCTGGTTTATCCCTGCTACCCTTCTTGAATAATGGTGCCATATTCGCTGTCCTCCAGTCCTCTGGCACTTCTCCTGTGGCCAGAGAGGATTTGAAAATTTGTGTCAGAGCCCCTGCTATCTCCTCCCTTGCCTCACATAGCAGCCAGGGATACATCTCATTGGGGCCTGGGGAATTATCCACTTTTAAACCTGCTAAAACTGCTAATACCTCCTCCCTTTCAATGCTAATTTGTTCAAGTATATCATAAGCCCCCTCCCTCATCTCTACACCTACTTTGTCCTTCTCCATAGTGAACGCAGATGAAAAGTAATCATTTAAAACCTCACCTATGTCCTCTGGCTGCACACACAGATTGCCACTTTGGTCCTTAATGGGCCCTACTCTTTCCCTGCTTATCCTCTTGCCCTTAATATATTTGTAAAATGCCTTGGCATTTTCCTTTATCTTGCCCACCAGTGTTTTTTCATGCCCCCTCTTCGCTCTCCTAATTACATTAAATACCCCCCTACACTTTCTATACTCCTCTCGGGCCTCTGCTGTTTTCAGCACTCTGAATCTGCCATAAGCCTCCTTTTTTTTCCTTATCCAATCCTCTATATCCCTTGACATCCAGGATTCCTTGGACTTATTGGCCCTACCCTTCACCTTTTACGAGAACATGTTAGCCCTGAACTCTCACTGTTTCCTTTTTGAATGACTCCCACTGGTCTTATGTAGACTTTCCTACAAGTAGCTGCTCCCAGACAACTTTGGCTAGATCCTATTTTATGATATAGAAATCGGCTGTCACCCCCCAATTCATTACCTTTATTTCTGGTCCATCTTTGTCCTTTTCCATAACTAGCTTAAATCTTACAGAGTTATGGTCACTATCCCTGAAATGCTCACCCGTTGACACTTCTACCACTTGTCCGGCTTCATTCCCTAAGATTAGGTCCAGTACCGCCCCTTCTCTTGTAGGACTTTCTACGTGCTGGCTCAAAAAGCTCTCCTGTATGCATTTTAAGAATTCTTCCCCCTTTAAGCCTTTTGCACTAAGACTATCCCAGTTAATACTGGGGAAGTTGTATTACCCTATTATTTTTACAACTCTGAGATTTTCCTACATATCTGCTCCTCTATCTCTCCCTGACTGTTTGGAGGCCTGTAGTACACTCTCAGCAAAGTGATTGCCCCCTTTTTGTTTTTAAGTTCTTCCCATATGGCCTCATTTGAGGAACCTTCTAAGATATCATCCCTCCTTCTTGCAGTAATTGACTCCTTGATCAATAGTGCAATGCCACCTCCTCTTCTACACCCCCCCACCCCCCACCCCCTCGGTCACACCTGAAGATTCTATACCCTGGAATATTAAGCTGCCTGTCCTGCCCTTCCCTCAAGGGAAGTTAATCAACTTCCCTTGATTAAGGGAATTAAGGGATTTCCTTGTTAATCAAGGCCCTCAATTCATCTGCTTTACTTGTAAGACTCCTTGTGTTAAAATAGCTGCAATCCAGCCTTACATTATTTGCTTGTGCCTTAACAGGTCTGTATTTGCTCTTTATTCCAGACTGACTTAGTTTCTTTTCTGTGTTTGGCTGTGTATCACCCCCTTCTGTATCCCATCCCCCTGCCAAATTCATTTTAAACCCCCCCAATAGCACTAGCAAACCTCCCTGCAAGGATGTTGGTCCAGTTCCGGTTCAGGTGCAACCCACCCAACTTGTACAGGTTTATAAGACCTGTATTCTTAGCACCTTGCTACCAGGAAAAGAAGCTCAAATAATTTCCATCTTCGCTGCCTGCGGTGCATTATGGGTATATCCTGGCAGGCCAAAATCACAAATGTGGCAGTCCTCTCAAAGGCAGAGCTCCCAGATGTGTTGGCACTAATCAAACAGAGGCGGCTTCAGTGGATCGGACACGCCCGCAGGATGGAAGACGGTTGCATGCCCAAGTACTTTCTCTGTGGTGAGGTAGCCTGGGCCAGATGACCTGTGGGCTGCCCAAAGCTCCCCTTATGGATGCTTGCAAGCATGACACGAAGGCCTTAAATGTCGACTATCACATCTGGGTGTCACGAGCTGGTGAAAGACAGAAATGGCGATAGGGGGAGGCTGTGGTATAGTGGTAGTGTCACTGGAGTAGTAATCGAGACCCCCAGGCTAATGCTCTGGGGACATGGGTTCGAATCCCACCATGGCAGATGGTGAAATTTGAACTCCATTAATAAATCTGGAATTAAAAGCTAGTCTAATGACGGCCATGAAACCATTTTCGATTGTTGTAAAAACCCATTTGGTTCACTAATGTCCTTCAGGGAAGGAAATCTGTCATCCTCACTTGGTCTGGCCTACATGTGACTCCAGACCCATAGGAATGTGGTTGACTCTTAAATGTCCTATGAAATGGCCCAGCAAGCCGCTCAGTTCAAGGGAAATTAGGGATGGGCAACAAATGCTGTCCTAGCCAGTGAAGCCCACGTCCCATGAATGAATAAAAAAATACATCCTGTGGACTGGCATGCAGTACCACAATGACCAGTGGCTACAGCAGCTTGGCAACAGGTGCCAATGCTGAAAACAACAACTCAGAGCATCACTTGGCAGCTTCAGGTGGCAGAACCTGCCTCTCAAGGATTGGCTTTCACAGCCATCAGCCAAGGTGCACCAAGAGAAGACACCCCACCTAAATGGATTGTTTGCTGCATGCCCGTCATCTTTCATAGATGGGAGGATGCCAAGCAACCATGATCAAAGAAGATAATAATGAATGCAGAGTATTTTCATAAATATGAAAAATAAGCTGTAATAAATTCTAACCTAGTGGTGAATGGTTGATAAGGGAAAGAAACTCTGCAGAATTGTCAGCCCTGGAAACTTAATTTTTTTTAAAAATTGTTGTAATTGACCAGTTTCTTCTGTCAACCAGCACAAAGGTACATTTAAAATACAATGCTATATTAATAACTTAGATCTATCTTGTTCTAGACAGCAGAAGATATTTTGGAGTTTTCATCTGATAATGAAGACTTTAAAGAAAGTAAGCTGCGTGAACAGCCCATTCCATCTTTTTCTGAACAACTACTACTATCTGCTTGTGGGTCTGAAAATGGCAAGACCTCTTTCAGATCCGCGAGCAATTGGTTGAAAAGTGCACAAGCATTTCTACAGACGCCTGAGAAACAAAAGAGAAAGCAATTCAAAACCCCAGAAGATTCTGCCAAAAAGAGGAAGAAATTTGTAAGGTTAGCCAGGATGCCATGTTGTATTATTTGTTTGATAATACAAATACTGAAGATGTATCCATTATGATTGTTTTTCTCTTGCAGTAATTTTACTTTTGGAATTTCTCTTCAAATATTTTATGTCTTTAATGAAGGATTTTTGGGAAATATCATATCAATGGCTAGACTAAATATTCCTATTAATCTCACAGTGGGTTCTCCCTTCTAGGATAAATTTCAGTTGTACCAAACAGTGCTTCACACTTGCATTTTCATAGAACGACAGAATCGTTGAAATTTAAGACACAGAAGGAGGCCATTAGCCCCATCATGTTTGTGCTGACCGAAAAAGAGCTATCCAACCAGATTCCACTTTCCAGCTCTTTGTCCGTAGCCTTTTAGCTTGCACCACTTCAAGTACATATCCAAGTATTTTAAATGCATTGTGGGTTTCTGCTCTTCCACCCTTTCAGGCAGTGAGTTCTAGACCCCCACCACCTCTGGGTGAAAACTCTTCAATTCCCCTCTAATTCTTCTACCAATCACTTTAAATCTATGCCCTTTGGTTATTGAAGGTTATTTTAAAATGCATTCTGAACAAATGTGCCTCAGATTTCTCAACATTGAGCTAGTTAAACATGCTAAGCTAAAAGCAGATAAAGTTGATTAACCACTTCAAAAAAAAAGTTGATACAGTTCCAAAAATGCCGACAGTCCTGAATACAGGCCTCGCGATGTATGAATAGAAGGAATTAAACTGAAAATGCAGTTGGACGCTGGCTTCGGCTACAAGTATACATGCATTCAATCAATTGCAAGACAAAAAAAAATCTCAAGTGCACAAAGCATAGTTTGTAACAGTGATAAGTCCAGAAGTTACCAAAGGGGGTGCTAAAGTCATGAGATTTATTTTCGTGCAGGATTTGAGGGTGTGCCAATGTCCAGAAAATGTTATTGCTTGATACTTCAGTTTGTTTTCTCATGTTTTGGAACGTACTGTATTGCAAGTCAAAAATTATGTCTCCTGGAAGGATCACAGTTATTTTAAATATGAAAATTAATAGGCATAGGGATTTTAGTACCCCTTTATAGTGTCCAGATCATTTATTTGGAACTTGAACTCTAGTTACATCATGTTCATTTGTGAAATGAAACCTTTTACAACATATTAACAACAGCCCAAACCAGCAGTGTATTCTGTAAGACAAATCTGACTCTCACATCTGTCCCCATTCCCTGCCCCTGGATCTTCTGACAACTCAGAGGCAGGCAGGGTTTTATTGGGATTGAGGGCAGGCTGATCTAGTTTAAATAAACAATTCTAAGTAGTTTCCGAAAGGATAAGGGAGAATCTGTGTCATCAAATCAAAATCTTAGAATTGAGTTCTGATGATAAGGCACACTCAAATTAACCTTTCCTTTCCCTTTTTAAATGCAAATTAACCGGTCTTCTATTTTGCACATTTCTAATTTTTATGTTAAAACACAAAGCTAGGAATAGAAAACTGAAAATGTTTATATGTGATTTTTGTCTGCTATTTGAATGGAGGCATTAACCATTTGATTTGTAGATTCTGGCAAAGGGAGCTGTGTTTTTATACTCTCAGGTGGTCCTGATGACGTCTCCTAATATTGGGTTTGCAGTTTGTTATACTGTTCGTTGTTCACATTTTCCTGTGAATGTTGAATAGTAATATGGATAGTCCATATTCTTATTGTGGGAATAAAGGACCCTCGGTCACAAGCCTGCAGACAGATTAAAAACAGATTTCCAAATTACAGAACATAACTGGGCATTGTGTTTCTTGTTGCTTCTGTTTCTAGGGAGAATTCTAGCTCTGGAGTGATATTGCATTACAGCAATTTTTTTGTCTCATTGCAGTATAATAACATGGGACAGAACTTTAAACTTTGAAGAGGACATAAAACTGATTGTATCAGATTGGCCACCTATTGTATAGCCTGCCCAATTTTCCTTTGCATTGAAGCCAGTGCTGTATTTGAAAGTTCCACTTGAGATTTTGCACTTAAGATGTGTATAACACTTGTTAAAAATGATTAACTATGTTGTTAACAGAAAACTAGGTATAAGATACTGCTGATGAATCACAGTTCAATGCTTGTTGTATTATTAACAATGTTATTCTTTTGTAAATCAAGTTGTGAAAGATAAAGTGCACATGCAATACTTCCACCCAGCCAAGCAGGCTAGCTGATTTTTAATATGTGCCTTCCCAATATTCACTCTAGGGGTGAGTATTGGCTTTAGTGGTATCATTCACATCACTGAGGCAGAGCATGCTGCTTAAGGTTAATTAAGGTTCGAATCCCGTTCTGGACAATTCTAGCAATTGTATTGAGGCCATGAAGATATTCGAGCACAAGCGTCAGAACATTAAATTTGGGTCTTTGGGGAACTGATTGAGTGTAGATCAGTAAGGCGAGTAGGAATTACTGTGGGATAGAAGATGGACAGCTGTGCTGAAGTTTATACATCTTGGAGGATAGCGGCTGGACAGGCATAATCAATTCTGGAAGTAACAATAGCACGGCTGAGGATTTTAGCAGCAGATGGACTGCAGTGGAGGTGGGCGACATTATGAAGGAGGAAGTAGGCAGTCTTTTTTATTTGCTCGTGGGATATGGGTGTCGCTGACCAGGCCAGAATTTATTGCCCATCCCTAATTGCCCTTGAGATGGTGGTGGTGAGCTGCCTTCTTAAACTGCTGCAGTTGATGTGGGGTAGGTACACTCAGTGCTGTTAGGAAGGGAGTTCCAGGATTTTGTCTGGCCAGTAACGCCCACATCCCATGAATGAATGAAAAAAAACTTGCCTCATTAATGTCTAAGTGATGGCAGGAATCACAGACCAAGAGAGGATCACATGGGCCGGTATTTGCACAAATGTAAGAACCATACCTCAGGTGGTACTGTTAACCTGGGACTCATATGAGATGATGGCCAGGATTTTATCCTGGCGACGGGGGTCTCGGCATTCGGAAAAAGCGACGCTGAGAACCCTGTGTTGCCTCTTTTGTGGAAGGCCCGCCGAATCTAGTGCCAATTAGGCACTTAAGTGAACATTGGCGGGCCCTCCACAGGATCAAAGACCCTGGCGATGAAAGTCCCGCTCTTTGAGAGCTGCTGACCAATCAGAGACCAGAAGCTCTTTCACTGAGCAGTGGCTGTTGCTCGTGGAGCACCTACCCGAGTCTCACAGGATGGGGGACGCAGAGGAGGTCGTTGTGGGGTGTTGGCAATTAGCAAGGGCAGAGGGGTGGCTCTCAGCGGGTCCCCCTTCCTGATGCCTGGTCCCTCGTTCAGGCACTGTCCCTTTTTAACGAGAGTCCCCACCCCCCCCCACCCCAGAGCCAGAAAGCAGCCCCCACTGTTTTTGTGCCATGCGGCAGCGGGTGAGGCCCTTAATTGGGCAATAATTGCTCAGTTAAGGGATTTAATTGGTCGTGGGACAGGAAGGCTGGACTGTCACAGGACCGAAACTGCTCTTATCAAAGCCAGAAGTGACATCCTATGTGACTGTCTGCAGTCTGATAATTTAGCAACAGTGGAGTTGTCGAGTGACGTAGTGGTGAAGTAGAGCTGAGTGTCGTCAGCATACATATGAAACAACACCATTTGAATGATGTCGCTGAGGGGCAGTATGTACATGAGAAATAGGAAGGGGCCAAGTATAAATCCTTTGAGTACACCAGACGTATTGGTGCAGGAGCAGGAACAGACGCCATTGCAAGTGATTCTCTGGCTACAATTGTATTGATAAGAATTGTACCAGGTGAGAGCAGTCCCTCCCAGCTGGACGGCAGTGGAGATGCGTTGGAGGAGGATGGTGTGGTCAACCATGTCAAAGGCTGCAGACAGGTCGAGAAGGAGGGAAAGTTTACCTTTGTCAAGTCACATTGGATGTCATTTGTGACTTTCATAAGGCCTATTTTGGTACTGTGGCGGGGCGGAAACCTGATTTGGAGTGATTCAAATATGGAGTTCCGGGAAAGATGGGAACAGATTTGGGAAGCGACAACATGTTCAAGCACTTTGGAGAGGAAAGGGAAGTTGGAGATGGGGGCTATAGTTTGCAAGGGCAGTGGGGTCAAGCATTTTCTTTTGCGGAGGGGGTGATGACGGCAGATGTAAAGGAGAGAGAAAACCGTTTACAATATCGATTAATATGAGGACCAAGAGGGGAAGTTGGGTGATCAGTTTAGTGCGAATAGCATCGAGGGAATAGGAGGGTGGGGTCTCATGGGCAAGATAAGCTCAGAGAGGGCATGAGGCAAGATAGAAGAGAAACTTGAGAAAGATGTGATTTCAGGGCTCGGGCAGCAGGGAGCATTATAGGAAGTTTGGCCAGGTGGGCTAGTGGAAGGGATGCGGCAGAGGCAGCTGATCGGATGTTCTGATCTTAGTGACAAAGAAGTCCATAAGTTCCTTGCTATTATTGTTGGAGGTGAGGGTGGAGGGGACAGGTGTAGGTGGTTTTTTAAACCTAGTAGTAGAGAAAAGAAGCCAAGATTATCTTTGCATTCCAAGATGATCCTGGAATAATGAGCAATTTTAGCAAATGACAACAGGATTCAATAGTGTTTTAAATGGTCCAGCCAGATCTGGCAATGGATGGCTAAACCAGTTGTCCACCATATTCTTCCAAGTCTTGCGTCCCTTGGACTTAAGGGAGTAGAGATGAGGGCTGTACTCGAGGAACGGATCTTTTTACTGAGAACTAGGGCATCAAAGGTGGAGATGAGGATTACAGTGGAGCAAATCAGGAGCTGCCGAAATCTTGTGGCGAACAGAGAATTAAAGGCTCTTGAGATTTTGAAAGTGCAGTTGTAAGTGAATAGGGGATAGTTTGTTCAGGGACGGATATAGAATCAGGTAGAGTTGGGGTGTGGAAGGGCTGTGGGTGGATAGCGATACAAGGAAGTGATCGGAGATAGCCTTATCTGTAATTAATACGACGGGACTAGCAAGACCATGAGAGGTGGCAAAGTTGAGGGAGTGGCCGTGAAAATGGGTTGGGGTGTTTACATGTAGGGAGAGATTTCGGGAGGATAAAAGGGCAGTGAACTCAGGAGAGAGAATATGATGAGTTGAGATGGAGTTTGAAATCACTGAGGATGAGATGTTGCTTGGTGCGGAGGGAGGAAAGCAATGAAGATATCTCTATGATAAAATTTTTATCGTACTTAGGAAGGCAGTAGAGAACGATAATTTTGAAAGAGAGCTGAGAGGACAAGGTGAAATGCCTGAAGGAGGCGAAAGTGCCAGAGGAGTCAGGCCAAGGTATGATCTGATGGTAAGTGCCACATCACCACTGTGATGGCCTTGGTGGGGCAAGTGGTCGAAGATGTTTCCAGGTAGGCTTCATTAAGTCGTAAGGTGTCTGATGACCAAAAGCTTGATCAGAGATTTTAAGGAGTGTCTTCAAGATAGAAAGTGCAGCTGCGTAGCAGAGTGGTTTAGGGAGGGAATTTCAGAACTTAGGGCCTTGGACTCCAGCTATCACCATTCCACTGGACCCCGGATCTGGGTCCCCACTGATCAACAGGGTGACTGAGCTCATGGTAGCTAACAGATTCTGAAAGCCCTGACACACAGCATCCTACATTGTAGCTGCCATTCTCTGGTAGCTGGCCTGCAGGATGCTATCAGTTCTCTCCCCTGCTGCCACCAGAGCTGCAATCTGTGTTCCTGCTGAGGTGGAAGCAGTCACTGGTTTCTGACCACTGCTTAGGTGGGAGTCTGCAGAAGACTGTAGGATTCTGAAAAGCGTAGAGGAAACTTGGAGTGCATGTCCACAGAACCTTGAAGGTAGCAGGACAGGTAGAAAAGGTGGTCAAGAAGGCATATGAAATACTTTCCTTTATCGGCTGAGGCCTCAAGTATATGAGCATCGAGGTTATGCAAGAACAGTATAAAACACTAGTTAGGCCGCAACTAGAGTACTGCGTATGTTTCTGATCACCACATTACATGAAGGATGTAATTGCACCAGAGAGGGTACAGAGGAGATTTACAAGGGTGCTGCCAGGAATGGAGAATTTTAGCTCTGAGGAAAGATCGTATCGGCTGGGGTTTTTTTCTTTGGAACAGAGGAGGCTGAGGGGAGAAGAATTGAGGTGTGTAAAATTAGAAAGGGACTAGATAGAGTGGTAGAATGGAGCTATTTCCGTTAGGGAGGTCAGTAACAGAGGACATTGATTTAAAATAGTTGGTAGAAGGATTAGTGGGGAGTTGAGTAATTATTTTCACCCAGAGGATGGTGGGGGGGTCCAGACTTCTCTCCTGAATAGGTGGTAGAGGCAGAAATGCTCATCGCATTTAAAAGAACACTTTGATATGCTCTTGAGGTGCCATAACCTACAGGGCTGTGGACCAGTACCTGAAAAGTGGGATTAGCCTGGATAGCTTTTTTTCAGCTGGCACAAACACAGTGGGCCAAATGGCCTTCTCTATGCTGTAAATCTTTCTAGTTGGATGGTGACTGCGCATACTATCAGAATGTTAAGAACTAGAGCTGTTGTGTTCTGTAATATCCTTGTGAAATTAGTGCCATTTAGGATAAATCTAACTAAATTATTTTATTCACTACAGGGGAGGACTAGCAGAGAGGTTAAACAGACTGCAGTGCAGAGAGAGGTCTGCCATCAACTTTTGGAGGCATCAGTCTCTAACTGATTCCAAAACTCATGCAGGTAGGATTCCTGTACAACTTTTAAACTTCTACGCAGTTCTACTTTTTCAACCATTTATGTGCATGAGCTTGGTGGGAGGAGGCTCATGTAGAACTTAAACAGCCGAACAGCCTGTTTCTGTTCTGTATATTCTGTAATTCTGTATATATCACCCTTTATGTGCTTTAACTTTCCTTCTTTCATTTTTATCTAGAACTCTGATTGATTTGTCACCCAGGTCTCATAGAAACATGGAAAATAGGAGCAGGAGTAGGCCACTCGGCACTTCGGGCCTGCTCCGCCATTCAAAAAAGATCATGGCTGATCATCTAATTCAGTACCCTGTTCCCGCTTTCTCCCCATATCCCTTGATCCCTTTGGCATTAAGAAATATATCTATCTCCTCCTTGAATATATTTAATGACTTGGCCTCCACTGCCTTCTGCGGTAGAGAATTCCACAGGTTCACCACCCAAAGAGTGAAGAAATGTCTCCACATCTCAGTTCCAAAAGGCATACCCTGTGTCCTGAGATTGTGACTCCTGGTTCTGGACTCCCCAGCCATTGGGAACATCCTTCTTGCATCTAGCTTATTTAGTCCTGTTAGAATTTTATGGGTTTCTATGAGATCCCCTCTCATTCTTCTAAACTCTACTGAATATCGGCCTAGTCGACCCAATCTCTCCTCATACGTTAATCCTGCCGTCCGAGGGATCAGCCTAGTAAATCTTCCTTGCACTCCCTCCATGTGTTTCAGTGCTGTATCTCTAAAACTAAAAAAACTAAAACTAAAAACGAAAACGTTAGTTAGGCCACAGCTGGAGTACTGTGTACGGTTCTGGTCAACACACTATAGGAAGGATGTGATTGCACTGGAGAGGGTGCAGAGGAGATTCACCAGGATGTTACCTGGGCTGGAGCATTTCAGCTATGAAGAGAGACTGGATATGCTAGAGTTGTTTTCCTTAGAGCAGAGAAGGCTGAGGGGGGACCTGATTGAGGAATCCAAAATTATGAGAGGCATTGATAGCCGTGATAGGAAGAAACCTCTTCCCTTAGCGGAGGGATCAATAACCAGGGGGCATAGATTTAAGGTGAGGGGATTTGAGGAAAAATGTTTTCACCCAGAGGGTGATTGGAATCTGGAACACACTACCTGAAGGGGTGGTAGAGACAGGAACCCTCACAACATTTAAGAAGTATTTAGATGAGGACTTGAAACACCATAGCATACAAGGCTATGGGGCGTGCTGGAAAATGGGATTAGAATAGATAGGTGCTTGATGGCCGGCACAGACATGATGGGCCGAAGGGCCTGTTTCTGTGCTGTATAACTCTCTAACTCAGTGGCAAGAACATCCTTCCTCAGATAAGGAGACCAAAACTGCACATACTACTCCAGATGTGGTCTCACCAAGGCTCCGTACAACTGCAGTAAGACATCCCTGCTGCTGTACTCAAATCCTCGTGCAATGAAGACCAACATACCATTCACCTTCCTAATGGCTTGCTGCACCTGAATGCTTGCTCTCAGCGACTGATGCACAAGGACACCCAGGTCTCGTTGCACCTCCCCCTTTCCCAATCTATCACCATTCAGATAATCCTCCTTTTCTGTTTTTACAACCAAAGTGGATAACCTCACATTTATCCACGTTATACTGCATCTGCCATGCATTTGCCCACTCGCCAACTTGTCCAAATCACATAGGATCCTCTTTGCATCCTCCTCACAGCTCACTCTAAGTACATCAGGCAATATGCTACTTTATACTATAAGGCTATAAGATAGATTTTATGAGTTAACACTCGTTGCACAGAACTTCATGTGACGTGGGCATATTTCAGGAATTTCGGCACGGAGGTCAGCATGTTGCACACGATTTTTCATCCATTAACATTAATTGACAGAAATTTATGTCTGGATTCCTAGTGTGTATTCCAATCATCTGAGGCTCTGCACTGGGAGCACTAATTCATAAAATTCAATGATAATGCCATCATAGGGTGGGATGGGGGTTGTAGATTTTATCATTAACGATGAGAGTGGAGCTCAGATAGTTTATTAATAAATCCTGATATTGTGTTATTATCTATTATAGTCCCAAATGCACTTCTGTTTCTATATAATTTTCAAGGTTTAGATAATTTATGATCCATTCTGTTATGTGTAAGTGTTGGTATAACCAGCTTTGTCCCAACTGAATACAAGTATGCTTTAATGGCTGTATTAGGAGGCAAGTTTGTTTTCAATTAATAGTATAAAGTACTAAAGTACATGAGTGATCATTGTGCAGACTTGCTAGGTGCAATAATATGTGCACATATTCCTTTAATTTTTTAAAAACTATCTGAATATGGTGATGCTGTGTTTTACAGTTTTAACTGTAATTCCTCTGATTAATTTTTGTACTTGCCAAGGTAAGGAGTATTGGCTAATTTTTTGTCTTTGGCATTGAGTGTTAGCATTGAACACTTAAGTCAGGTACAGTACAAAGCAGGTGCAGAGTAAAGTTCGCTACAACCTCGGAAAAGAATCTCCAGCTGCATATGTGTCAATTTTTTCAGTTCCCACAACAGCAGTCCTAAATGAAACTGCAATTTGATATTGAATAATGGGTAGTTTTGAGCTACAGGATTGTGCCCACTAGAAAGAGATTTAAAATTGTCCAATCCTGTTTTATTTGGGACCCTTCCAATTGACAGGGAGAGGAGACATTTATCCATTGGATCTGGGGTGGATTGAATTCAGATCCCAGGGGTCAAAGCAAAAGTTTAGCTTTTTTTTTGTGAAAAGGGTAGCTTCTGATCAAGTTTTATATACATTCCCCTTTTAATTTTTTATTTAACACATTGTATTAGACAAAATAAAAATAAACTGTAATTGAAACATAAGATGGAGTGGGGGAAGAAATGAAGTAATTGCTGGATGCCCATCAGGTTTTTATTGAAAAGGTGAAAGGAAATGGGAAATGGTGAAGGATGTATTATATGAAAAGGCACTGAATATACATAATGCCGTAAAGTAGACATTGAGAGAAACTGGATGTGGAAAGGATGTTTCCTCTTGTGGCGGAATCTAGAACTATTTAAAAATAGGCTGCATTTGACAACATAACCACTAGGTGTTGCAGTACTAGCACATGTGCAAATGCAGCCTCTTCCACTGAAATGTCACTGTCTGCAATGTTCAGGCAGCTGCCAGGATTAAAGATGGATTTATAACAGATAAACAACTTCAACTCGAAAATCCCCTCAATAGCTGCCAT
This sequence comes from Heterodontus francisci, assembly GCF_036365525.1. Classification (NCBI taxonomy): domain Eukaryota; kingdom Metazoa; phylum Chordata; class Chondrichthyes; order Heterodontiformes; family Heterodontidae; genus Heterodontus; species Heterodontus francisci. Next base: position 94,658,151 of record NC_090375.1, read on the forward strand.
CACCGCCTCCGTCCCACCCTCAACAGTCCCCCGCTCACTCCTGCCATTGCGCTTCTCTCTATCGGTCCCTCCTGTGCCCATCTTCTCACCGCTGCCTTCCCTTAAGTAAAGCACTCTTTACTGCCTCGCCATTCCCCCCCCACCCTCCCTCAGCCGCTCGTTCCAAACTTGGCCACTACACCCAGCTCCCCGCCCTTCTCCTCCCCTAGGGCGATTGTTCCCCACTCCTCGCTTCCCAGCCCCCCACCACCCCACTCTGTGGCCCCTCGCTCCCGTCCCCCCCAACCCAGATGCTAGCTCCAGGCTGTGCCACTTCCCTGCTCGGCCATTTGCTCCCACATTTGATCGTTCTCCGCGCGCCGCCCCAAGAAGCATGGCGGGACACGAGGGGTGATAGGTCGACGTAGGAGCGAGTGGCCAAGATGAGGGAAGTGGCGCGGCCTAGAGCTCGGGGCTGGAAGGGGGCGGGGGGGGTGGAAATCAGGGAGCGAGTGGCCAGATAGCGAGTTGGTGGGGGTGGAGGATGGCAAGCGAGGAGTGGGGAACAATCGGCTGAGGGGAGTGGGGGGGAAGCAGTGGTGAGGTCTGGAGCGAGTGGCTGCCGGGGTGGGGTGGGAAGCTGTCAGTGGGGGGGAGGGGGAAAAAAGTGTCGAGAACTGGAGCGAGTGGCTGAGGGGCCAGTGGGGCGGGAGAGAGTAGCTGAGTTGGGGAGAATGAGTGGCGGGGATCGAGCTCCAGCCTCAAAGTGCCCCATTCAGCCGCTCGATGATGTTGGCATTGTGCGATGACTTTTTCCTGCGCATGTGCCAATCAGTCCTGGCAAGACGTAGGCTGCGCATGCGCAGCTTGGATGATGTTGGCGGGCCGCTACATTGTCAGGAGTAACTTTTATAAAAATAAGGAGTCACCCATTTTAGACAGAGATGAGGAGAAATGTTTTCTCTGAGGGTCGTGGGTCTTTGGAACACTCTTCCTCAAAACGCAATGGAAGCAGAGTATTTAAATATTTTTAAGGCAGAGGTAGACAGATTCTTAATAAGCGAGGGGGTGAAAGGTTATCGGGGGTAGGCGGAAGTCAGATCAGCCATGATCATCATTAATGGCAGAGGAGGCTCGAGAGGCCAAATGGCCTACTCCTGCTCCTAATTCATATGTTCGTATGTAACTACAAATGCCAGAAACTTGAAATATAAGGGAAACAATAATGGCAACACATATTAGGCCAACTGCAGCCTAAGAGAGAAAGGTTTGCCAACATTCCAGCTGCAAATGTTCCCTCTTCCTTCTGTCCTCTACTCTGACAAAGGGTCTGTACCCTCCCTGGAAATACACTTCCCTGACCCTCAGATACTGATGGGCCTGTTGTGCAACCTAGAAAAAATGAGAGAAGTTGCAGATTGCTCAGAAGAAACATGAGATGCACCTGAAGCTTATATTTCAAAGCTTAATTCTGTAGTAACTAAATCAGAAGGTGTGGGTTCAAGTCCAATTTTTCAACTCCAGTATTTGAACACACAATCTACGCTGACACATCATTACAGTCTGAGCATGTGTTGCATTGTCAGAGGTTGCATCTTTCAGATGAAACATAATACCAAGGGTCTGTCTGCCTGCTCCGGTAGAAGTAAGAAACAGTGTAACGGAGTTCTCTGGTGTCCTGACTAACATTCATCCTCCAAGCAATACCATCTGGCAGATGTAAAGCCTAGTGAGGTGGAATGAGCGCACGAGTCATCATTGGTAAACAGCAGAAATATGGGCAATATAGTCAGGGGCGCAATTGGCTACAGCTGAGGGGACGCCTTGGATAAAAAAGCAGTCATTTCAGAAGCTCTACTGCTGAAGCAGAAGTCATCAGAGCAGGTATAACTGAGGTTGAGATGCTGGGTGAATGGGATGTCGTGTTTACAAGAAGCGGCTTGGAAGAGGCATAATTAAGGTCGTTTTGGGACCCTGTGAGATTGTAATTTATGTTTTTAGAGAACCTGTAAAGATGGAGAGCGAGAAGTCTTGTGAGAAGAGTCAGGATTGTACCACATAAAGGGGTGAAGAAAGTTATGTTAAAGCATTGTTAAAGCAAAGTTTTAAAGCCAGTTAATGTATTTGAATAATTTCTGATCTCTATATTTCCTTTCTGAATACAATAATTTAGCATTTTCTTTGAACTGGGTTGATGTGACAAGGTGGCATCGTGTGTTAAAGTAGCAGCACACAATGTGCGGAGAAGTAGAGCACTTGGCTTTGCCCATGCTGCTGTGGAGACATGCTCTATGGTAATCAGTCATTTCCCCACAAGGAATCGCGGAAGTGTCTCCTGTTCCCAGACAAGCTGTTTGAAACCGATTGAAAGCAAGTTGGTTGCCTGTTCTCTACACTGTATATAGTGTATCATATGGGAAAAAGCAGAGAATGTATCTTTAAAAATGAGAAATGTAACTTGGTTCATTTTTTTTTTGGATGAGTAGCATTGTTTGTGAAATTGAGAAGAATATTATGATGGAACAGCAGACAGAACCTTTCTGAATATGTTGAGACCGTGGTCTGGTTAAAGCAAATGTGTACTGTTTTCCAAAAATTGTGAGAAGTTTCTTTTCTACATTGCTGACTAATATAAAGTGTCTTGGTATACCCATGAACTGTGGGGAAAATTCAGTTTTCAGAATTTATATAAATATTTATATATGCATGGAGCTCATTGAATAGAGGAGGACAGATTTCTTCCCAGTTGTCAGCAAAATTCTGGTATGAACTTTGCTAAACGACAGCTTTTAGCATTCCAAAGTAACGTGTTCCAGTATAGTTTGTTTTTTGCATTTTCAGAACAAAATGTGCAACATGCCAGCACATTCTTGTCAGGTCTTGACTTGCATGGTAACAACTTAAAATTAACTTTAAAGAGCTCATTGCACAAACATTAAGGGTAAATATCCAAAGATACAATATGTACCAGTTTAATGTTTATGCCCCTAACTCACAACAGGAAAATCTTGAAATTGTTCATTAATTTTCTCTTGTCCTCTCCTCCCCACCACCCCATTCCCCAACAAGAGCAATAAATTAGCATTGTGTAATGATACATTTCATGTGCTTCATGAACCAGTAGTTTTCAGCTGAATTATCTTTGTGTTAAATGCAAGATGATAACCATCTGTTTTGGAACTGTAGAAAAAAGAAGTGACTTTTAATGCAACATTATGATCAACTCTTGTTTTGAGCTGAGTGATCAGTATTTATTAGCAGAATAATTTAAAATTACAAATAGTCGTTTGGTAGTAGAGGACTTGAATATTGCTGAAAACAGACATTTTGTCAACTTTTCGTCTTGTACTCATCAGGACAATTTGCAAGAATACCAATGTAAGGGAAGCAACAAATTTATACGATGAGAAGAGAGTGCTGATTGGTTGGCAAGTGAGCTCTGATTGGTAGAGGCACTGCCATGGAGAATGCATCAGTTTACGGTGATTGACAATTAACTGCCAAGCTTTGTTTGAAATTTAAACTAGGCAGCTCGACTTTGATTGTTCAAGCCATTGCCCTGAGGAATGAACCAGTGTATGGCTGTCACTTATTTTGTTCAGCTGAAAGAGGCGCAATGTGTGTACATGTTCTTTCTGTCTGCACATGTTCTTTCTGTCTGCAAAGAACAGGGCCCTGTGTATTAATATATGTAGCTTCCAGTATGCGCAAATGCGCCACACTGCAAGCCCAACTGACAATCTGAAGTTGGTTGTTGGCGCAAGTCTTAGCACACTGAGGAAACTATGAAGGTATGAGGTGTGAGTTGTCTATGGTAGATTGGGGAACTTTACTGAAAGGGTTGACGGTGGATAGGCAATGGATAATATTTAAAGAATGTGTGCATGAAATACAACATTTATTCATTCCTGTCTGGCGCAAAAATAAAACTGGAAAGGTGGCTCAACTGTGGCTTACAAAAGAAATTAGGGATAGTATTAGATCCAAAGAGGAGGCATATAAAATTGCCAGAAAAAGTAGCAAGTCTGAGGATTGGGAGTAGTTTAGAATTCAGCAAAGGAGCACAAAGAGGTTGATTAAGTGGGGGAAAATAGAGTATGAGAGTAAACTTGTGGGGAACATAAAAACTGACTGTAAATGCTTCTATAAATATGTGAAGAGAAAAAGATTAGTGAAGACAAATGTAGGTCCCTTACAGTCAGAAATGGAGGAAAGTATAATGGGGAACAAAGAAATAGCAGAACAACTAAACACCTACTTTGGTTCTGCATTCACAAAGGAGGACACAAATAACCTCCCAGAAATGTTAGGGAACCAAGGGTCTAATGAGAGGGAGGAACTGGAAGAAGTCAGTATTAGTAAAAAAAAAAAAAATAGTGTGAGGGAAATTAATGGGGTTAAAGGCTGACAGATCCCCAGGGCCTGATAATCTACATCCCAGAGTACTACAGGAAGTGGCCCTGGAAATAGTGGACGCATTGGTGGTCATCTTCCAAAATTCTATAGACTCTGGATCAGTTCCTACAGATTGGAGGGTGGCAAATGTATCTCCACTATTTAAAAAAGGAGGGAGAGAAAAGAACAGGGAATTACAGACCTGTTAGCCTTGCATCAGCAGTGGGGAAAATGCTAGAGTCTATTATAAAGGATGTGATATCAGAATACCTGGAAAGCATAAACGGGATTGGACAAAGTCAGCATGGGTTTACGAAAGGGAAATCATGCTTAAGAAATCTACTGGAGTTTTTTGAGGATGTAACTAGTAGAATAGATAAGGGAGAACCAGTGGATGCAGTGTATTTGGATTTTCAGAAGGCTTTTGAAAAGGCCCCACATAAGAGGTTAGTGTGCAAAATTAAAACACATGGGATTGGGGGTAATATACTGGCATGGATTGAGAATTGGTTGACAGACAGGAAACAGAGAGTAGGAATAAACAGGTCTTTTTCCGGGTGGCAGGGAGTGACTAGTGGGGTACCGCAGGGATCAGTGCTTGGGCCCCAGCTATTCACAATATATATTAATGACTTGGGTGAGGGAACTAAATGTAACATTTCCAAGTTTGCAGACGACACAAAGCTGGGGGGGGAATATGAGTTGTGAGGAGGATGCAAAGAGGCTCCAATGTGATTTGGACAAATTGAGTGAGTGGGCAAACGCATGGCAGATGAAGTACAACGTGGATAAATGTGAGGTTATCCATTTTGGTTGTAAAAGCAGAAAGGCAGATTATTATCTGAATGGTGATAGATTGGGAAAGGGGGAGGTGCAGTGAGACCTGGAGGTCCTTGTACACCAGTCGCTGAAAGCAAGCATTCAGGTGCAGCAAGCAGTTCGGAAGGCGAATGGTATGTTAGCCTTCATTGCACGAGGATTTGAGTACAGAAGCAAGGATGTCTTACTGCAGTTATACAGGGCTTTGGTGAGACCACATCTGGAGTATTGTGTGCAGTTTTGGTCTCCTTACCTGAGGAAGGATGTTCTTGCCATGGAGGGAGTCCAAAGAAGATTTACTAGGCTGATTCCTGGGATGGCAGGATTAACGTATGAGGAGCGATTAGATCGACTAGGCCTATGTTCACTAGAGTTTAGAAGAATGAGAGGGGATGTCATAGAAACCTATAAAATTCTGACAGGACTAGACAGGCTAGATGCAGGGAGGATGTTCCCGATGGCTGAGGGGTCCAGAACCAGCGGTCACAGTCTCAGGATACCTGGTATGCCTTTTGGAACCGAGATGCGGAGAAATTTCTTGGAACCTGTGGAATTCTCTACCGCAGAAGGCAGTGGACGCCAAGTCATTCAATATATTCAAGAAGGAGATAGATATATTTCTTAATGCCAAAGGGATCAAGGGATGTGGGGAGAAAGCGGGAACAGGTACTGAATTGCGGAGCAGGCCCGAGTGGCCTACTCCTGCTCTCATTTTCTATGTTTCTATTTCCCTAGCCCTCATCCACATGCACGCACACACGCACATTAAAAAAAAAGGTTAACCAGGGAAAAGGATTTTTGGTTTAAAGCTGTTTCATAGGAATAGAAGGAATAATAAAATAACTTAGGTTGTCATGTTCTGGTAGGAGGTTCTTCGGTTTGGTGAGGTGTCCCAGAGTTGAATTGTTAGATGCCACTTGAAGTCTCTCCAGGCGAGGTTGATGAACAGTCTGATGGGTAGGCAGTCAAGGCAGTTCAACTGCAGCAGGCTTCACATAGGTCTTTCATCAGGGGTATAGCAAAAGGTTTTCTTAGGTTTTACAGCAGCAGTCTAGCAGTTGAAGATTTCTTCAGATTTCAGGATTTTTAAAAACCTAGGAGGCAATAGGAACTACACTTGATGCAGGGATTCTTCAGAGACAGGAGGCAATAGGAATTTGCCACCTTTGAAATACAGCATTTCTTAAGGGATGCTGGATTTCTTTACAGAGAGGGGTAACACTTTTCCTGGGTCTTCCTCTCTGATCTCCAGGCAGATCAAAAACCAAATTTCAAATGCCTGCTCTTTGTCCAACTCAATAGCTTTTTAAAAGGTCCAAAGTCAGGCAAAAACCTTCCTGAACAGGTCACATATCCAGACACAGAGTCTCCCTTGTCATTCAAAGTGTTGCTCTGAGGAGGTCAAATCCTTGAAATTGCCTGCTTTCCTGACCTTGTGCAAGTTCAGCTTCCTTTCAAAACGTCCAAAAATTTCAGCTATTTGCAGGTGCCTCAATGTCACTGAAAAATCCTTTTTCAGTTTTTTAAAACACACATTTCGAAGTTTTAATACAAAAAACAAAAACCTTGTAACACATCACACTGGCATTGAAATTCATATATCACATTACTCATTTGTGTGATAGGCAGAACAAAGCTTTTGGCTTGTCGGCAGCATTCTGTTAGTGGCGAACACCACATGTGTTGCTGCTACATAGTAGCACCATGAAACAGCTATACATTTGTTGGTTCCCTTAGATTGGTATTTTTGCAAATTGTCCTGATGAGTGCAAGATGAAAAGCTTCTACAAAATACCTCTGTTTTCAGCAATATTCAAATTCAAAATTAATGTAACGTTTGGGTGGTATAGCAATATATACCACCAGAGTGGTCAGGTGTAGGTTTAGTGCCCTCACTTTGGTGTGTTGTAAGTCTCATATGTATCATTGTAAGATTATGTTGAGTGGAGACTAGGTGCTTATTTAGAGGAGGGCAGGAAAAATTGGTATGTGCTGCTGAGCACATATTGCCAACTTCAGAGCAGCATTGGCAGAAACCTGAAATTTCAACTTCCTCAAGGCTTGACCAGTGCGTAGCTTGGGAAAGAAAATGGGATTAAATGTTTGTTAATGTGGGGATAGGAATTAGAATGTAAGATGCTTTGCAAACAAATGGTGAACAAGGTTTGAATGGTCATTATAAGTCATAGGTATGGTCAGCCTGTGGAGCTTACACTTGTTGAAAAGATGAAAAGTTCCACCTTGCAGAAAGGATGTTCAAGTTTTCCGTTTTTACAGAACCCTCCTGTTCAACAGTTCTCGTCAGCGAATCTTATCCCCTATCATCTGACAGCTGAACCTTGTCTCTATTCTGTCCTTCAGCATTGTGTAATTACCTCACTTGCAGTCATTGGTTTACGGAATTAAATTTAGTCCCAGGCTCCACCTTCAAATCCTTTGAAATAGCTAATTACCACTCAGATCAAACAACTTGTATTTATTTACAATTAAATACAAATATGAAGTATAAAATCTGCCAATTCTGGTTGCTGGCATGGCACATTTAATGGTTTTGTCATCTTGGAGATTTTTCTGTGTCAGTTTAGCATGAGGTATCCTTGAACCAAGGCAATCAAGCTCAATACGAGCTGCTTCTAGGCATCCCTCTGATTTAAACAGACTTCAGACCAACTTTTGGCCCCATTTTCCAGCATTGTAGCCTTCACTTTAGATTTGTATCTGCAGGCATTTTGTGCTTTTTTTTTCCCAATTTGCCTCTCACCATCTTAACCCTTGTACATTATTTTCATTTTTTTGCATCCTTTGTTCAGTCAGTGAGGTAATACTGTTTTAAAATAAAAACAGAAAATGCTGAAAACACTCAGCAGGTCGGGCAGCATCTGTGGAGAGAGAGCGCGAGAGAGACAGTTAACATTTCAGGTTGATGGTCTTCCATCGGAACTGGAAGTTTCTGGTGTTTATCATCTAGCATTTTGTTTGATTTCAAGCAGGTTTCAGGTAATTTAACCCAATTTCCTATCTGAATTTAAGTTGTTATTGTTGCACCCACCCTTTTTCAATTCTACTAAAAATGCTTACCTTTTGCTTTTCCATTCTGAGGATGATTTCTACTCAGAACTTTAACTTCTCTCTGTTACCAGCCTGCTATGTATTTTCAGTATTTTCTATTTCTGTTTGGTTTCTAGCATTTGATGTTTTTCTTTTTTGCTAAGGTGGGCCTTTCGCCTAATCAATCACCAGAATTTGGAACAATTCCAGTGCTCTTTCCATCTCCAGATTTTAATCCTTTTATATGTCAGTCAATACTATTTATTTTTATGTGGGAAATCTCATGGCAAAAACTTCCGACCTACATATTGTTAACATTAGAGAACCGATGTCCCAAATACCATGTTGAATAATCCTGGAAGATGTGGTCATTTTGTGTGAGATAATACACACAAAATCTATAGAGGAAATAATTTATTTCACATAAAATGTATATTGCTTCTAGTTATAGCAAGAAAAAAAATGATATTTTGATCAAAAGAAATTCTTACTTTTAAATAAGTAACGAGTGATATCTAATTACATTGGCAAAAATGATATTTTGATCAGAAGAAATTCTTATTTTTAAGTAAGTTACGAGTGATAGCTCGTCAGGGAGTTCGGCATTTAAACCACTTCAACTCAAGTTGGTTGCTCAGTTTTTGATGAGAGGTTTTAAACAAAAAAGTTTGCCATAAAAGATATGAGCATACTAAGTGAAAGGGTTTAAGTCAAGATCATGATTATCATCTTGCAATAGGTGAAGTCCTTTCGTACTGTTGTTTTGGTAAATTCTGTATTTAACTTTATAGATGCAGTTCAGTTCAGAGAACATGCAGCAGCTATTTTAGCACTTCTATTTCAATGTAACTTCGATTTGTGCATGTTACTACTTCTGTCTCTTCACATATGAACTGAACCTAGCTTTTCAAATTGTTTTGTAAGCCCAAGGTTGCATGCAATTTAAAATTCCTATCTTAGTAAAGAGATACTTTGGTGGTACTAAGAAAATGTCTAGCCTGGTACCAAGAGTTCGTTCTTGATTTTTAAGATGAGTACTTCTATCTTGCTTTAAATTCCTATCAGAAATGGTTCTGCATTCCATCAGGGTCAAGAGTTTATTAATTTACCCCCTTTTTTTGCCCACAAACTTACTGCAGCTGTAATTCAAAATAATTAATGGCTGTCAAGTGTCTTGGGACATCTTGAGAGCGTGGGTTGGTATCCTTCCATCTATGAAAGATGATGAATACACAGCAAACAATCCATTTAGGTGGGATGTCTTCTCTTGGTGCACCTTTGCTGATGTCTGTGAAGGCCAATCCTTGAGAGGCAGGTTCTACCACAAGTGCTGCATGTGAAGCTGCCAAGTGATGGTGTGATGTTGTTTTTGACATTGGTGCCTGTTGCCAAGCTGCTGGAGCAACTGGTCGTTGTGATAGTGCACACTAGTCCTTAGGATGTGTCACCATTTTCCCCTTTCGCCAGCTAGTGACTCTCAAACGCGATAGTCGACATTTAGGGTCTTCATGTCATGCTTGCAAGTTTGGGCGCCCTACTGGTCATCTGGCCCCGGCTACCTCACCGTACAGAAGGTCCTTGGGTATGTGACCGGTTCCATCCTGCGGACGAAGCTGCCTCTGTTTGATTATTGCCAACACACTTAGGAGCTCTGCCTTTGAGAGGACTGCCACATTTGTGATGCTTGTCCTGCCAGATGTTACGATAGATTCCATTTTTGTGTTAAACATTGGGAATCTATATTTTTAAAAACTGAAATGTCATGGACTTTGAATCATCTGGATATTGCTGAACTTTGGGTGTTTTTTTAAAAGGAAGGTGAACAAAAGGGTTGACCAGTGAACAAGTACTGGAAAACATGTGATTTCAAGTAAACGCCACAGTGGGTTCTAACTTGAAGGAACAGATGTTTACGAGGAAATGACTGACCATGATATATGGCCGTCGCAAGATTGTTGCTGAACTCTTTTTGGTTTCACTTTGAACAGTTAAAAGCCAGATTTTTTGGACTAAAGGAGTTGTTGGAGATCAGAAGAACATCCAGGCCATTGTTACCTCTCTTTGAAGAATCCCTGCTCTTGAAAAGCAAAAGCCTGTATGAAGTTGTACTCTTGTCTCCTGTATTTTGAAGACGTCGGAATGTTTTCAGAAACCTTGCATCTTTCAAAAGGACTTTGCATCGAATGTGTTAGAACTGAACCCATTGTTACTGTAAGACCTATGTGAAGCCTTCTGCAGTTGAATTTCTTTGAATGCCGACCCAAACAGACTGTTCATCAACCTTGCCGGGAAAGATTCCTAGTGGCAGCCAACTGTTGGACTTCGGGACACGTCATCAAAATAAAAGACTTCCTTCCATATCTTTGTAGACAAGTTTTTTTTTATTCCTTCTATTTCTTTGTAACAGCTGTAAACACAAATCCCCTTTTTTCCCCAGTTAACCGGTTTTTGGATGTACGTGCATACGCGTGAGGGCTAGGATAAAAATATGGGGCTTTAATATCACAATTTGCGTATATATTTACTTCATTATTGTTAAGACTTGGTTGAAAATAAATGAATAATTTTGTTGTTTGTTAAAGAAATCTGGTTGGTGTGCTTTATTTTGGGGACAAATAGAGTATCTAATTGGCTGTTTCGGTAAGTGGGAAAATTTATTCATATGTTGTGACCTGTGGAGAAGTGGGACTGAATTAACAGTGCACTTCTCCCGCCTCGGTCGTAACACAGGATATACCTGTAAAGAGCTGCAGACAGCGAAGATGGAAGTTATTGAGTTTCTTTTCCTGGTAGCTGTAAGTCACCCATGTTTCGCAGCCATACAGCAAAGTGTTGAGAACACAGGCTTTATAAAATATTAGCATGGTCCTATTAGCTTGGTGTTAGCCCATGCATCTTTTGCAAGTCAACCAAAGGTGGTAGCAGCTTTCCCTATGCATGTATCGAGCTCTGCATCAGGGGACAGATTGTTTGTTGCTGTGGACCCAAGGTGGCAGAATTTGCTAACCGCTTCCAATGGGGGGGTGTTTAGTGTGATCAGGGGTGGAGATGCAACACCTTGTCTCATGACCATGGTTTTCTTGACGCTTATAGTCAAGGAGAACAAGTTACAGGCATGGGGAGAGACAGTCCATGAGTCTTTGTAGCTGAGTTTCCGTGTGAGTGACTGGTGCAGCATCATCAGTGTCGCGGAGTTTTCTGATAAGGATGTGATGTGTTTTTGTCTTCGTTTTCAGCCTTGATAGATTGTAGAGCTAGCTGTCTGATCTTGTGTGTAAATAGACTCCTTCCATATCTACAGGGAAGGTGAAGGTCAGGAGAATGGAGAATAAGATACCAAACAGAGTGGAGGCTAGGACACAGCCCTGTTTCTCTCCATTCTTAACTCCAAAACTGTTGGAAGTGGAGCCATCAAACTGTACAGTGCAGGGCATGTTGTCATGGAAGGAGTGGATGAGACTGAGGAGCCTCGGTCGACAGCCAATTTTCCCCAAAATCTAGTAGAGCCCTGCTCTGCTGATGGTGTCGAAAGCCTTAGTGAGATCTATGAAAGTAAGGTAAAGGTGTATACCCTATTGCCTACACTTCTTTTGTAGCTGGCGTTTGGCGAAGATCATGTCCACAGTAGATCTGCCGGCATGGAAACTACAGTGCACTTCTGGGTACACTCGGTCTGCAGGTAAATGAGGTCATTTAAGTATGACCCTAACAAAAGCCTTCCCCAAGACACGAGGGAGTGAGATGCCCCTGTAGTTGTTGCAGTCTCAGAGGAGTACAGCTTGCAGTAGTGTTCAGCCCAGTGGGACATCTGTTTACTTTTGTCACAGTACTTCGACATCTGCTCACTTCAAGGTTGCAACTTTGGTGATGGCAGAGCCAAGCGCCCTCTTGAGCCCTTCGTACATAGCTCGTAGATTTCCTTTGTCACATGTAGTTTGTATTTCTTGACATAAGCTGATCCAGTTTTTGCGCAGTATCCACCTCCTTTGCACAGGCTGTCTTGGCTACTTTCAATCATGCAGTGTCTTAGCTGTTGGGTTTATGTTGTGCATGATGTAGGCTTTGTTTTTTGCATCGATGACATATCATCTCAGCTGATTAGGTCTCAAACCCGTCCTTGTTGTGGTTTCCGCCTTCACCAAATGACGTTTCTGCTGCTTCATAGATGATTGAGCTTAGTGACTTCCAAGCTTCATCAATGGTGGCATTGGTGCTTCCCATTAAGGCTGTGGTGGGTAGCAAGCACAGTGTGAAGTGCTGTTCTTTGGCATCATTACTTATGCAAGGGATGTTGACGTGTTGCAGGCTGTTGTGTTTGGAGCTGTGGAACTTTCGGCTGTGCATGCTGAGCCTGCTGCTGATGAGAATGGTTGGCACTATATAAGTGCAAGCTTTTTTTCTTCTCCGTAGATCAGAGATAGTGTTGATGTTTGAACTTTCTTGTTATGTGCAGAGAGCCCTGCTGTTCCCTTGACAGAATAACAACGTCCAAAAAAGTTGCATTACTTGTGGGAATTGTAAATTAGAGTGCACTGGTAGAAGCTGATAAAATGTCTTGCAAAACATATTCTTCATAGTTATGTTAATAGACAGAACTACCTTTGTGGTGTTTCATGAGACAATTATAAATATGCTCCTCCAAAGCAGTGCACCTTTCTGACCTCTGAAAAGTTGTCACTTGAAGCAGCGTATATTTATTTAGCAAGCACTGCTGCATTTGCTGATCATCTTGGAGCGTAGTATTTATGTCAGTTGTAACCTGATTTTAGCGTCCCTGCCCTCCCTCTACTGGTAATGGTTTTGGCATCAGACGTTCAATGTTTTTCCCTCACCTGTGTTTGGAGATGTTGATGATTGTAAAGCAAGATTGTTTGCAAGGTGATGCACCAATGGTTGCACCATTTGATTTTCCTTGCTTTGGGTGATTTGATTGAAGTTTTCAAGATATTAAGGGGAACGAATAGGGAGAAACTGTTTCTGTTGATTGGGGAGTGTAAGGCTAAAAATTGGAGCCAGGTCTTTCGGGAGTTAAATTAGGAAACACTTGTAAATGCCAAGGGTGGTAGAAGTTTGGAACACTCTTCGACAAACAGCAATTGATGCTAAATCATGTGTTAAATTTAAAACAGAGATTTAATTTTTTTGTTAAACAAAGGTATTCGTCGTCGGCTGTCCCTCGATTTGAGGATGGCATCTATTTAAGGTCGCTAGTTTCTGCCATGGGTCTTCAGGTGACTGAAGAGGCTGATTCTCAACCCACAGATCTTTGGGCACATGAGGCAGGATGCCCCAATAGGTAGTTGGATCCGGAATGCAAGATTTGCTTCCTTTTCTTTCCTTCTCTGCCGATGCTCTGCCTCATCATTAAGGCGTTTGGTTGATGGACAAGCTGTCGCCATTTTGAATGATTGGTAGCAAGCTCCTCGCAGTCATCAATGTCAGTGCTGCTGCACTTCAAAGAGAGCTTCAGAGTATCTTTGAAGCGTTTTCTTTGTCCTTGCCTGGGGCACTGGCCATTTGAGAGTTGAGAAAACAGGACCTGGAGATGGTTTTTCACCATCCAGACGCAGTGTCCAGTCCATCGAAGTTGGTTTGCAGGAGTTTTGCCTGAATGCTTGTGGAGCTGGCTGCAAGAAGGACAATAGCATTTGTTTGTTGATCTAGCACTCTTGTGTGTTGATGATACACAGTCCAGGTCTCACTGCAGTACAGGAGTTTGTTGACTTGCGGAGGTCTTTGTTGTCAAACACTGGCTGCTGCAGTTTGTAGAAGGCTGAGCTGGCGCAGCTGATCCAGTGTTGGATCTCCTTGTCAATGGTGGTCTTTTGAGAGAGGTGGCTGCTAAGGTATGGGAAGTGCTCAACATATTCCAGAGTCTCTCCTTCAACATATTCCAGAGTCTCTCCTTCAACATATTCCAGAGTCTCTCCTTCAACATATTCCAGAGTCTCTCCTTCAACATATTCCAGAGTCTCTCCTTCAACATATTCCAGAGTCTCTCCTTCAACATATTCCAGAGTCTCTCCTTCAACATATTCCAGAGTCTCTCCTTCAACATATTCCAGAGTCTCTCCTTCAACATATTCCAGAGTCTCTCCTTCAACATATTCCAGAGTCTCTCCTTCAACATATTCCAGAGTCTCTCCTTCAACATATTCCAGAGTCTCTCCTTCAACATATTCCAGAGTCTCTCCTTCAACATATTCCAGAGTCTCTCCTTCAACATATTCCAGAGTCTCTCCTTCAACATATTCCAGAGTCTCTCCTTCAACATATTCCAGAGTCTCTCCTTCAACATATTCCAGAGTCTCTCCTTCAACATATTCCAGAGTCTCTCCTTCAACATATTCCAGAGTCTCTCCTTCAACATATTCCAGAGTCTCTCCTTCAACATATTCCAGAGTCTCTCCTTCAACATATTCCAGAGTCTCTCCTTCAACATATTCCAGAGTCTCTCCTTCAACATATTCCAGAGTCTCTCCTTCAACATATTCCAGAGTCTCTCCTTCAACATATTCCAGAGTCTCTCCTTCAACATATTCCAGAGTCTCTCCTTCAACATATTCCAGAGTCTCTCCTTCAACATATTCCAGAGTCTCTCCTTCAACATATTCCAGAGTCTCTCCTTCAACATATTCCAGAGTCTCTCCTTCAACATATTCCAGAGTCTCTCCTTCAACATATTCCAGAGTCTCTCCTTCAACATATTCCAGAGTCTCTCCTTCAACATATTCCAGAGTCTCTCCTTCAACATATTCCAGAGTCTCTCCTTCAACATATTCCAGAGTCTCTCCTTCAACATATTCCAGAGTCTCTCCTTCAACATATTCCAGAGTCTCTCCTTCAACATATTCCAGAGTCTCTCCTTCAACATATTCCAGAGTCTCTCCTTCAACATATTCCAGAGTCTCTCCTTCAACATATTCCAGAGTCTCTCCTTCAACATATTCCAGAGTCTCTCCTTCAACATATTCCAGAGTCTCTCCTTCAACATATTCCAGAGTCTCTCCTTCAACATATTCCAGAGTCTCTCCTTCAACATATTCCAGAGTCTCTCCTTCAACATATTCCAGAGTCTCTCCTTCAACATATTCCAGAGTCTCTCCTTCAACATATTCCAGAGTCTCTCCTTCAACATATTCCAGAGTCTCTCCTTCAACATATTCCAGAGTCTCTCCTTCAACATATTCCAGAGTCTCTCCTTCAACATATTCCAGAGTCTCTCCTTCAACATATTCCAGAGTCTCTCCTTCAACATATTCCAGAGTCTCTCCTTCAACATATTCCAGAGTCTCTCCTTCAACATATTCCAGAGTCTCTCCTTCAACATATTCCAGAGTCTCTCCTTCAACATATTCCAGAGTCTCTCCTTCAACATATTCCAGAGTCTCTCCTTCAACATATTCCAGAGTCTCTCCTTCAACATATTCCAGAGTCTCTCCTTCAACATATTCCAGAGTCTCTCCTTCAACATATTCCAGAGTCTCTCCTTCAACATATTCCAGAGTCTCTCCTTCAACATATTCCAGAGTCTCTCCTTCAACATATTCCAGAGTCTCTCCTTCAACATATTCCAGAGTCTCTCCTTCAACATATTCCAGAGTCTCTCCTTCAACATATTCCAGAGTCTCTCCTTCAACATATTCCAGAGTCTCTCCTTCAACATATTCCAGAGTCTCTCCTTCAACATATTCCAGAGTCTCTCCTTCAACATATTCCAGAGTCTCTCCTTCAACATATTCCAGAGTCTCTCCTTCAACATATTCCAGAGTCTCTCCTTCAACATATTCCAGAGTCTCTCCTTCAACATATTCCAGAGTCTCTCCTTCAACATATTCCAGAGTCTCTCCTTCAACATATTCCAGAGTCTCTCCTTCAACATATTCCAGAGTCTCTCCTTCAACATATTCCAGAGTCTCTCCTTCAACATATTCCAGAGTCTCTCCTTCAACATATTCCAGAGTCTCTCCTTCAACATATTCCAGAGTCTCTCCTTCAACATATTCCAGAGTCTCTCCTTCAACATATTCCAGAGTCTCTCCTTCAACATATTCCAGAGTCTCTCCTTCAACATATTCCAGAGTCTCTCCTTCAACATATTCCAGAGTCTCTCCTTCAACATATTCCAGAGTCTCTCCTTCAACATATTCCAGAGTCTCTCCTTCAACATATTCCAGAGTCTCTCCTTCAACATATTCCAGAGTCTCTCCTTCAACATATTCCAGAGTCTCTCCTTCAACATATTCCAGAGTCTCTCCTTCAACATATTCCAGAGTCTCTCCTTCAACATATTCCAGAGTCTCTCCTTCAACATATTCCAGAGTCTCTCCTTCAACATATTCCAGAGTCTCTCCTTCAACATATTCCAGAGTCTCTCCTTCAACATATTCCAGAGTCTCTCCTTCAACATATTCCAGAGTCTCTCCTTCAACATATTCCAGAGTCTCTCCTTCAACATATTCCAGAGTCTCTCCTTCAACATATTCCAGAGTCTCTCCTTCAACATATTCCAGAGTCTCTCCTTCAACATATTCCAGAGTCTCTCCTTCAACATATTCCAGAGTCTCTCCTTCAACATATTCCAGAGTCTCTCCTTCAACATATTCCAGAGTCTCTCCTTCAACATATTCCAGAGTCTCTCCTTCAACATATTCCAGAGTCTCTCCTTCAACATATTCCAGAGTCTCTCCTTCAACATATTCCAGAGTCTCTCCTTCAACATATTCCAGAGTCTCTCCTTCAACATATTCCAGAGTCTCTCCTTCAACATATTCCAGAGTCTCTCCTTCAACATATTCCAGAGTCTCTCCTTCAACATATTCCAGAGTCTCTCCTTCAACATATTCCAGAGTCTCTCCTTCAACATATTCCAGAGTCTCTCCTTCAACATATTCCAGAGTCTCTCCTTCAACATATTCCAGAGTCTCTCCTTCAACATATTCCAGAGTCTCTCCTTCAACATATTCCAGAGTCTCTCCTTCAACATATTCCAGAGTCTCTCCTTCAACATATTCCAGAGTCTCTCCTTCAACATATTCCAGAGTCTCTCCTTCAACATATTCCAGAGTCTCTCCTTCAACATATTCCAGAGTCTCTCCTTCAACATATTCCAGAGTCTCTCCTTCAACATATTCCAGAGTCTCTCCTTCAACATATTCCAGAGTCTCTCCTTCAACATATTCCAGAGTCTCTCCTTCAACATATTCCAGAGTCTCTCCTTCAACATATTCCAGAGTCTCTCCTTCAACATATTCCAGAGTCTCTCCTTCAACATATTCCAGAGTCTCTCCTTCAACATATTCCAGAGTCTCTCCTTCAACATATTCCAGAGTCTCTCCTTCAACATATTCCAGAGTCTCTCCTTCAACATATTCCAGAGTCTCTCCTTCAACATATTCCAGAGTCTCTCCTTCAACATATTCCAGAGTCTCTCCTTCAACATATTCCAGAGTCTCTCCTTCAACATATTCCAGAGTCTCTCCTTCAACATATTCCAGAGTCTCTCCTTCAACATATTCCAGAGTCTCTCCTTCAACATATTCCAGAGTCTCTCCTTCAACATATTCCAGAGTCTCTCCTTCAACATATTCCAGAGTCTCTCCTTCAACATATTCCAGAGTCTCTCCTTCAACATATTCCAGAGTCTCTCCTTCAACATATTCCAGAGTCTCTCCTTCAACATATTCCAGAGTCTCTCCTTCAACATATTCCAGAGTCTCTCCTTCAACATATTCCAGAGTCTCTCCTTCAACATATTCCAGAGTCTCTCCTTCAACATATTCCAGAGTCTCTCCTTCAACATATTCCAGAGTCTCTCCTTCAACATATTCCAGAGTCTCTCCTTCAACATATTCCAGAGTCTCTCCTTCAACATATTCCAGAGTCTCTCCTTCAACATATTCCAGAGTCTCTCCTTCAACATATTCCAGAGTCTCTCCTTCAACATATTCCAGAGTCTCTCCTTCAACATATTCCAGAGTCTCTCCTTCAACATATTCCAGAGTCTCTCCTTCAACATATTCCAGAGTCTCTCCTTCAACATATTCCAGAGTCTCTCCTTCAACATATTCCAGAGTCTCTCCTTCAACATATTCCAGAGTCTCTCCTTCAACATATTCCAGAGTCTCTCCTTCAACATATTCCAGAGTCTCTCCTTCAACATATTCCAGAGTCTCTCCTTCAACATATTCCAGAGTCTCTCCTTCAACATATTCCAGAGTCTCTCCTTCAACATATTCCAGAGTCTCTCCTTCAACATATTCCAGAGTCTCTCCTTCAACATATTCCAGAGTCTCTCCTTCAACATATTCCAGAGTCTCTCCTTCAACATATTCCAGAGTCTCTCCTTCAACATATTCCAGAGTCTCTCCTTCAACATATTCCAGAGTCTCTCCTTCAACATATTCCAGAGTCTCTCCTTCAACATATTCCAGAGTCTCTCCTTCAACATATTCCAGAGTCTCTCCTTCAACATATTCCAGAGTCTCTCCTTCAACATATATGGGAGGTGGTATATTTGGCTGATCAGGTGTGGGCTGGTATGAGTTGTGTTTTGGCAACATCTAAGCACTGGCTGAGTCTCGAATGCAGAATTGAAGAGATTGAGAGCGGCTTGCAAATTTGGCGCAGAGTGGCTAACAACACTGCAGTCATCTGCAAACTAGATCATGTACGTCTTTGGCTTGTTTAGTTTTGGCATGGAGGCAACTGAGATTAGAGTTTTCCATCTAGGCGGTATTTAATACTCACACCAGAGGGCAGCTGATCTTTCACGAGGTGAATAGCCACTGATTGTAAATAATATGGGGGCTATCACACTGCCATGCTTGACCACTGTCTGGATTATGAAGGCATCTGTTTCAGATCTCCCACTCAAAACTGTTGCAGGATTGTGATGAAGTTTATTGGATACCCAAATCTTTGGAGCACAATCCACAGAGCCTCGTGATTTTATTTATTTATTTAGAGATACAGCACTGAAACAGGCCCTTCGGCCCACCGAGTCTGTGCCGACCAAGAACCACCCACTTATACTAACCCTACAGTAATTCCATATTCTCTACCATCTATCTACACTAGGGGCAATTTACAATGGCCAATTTACCTATCACCTGCAAGTCTTTGGCGGTGGGAGGAAACTGGAGTACCCGGCGAAAACCCACGCGGTCACAGGGAGAACTTGCAAACTCTGCACAGGCAGTACCCAGAATTGAACCTGGGTCCCTGGAGTTGTGAGGCTGCGGTGCTAACCACTGCGCCGCCCAGCATTGACTGCGTCAAATGCTTTGGTCAGGTCGTTGAATGCAATGAAATGTTCCTGGTGTTCTCAAGATTTTTCCTGGATTTGTCAAGCAACAAAGACCATGTCGGTGGTTCCTCTGGAAGGTCTAAAGCCACACTGTGTCTCTGGGAGGATTTCGTCAGCCACAGGAAGTAGGCAATTCGGGAGAATGCGTGTCAGGATTTTCCCTGCTGTGGACAAGAGGGAAAATATCTTGATAGTTTCCACAGCATGATTTATCTCCCTTTCTGAAGATAGTTACAATTGTTGCATTCCTGAAGTCAGGGGTTGCGGGGGAGGAATGGGAGTGCGAGTTCTTCTTCCTCCCAAATCTTGAAGTGAGCAAAAACCCACCAGCTTTGTAGACCTTAGCTGGGATACTATTGGGACTGCAGGCTTTGTTGTTTTTCAACTGTTTGCTTGTTGCAGCTCTCCCATAGATGGTGGTACATCCATGGATTCTACCACAGGATACCGGAGGATAGCCTAAAGCTGCCACTGTGGATGCACAGTTGAAGAATTGCTGAAAATGTTCTGCCCAGCATTGACGGATCGCACTGTCATCTTTAAGAAGAGAGACACCAACCTGTGAGCGAAGAGGATTTTGTCCATTTGACCTTGGTCTATAGATGGCCCTGGTGACTTCAAAAACACTTTGCACGTCATGATGGTCAGCACAGATGCTGCCAGACCTGCTGAGTGGTTCCAGCATTTCTTGTTTTTATTTCAGATTTCCAGCATCCGCAGTATTTTGCTTTTATTATATGATGGTCAGCATATTGTTGCATCTCTTGGGCTTTCTCTTCCCACCACTTGTCCTTTATCTTCCAGATCTGTCTTTGGGTGTCCACCTTGACTGTTGGAATGCTGCCTTCTTGACGTGTAACCTTGGGTTGTTCTGCCAGACAATGAAGGCTGCTTGTTTTGTTCCAGGAGGTTATATATTTCAGCATCATTTGAACCCAATGGTCTGGACACAAGTGTCTCGTACAGCTGATTTTATTTGTTTCCACTGTTCTGAAATTGAGTTGGATGCATGAAGATTTTCCAGATTGGTTATGAGCAGCACTTGGCATTCCTTTCTTCGGTCAAGCTGCTTTAGGGCTGAGACATTGATTTTCTTCCTCTTGAACATTTGGGTCTTGCAATGCCTTGGTGCTAGTTGAATGTTCTTCACTGGTTGAACAAGTTGATGATCTGTCCAGCAGGCATCAGTTTCCTGCAAGGATCGAGTGATACAGAAATCACTTAGATTTTTGATTCAAACAGTGACATAATTCAGGAGGTGCCAGTGCTTTGATCTAGGATGACTCCATGTGGTTTTGTATTTGTCCTTCTGACGGAAGAGGGTGTTTATTATAATGAGCCCATGCTGAGTACACTTTGTCAGCAGGAGGACACCATTTGCATTGGCTTTTTCCACCCCGTTTTTCCCAATGTCTTCTCCAGACTTTGGAGTCACAGCCAACCCTGGCATTAAAGTCCCCATATCGCTTAATACATAGATATATTAAGGGATATGGGACAAAGGTGGGTGTTTGGAATTAGGTCACAGATCGGCCATGATCTCATTGAATGGCAGAACAGGCTTGAGGGACTAAATGGCCTACTCCTGTTCCTATGTTCCAATTTGATGGTTCTCAGTATAGCTGACAAAGGCCAATTAAAGGCTGTCTCCATGTTTACAGTCGGATAATTCCTTCCATAGGCAGTGTAAAAAGCTTATCTTATGGAGCAACATGCACCCTCCCTACTGCTAAGGCAAACACTGAACAGTAATTTAGTTAGTTGAAGTTGCTGTAAGAAACTGCTCTACGTTATTCTCCTTTTTCCATTCAGTTGCAGTGCATAGGATAATGCTTCAAATTGGATGACATACTGATTTTCTACCCCCCCTCCCCACCCCCCATTCCCTCTTGCAAAAATGCTGAAAGAGAAAAATCAAAGTAGTAATTAAAAATTGACTGGGGAAAGTTTGGATGATGCGGAAGAGTTCGGGAATTTGGGGGTTCAGGATCACAAGACTTTAAAAGCAGCACCTCAATTAAGTAAGGCTATTAAACCAAGAGGCATAGAATATAAAAGTCGAGATGGTGCATCTAATTTAGTGACTCAATGGTAGCACTCTTGCCTCTGAGTCAGAAGGTTATGGGTTCATTCCTACTCTTGAGTTCAAATTCTAGGCTGACATTCCAGTGCAGTGCTGCACTGTCAGAGGTGCTGTCTTTCAGATGAGACGTTAAACTGAGGCTCCATCTGCCCTCTCAGTGATGTAAAATATCCCATGGCATCATTTTGAAGAAGAACAGAGGAATTCTTCCTGATATTCTGGCCAGTAGTTATTCTTCAACCAACATCGCTAAAACTGATTATTTGATCATTATCACATTGTTGTTTGTGGGAGTGCAAGTTGGCTGCCACATTTGCTACTTTACAACAGTGACTGCATTTCAAAAATATTTCATTGGCTGTAAAGTGTATTGTGTCATCCTAAAGTCATGAAAGATGCTATATAAATTCAAGTCTTTTCTTTTTGAAGCCAGTCAAGCAAAATGTAGGTAAGTCTGATATCCACATTACAGGAATAGCCTAATAAGAATTAATTTTCTCAACTATTCAGGTTCTGATGAAAGGTCACAGACCTGAAATGTTAACTCTGCCTGACCTGTTGAGTATTTCCAGCATTTTCTGTCTTTATTTTCTTCAGCTGTTAGTGTGTTGACTTTAAAAAAAAAAAGCTGAGTTGCACAACTGACTGAATCCTAGTGGACTGAGAAGATTGCAAATAGAGCTTTCAACTGTGACTTTTGTTAAGGTGAAGAGATCAGTTAATTGGAACACCAAATTTATCTTTGATGAATCAATATTAAGCAACATCAGCAGTAGTTACAATATCTAGTGTTAATGCCCCCTTTCTCTTCTAAATAGGATGTATTGTCTCACACTGTAAACATCAGATAACGCAGCTTAAAAGAAATGTCAACTAGATGTGTCCTTTAAAATATTTTGTGTATGTGAGATATGTACTCTAGTCTGCAGTCATTCTCGCTTAAGTGCTACCAGCAATTACAACATAATGCATAGCATATTAAAGCTATCTTGGTATGGTTCATGTGGACGTACACGATACACGACATGAGAGCAGTGCAGACTGGTATGTGGTTATCAGAAAATGAGACACGCCCTGCAGCTAGACAGAAACGTTGACCCTTGAGAAGTTATAGATGGACATTGTATGCAAAAAAAAAAAGAACTGATGGTATCTTAATGGTGTGAAAAGCCACAATAACTTGCTAAGAATTTATTAAAACAGCATGTTACAAGTGAGACTTCATTTGACTATAGCTTCCTGCCATATTATTTTCCTTTTGCAACTTGATTTTTAACAGCAATTTAAGTAAGGATTTTACAAAAAAAATAAGGACATACATGGAACAGTTTATTTAGAGAAAAACCTTTATGGAAGTAAAGATAATTGAAGATGTAAAGAAAGCTGGTAGGGTAAATTGCATTGGGCATTTGGTGAATAAGACTTAGTTGGATGTGTTATTTGAAGTCAGTGTATTAAAGAACAAATGGGGCAAAGAGCTGCAGAACACGAGAAGCAAACTGTAGTAAAACTAACTTGTTTTCAAAGGCCAGATTTCTAATGTGTCAACTGAGATAGTCTGTGTCTTAATTCATGATGTCAAGAAAACCCTATATGCCAAATGAGAAATATTAATTTAATCAGTTGGAAACTTACATTAGACTTTTAATGGGGGGAAAAAATCCTACAGTAACTTTAAAAAAAAAACTAACAGCCAAGATGGCCACTGCAATTTACATCTGAAATACCAGGACATTGAACTGGAGAGTGACCGCTCCATGGCGCATGCCTGAGCGGATGTATGGAGGTTGTGAGTTGCCCAAGCGTCAAAACCCCCCTCTCTGCCTTCCTGGTGGGGTCTAAAGGAGTGCAGAGCACGACGTTTGGCACCGGTATGGCTGCAGAAACTGCCGGAAACATGCCAAAGGTGACACATGACCGCCTTCAGGGTTCCGCTCCGGATTTTCTGTTAGAGTTTACTTCCTTAGCCTTGGTCTAACACAAGTCCTCGAGGCGGCCAACATCCCCAGCATATACACCCTACTGAGCCAGCGGCGCCTGAGATGGCTTGGCCATGTGAGCTGCATGGAAGATGGCAGGATCCCCAAGGACACATTGTACAGCGAGCCCGTCACTGGTATCTGACCCACCGGCTGTCCTTGTCTCCGCTTTAAAGACGTCTGCAAATGCGACATGAAGTCCTGTGACATTGATCACAAGTCGTGGGAGTCAGTTGCCAGCGATCACCAGAGCTGGCAGGCAACCATAAAGGCGGGGCTAAAGTGTGGCGAGTCGAAGAGACTTAGCAGTTGGTAGGAAAAAAGACAGAAGCGCAAGGAGAGAGCCAACTGTGTAACAGCCCCAACAACCAATTTTATCTGCAGCACCTGTGGAAGAGTCTGTCACTCTTGTATTGGCCTTTATAGCCACTCCAGGCGCTGCTTCACAAACCACTGACCATCTCCAGGCACTTACCCATTGTCTCTCGAGACAAGGAGGCCAAAGAAGAACTGGAGACAGAAGTCTAACAAGAAGCCCAGCCAGGACAATAGCTTGCTCTAAGTGATTAGTGATTGAATTACCTAAAATAGCTTAATTAGTACAGCAGTCAAGTCAATCCGCTCACATTAACTTTGAAAGAGCCTACCCCCTTCAAGTGTGAATTGGCAGCCTGGGGCACGTGGAACCTTGAATTTCATTAGAAGTTTCCAGAAAACGTCATTAAAAACAAAGGGGATTGAGAGAGCCATGTGACCATCTGTCCATCTCTGAAGAAGCTAGAAATTTGGTTGCACAGACACAAGACAAGCAGTAACTGAGTGTACAGCAGCAGAAAGCGGCATGCTTCCCTTTCTCTCTTTCTCCTCAGAAAACATCAAGTTTGAAAACCGCCGGCGACTGGGGATCCTCCAAACCCACAGACCGCTACAGCCAGCAACCAGGAGAAGAGAGCCAACTACAGACTCTGCCTTCAGGAAAACCCTGAGAAAAGCAAGCCAGCCAAAATACACTTTGAACAATCAAGAATACAGCTTCAGCTGAGGACTACTGGATCACCCACTTTACAGACTGTATTTAAGTTCCATTTATTCTGGACTTTATTCCAACCACCAAGTCTATTTTCCCTCCTGTAATCTATTTGTGTATGCTAATGATTCTCGTGTGAATGTGTGCGTGAATATGTAACATTTTTTTAAGTCGGGTCAGCGTGTTAAGTAAACTTAAGTTAAATAAACTTACCTCTTTCTTGTTTAAACTCAAGAAAATCTGTCCGATTGGTTTTTTCACGATTACAGTAATGGAAAAAGATAGAACACTCACTGAAGTGGTAAGCGCAACCACTGTTTAAAAGGAATAAACCCTGTTGCGGTCAAATAAGAGGAAAGGGGCAAGAGGGGAGCCTGAGACTCCCTCCTCACCTGGCCGTCACAATGAAGAAAATAATTGAACACAAAAAGAATACTAAACATTTCATAGAACCCTGAACCCATTTAAAATAAGAGCTGAGACGTTACAATGGGAGTTTTTGAACACTTGATATAGTTGATATTCCAAACAGTCGTTTGGTAGTAGAGAACTTGAGTATCACTGAAAATAGAGACATGTTGTTGAAGCTTTTCGTCCTGCACTTGTCAGGACAATCCGCAAGAATACTGATGTAAGGGAAGACGACGACTTTATTCTGTATCCGAAGAGAGTGCTGATTGGTTGGAAAGTGAGTGCTGATTGGTAGAGGCGTTGCCGTGGATAATGCACCAGTTTACGGTGACTGACAGTTAACTGCCAAGCTTTGTTTGAAATTAAAACCAGGCAGCTCGGCTCTAATTGGTCAAGGCATTGCCCTGAGGAATGAACCAGTGAATGGCGGTCACTTTTATTTAGCTGGAACAAGGCACAATATTTGTACATGTTGGACGGAATTTTACGCCACCCCAACGAGCTGGATGGTGGTGGTGAGGTGGCATAAAATGGAGTGGGAGGCTTTCCCGACCCGGTCCTGCCTCCGCCCCCCTTTATGTAGGGTGGGGGGTGGGGGAGGTGGAAAAAGTCCTGCCGGCCCCGGGCCAATCAAGGCAAGCGGGAGTCCTGGAGCCGGGAAAAGCAGCCTGGGAAAAGCACGCGGCTTCCAATTGTCTTTGCGGGGGGGGGGGGGGGGGTGGTGGTGGAGGGAGGGGCCCTGCTTATTGGGCATATGGTGCCCAATGGAGGGATGCCCCCCTTTTTTCCCCCCCAAACGACCACTGTTGCCTTGCCAGGGCCCGACCGATTACCCCCGGCGGGGCAACCAAAACTTAGCATTCCTCCTGGCTCCCTGACATCTTTTCTGAATGCTGGGCTGTAATCGCAGTAGTCCTGCTGAGTGGCCGGCAGCTCAGTGAGGCGGGACTTCCTCCCTCAAGTGGTGGAAGTCCTGCCTTGGAATAATTAAAGCCTGGGGACCTGTAAAATACGGAATGGATCCCCAGGCGAGGTGGATGCGGGTTTGCCACCAACTTTTGCGTCGGAGGCCAGCCCTCATCCGCCCACCGTAAAATTCCGGCCATTCTTTCAGTCTGCAAAGAACAGGGCCCTGTGTATTAATATATGTAGCTTTCAGTATGCACATATGCACCACACTGTGAGCCCGACTGACCATCTTAAATTGGTTGTCAGCATAATTCTTAGCGCCCTGAGGATTATTTAGCAACTGTTGTCCAATCGCGGAATCGCATCTAATATTAGACACTGTTTTGAGTTTTGCAAGCACGGGCTGGCTGGATACGGCCTGTGCCTTGCCTGTTGCAAACAACGGAAGGGACATGTTTGATATGATCTGCCAGTCTTTGGGATATACCTAGCATCACACTGGCAGTGAAATTCATACATCACTTTACTCATTTGTGTGATAGGCAGGACGTCTTTTTGGCTCGACGGCAGCATCCTGCTGATGGCTCCTACACCCCCTTTAGACTTGTACTGTTACGACCTGGTGAGAAAGATGTCTAGGGGTCCCTCTCTGCTTTCACCTGGTCTTATGGTAACCGGGCTTAATTTTAAACATACCATGTTTTTAGCTCCCCTTTGCTGAATCCTTGTTCACCACCTTCCAAATATAAGGCAAAGAAACCAACACAAACATGTTTTCTTTGGTTTAAAGAAGAAAAGTTGAAATTTATTAAACTTGAACTTAAACTCTAATTCGGTTAACGCATACGGATATATGACGTGCCCAAGCTAGCATGCATATGCAATACACACATGCAAATAGAGACAGAAAAGAACAGAACAAAAATAAAGTGGAAAAGTTTGAGGTAATAGCTGAAGAGTTGTTGTTATGGTTCTTCGAGCCCACTGTAGAGTCCTTGACTGTAGGTAGTTCTTGCTTTTTGTTGGGGCCCAGTATTCTTCTTAAACCTTGTTCGCTGTAGGAGACGTTTCTCTCTTGGGGGTCATGTGTCTTCAGTGGATTTGGAGTTCCGTGAGAAAGAGATGGGAGCAGACCGAAGAGATGTTCTCAGTTTAGGAGCAAGCAGTCTGAGTTCAAAACTCTCTGTGGCGAGTTCAAAAAACCCTGGAACTGACATTCATATGACCAGCTGGTCCAACCAGTCTTGGCCCCTGTGGATTGCATCAGCCCAGCAGGCCCTGGAATGCGTTTGCCCACCCCCTCACTGACTGTTGATCAACATTTATTGTGGGTTGAATGTGTCAGGGAATGGTCCTTCGTCTACACAAGCACTGTCTGTTAGTATGCAAATGTTTTTTCCAGCCAAGGCTGATCTGTTCAACAAGTCGTTTCCTCGCTCCAGCAACAGTTCAACATCAATGTTCATATGACAAAACCAGTGTGCCTCGTTCTTGGCAGCTGGGGGCCTACATGACAGTATCCTTTAGTTTATTTTTCCTCCTCTCATTCTTTCTACCAAAATGTGTCACTTCACATTTTTCTACATTAAATTTCATCTGCCACGTGAATGGCGCCCATTCCACCAGCCTGTCTATGTCCTCTTGAAGTCTATCACTATCCTTCTCACAGTTCATAATACTTCCAAGTTTTGTGCCGGCTTCTAATTTTGAAATTGTGCCCTGTACACCCATGTCTAAGTCATTCATATATATCAAGAAAAGCAGTGGCTCTAGTACTGACCCTTGGGGAACACCACCAGTTCGAAAAGCCGCTACTATCTGTTTCCTGTCATTCAACCAATTTCATATCCATGCCGCCACCATCCGTGGACCTCAACTTTTCTGACCAGCCTATTATTTGGCACTTTATCAAATGCCTTTTGGAAGTCCATATACACCACATCAACACCATACTCCCATCAATCCTCTCCCCTACCTCATCAAAAAAACTCAGTCACATTATTTAAACATGATTGACCTTTAACACGTCATCAGTGCTGGCTTTCCTTAATTAATCCACCCTTGTCTAAATGACTGTTAATTTCGTCCTGGATTATCGTTTCTAAAGCTTTCCCACCTCCAAAGTTAAACTGATCGGCCTGTAGTTGTTGGGTTTATCCTCCCATTCTTTTTTGAACAAGAGTGTAACATTTGCAGTTCTCCAGTCCTCTGCCAGTACCTCTATATCTAAGGAGGATTGTCCTTACTATTTGCTTTTTTTTAATATTCTCAGACTTGTACCATCATTGTCCATCAGCTCTGAGCAACATATAATATCTAACGTTTAAACTACATTAGCAGCTCAACCTACATTATATAACAATACATTATACTCCCCATATTTTGCAAACCTAGTTGTAAAGCACGTTGTGCTCCAACTCGCCTTCACTGACAACACAGGAGATTTGTTAATCAATTCATATAAATTATGAACATACATAATCGGAAATAAACTCGTATTCAGGCATCTTGTATGCTCCCTCTGCTGATTTCATAGCTGAACCATATCTGTTCAGCAAATCCCCAGCCTCCCTTGATAGAGGCTGAGGAACCAACTAGACACATAAGCCCTATGAGCAGAAGATTGGCCAGGGTAATGGGTGCATCTTTGCAATGAGTAGAAACCACAGTTTCTCACAAGCAGATCTTGTCTACAGAATCACTCTGTTCATAAACGTGATTGTTTGTTTCCTTTCTGGTTTACAATGCAGCTATTTTAGTAGCATTAAATAGCCACTCATTATTTTCTCTTCACCTACCTTCTGAATCTGGCTTCCCCTTTTCCTCCTATTAATTGTTCTCCCTCCTGTTCTTTTTCCTTCCCTAGTATTACTATGTTTTTTCAAATAAATATATTTAACTAAGTACAATAAAAATAAGTTTCTTCAGGTACAATGAAGAGGTAAAAAGGTTGAAGACCTGTGAGCTGCCATGGTATTTCCTAGGATTTTCCCATTTGATGTCAGTGGGCTTCCAGCTGAATTAATTGCATTCTCTGTTCCTGCATCACAAACCCCGTTTACTTGTCTTTGTTCCATGTCCCTTGATACTCTTATTTCACGAAATTCTATTGAACTCAGTCTTGAAATTTCCATTGACCCAGCAATCAAAGACTTTTGGTTGAGAGTTCCTGATTTCCACTATCCTTTGTGTCCCTATGTTTGTCCATTCAGTGCTCCAGCTCGGGCACCTGAAGAAATCTAGTGCAAGACCTGTCTTGGTATCCCTGTGGACTGAAGGGTGTATGGGGGCCCTGGGGCAGAACAGTGATAAAGAAGATAGGTTAGTGGATTCTCACTGGACCCTCCCTTCCTCCTCACTTCCCCCACCTCCCCCTGACCCGCGACAATCGAGCAACAATACCCAGCCAGTAGGCAAAATTGTGCTTCCACTGTGCCCTGACCATGCGAATGGTCCAACGCCGGAAAATTGTGTGATCCTGTTTGACAGATGCGCAGAACCTGTTGGGTGTTCAGCAGGTGTTCAAAGATAAACCTATCCAGTACTTTTTTCCTCCCCCTTTATTTTAACATTTAGTTTTACATGTCATCTGAGTTTCAAAGCCTTGAACATGCCTATTCTAATTTAGAGATACAAATAGTCTTGGAAAAAATAAATTGACGTGATTGGTTTAAACAAGTTGCAGAGTTAGTTTTTTTTAGCCAATCAAATGGCAAAGAAGTCAATTATAATATCGTCAAACTTCATGTTTTTCTGTGGCAAGCAGGAAGTGATGGCTGCCATCAGATAAATAATCTTGCTGGCCAGACTTAGAGTAAAATTGTTGGACTAGAGCAATAACAAATGGATAATCTTGAAGTATATTTTTTCTATTTTGTATTTTTTTTTTGTTGTATAGCAGGTTAGCTTTGTGCCTGTTATTGAAAACGTAAATCATATTCTTGGGAAAGAATAAAAAAGAACTTCAGCAGCTGGAGCAGAATTCTTCTGATGGAATAAATCAGACTTGTCAAAAAATGCTTTAGGAGCTTAACACAAATACTACAGAGGGTCTTTGCATGAAGAATAATGTGTAACTGTTTAGAAAAACATAAGACATAGGAGCAGGAATAGGCCAAATGGCCCCTCGAGCCAGCTCTGTCATTCAATAAGGCCATGGCTGAACTTTTATGTTGCCTCCACTTTCTCACCCTATCCCTATATTTCTTGATTCCCTTAGTGCCCAAAAATCTGTCAATCTCAGTCTTGAATATACTTAATGACTGAGCATCCACAGCCCTCTGGGGTACAGAATTCCAAAGATGCACAACCCTCGCTGTGAAGAAATGTCTCCTCATCTCGGCACTAAATGGCTGGCCTCCTTATCCTGAGACTATGACCCCTAGTTCTCGACTCCAACCATAGGAAAGAACCACTCAGCATGTACCCTCTCAAGCCCTCTAAGAATATGTATATATGTTTCGATAAACTCACACCTCATGCTTCTAAATACCAGAGAATATAATAGTTTGGTAAAACATATTTGTATTTGTTGTATTCATGAAAGTAATATGTGTGTGTGTATATAGACAACAGGAAGTGTTTCTTTACATGCCTTTTGTAATAGTTTCCATTATGAATCAAGGTATAACTTTGACAGTTCACTGAGATAATGATCTGAAGAATAGAAAAGCAGTACTGTGTTTGTAATAAAAAGGTTCATTTGTCAGAATGAAGAATTTGTCATTGCGCTCAGTTGTCCATCTGGCACTTTTGCAGTAGGTAGTAACTTGCATTGAAATTATACAGCAGACATAACATAATATCTGAACTAGTCCAGTAAGGAAAAATTATGCATACAGTTAGCATTTCACCTTTAATGAAAACATGTTTATGATAATTTTGCAAAAGATTGCGTATGTATGTCCATCTGTGAATTTGTCCACTGTTTGTAAAGTCAGATTTTTTTTTGTATTGCATAAGAAATTACGAATTTGCTCAGGTTTGGTTTGATGCACGTTATGCACTCCATTCCTGTTTGTTTTATAGTAGCATTTTTGCAAACCCAAATTCAGGTAAAACATTGTTGAAACCTCTAATATTAATTATTAATTTTTATGAAATTGTAATAATAGAGGTAGAGCCCCAAGTTACATGATTGATTACCATACTACTCTCTGCTTTTGTGACAAGAGATTGCTATACGTGAATTATTGCACATGTTTCTGAGACATTCCTTATATGTTGTAAACATTAGTTAAATTTTAATGTTGAGAAATTAAACATCAACATTAAAAATAAAGTTTAAGATTTTCCCAGTGTATCAGCGGGTGTAGCTATATTACTGTAACATTAATCCTACACAACTAAACAATGCACTTTTTCTCCTGAAGAACCATCCAGCATCCAAGTTATTCAGGTTTTTGCATATTGTATTCATGGAGTTAGACCAGTTATGGGTTCCTATACAAATCCGTTGACAAAGCATCTTATATAGATGTAGATATGAGTGATATAAGTTGGTGAGTGCAGAATTCCTCAAGTGCAGCCTGACTTTTCAGATATCCTTCCTCCTCTTCTAAAAGCATAAATATAGGGGGATTTCCTTCGGGAAACCCACAGTTCCACGATAGTTGCCATTGCCAATAAAATAGTCATGTCAGAACAATTGCTGTAATGTCTCCTGATCATTTGAAAGTAGAAATATTTGTGCATTAGTTTCAAACAGTTATTCTGGCAGCCACTTAAACAAGCTAATGAGACAGATTGCTTCCCAATGAAGGTGTAATTTCGGCCTTTAAAATGTAAGTTAAACCAAGAAACACAGACCAAAATAGCTAATATTTATTTAATTACTGCATGTATTGAGATGCTTAATTAATACCTGGCCTCCATCATTAATGTGTCTGTCATGATATTCGGTCGGAATGTAACTCATCCAGTCTGCAGCAGACCTATTCAGAAGCCACATAACATAAAATACATAGGTTTATGACGGGAATAAAAAGACTAGTTCGTCCACCAAATATGTCCCACACTCATGATGGCTGGAGCATCATGACGAGACATTTCCTACCTCCCAACCCACCTACAAACATAAAACCTCCTGGGGGAGTCAAAAAAAAAAACACTGAACCAGATGTGTAAGAATTGTTTGCCTTTACCCAGTATGTATTTTCTTGTATATTATAGTCACTGATCTGACAGCGGCTATCAGAAATGGCCACAAACCCTCAAACTTTACATTTCTGTGCTGCTTGCTGAACATGAGCTACAAGGCATCCTCTCATTACCTGTGACTGGCTGATAGTTTCATTAAACCAAAAAGAACATGGGAATGAGACATGCAAGGAGGTGAATATGGAAATGGCAGTTGTGATCATCTTGTAATCCATGTGCTAACACTGTATTGCAAGTGAAACATAAGTGTTGGATTCAAAGTGATATGGGAGCTGAAGCATTCAAGTTGAATTTGAATTTTTGGATTATTTGTGGAATTTTTCATTAATTCATTTTTTTGAAATGGAATGATTCACAAATTTGTTTAGTCATCTGAACTTGCAGTATTGTACTGCCTTTATTTTTGAGAGATTTTCAGGAGTCTTTATCTTGAAGAATATCTTGTACACGCCTCTAGTATAGGTAGGTGGTAGGGAAATATATAGGGAAGGTGGGGATGTGGTAGGAATATGGAATTAGTGTAGGATTAGTATAAATGGGTGGTTGATGGTTGGCACAGACTCGGTGGGCCGAAGGGCCTGTTTCAGTGCTGTAATTCTAAACTAAACTAAGCTTTTTCTTGCTAGTTTTATAAATACTAATAGTTATTAGAAAAAGTAAACTATGTTACATATGTAATGCTGCGCAATGCATAGGACACGTTCTTAGTTAACTCAGCCTCCACATAAAAATGAATAGAAAATCATGAAAGATAATTTCTTGTAATCTGTTACTAAACTTCCTTCATTTTCTTCATTCATCTGTCCTTTATAAAGGCTGTAAGCCACGGTGGGGTTCATTCCATGGGTGAGGATGCAGCCTCCACCCCTGTTCCTTTAGATTGAAAAGTTGTATTTTTCACTCTGCTATTTAAGAAAGATGAGAGAAGGAAACCAGGGACTTGTAGACCAGTTCACCTAACATCTATTGTCAGGAAATTACTGGAGTCTATAATTAAGGATGGCGTGACAGAGCACCTTAAAAATTTCCAACTGATCAGTGAGAGGCAGCACAGGTTTATAAAGGATCGGTCATGCCTGACAAATCTGATAGAATTTTATTTGAAGAGGTGACTAAAGTATTGGGGAATGTCTATGGATATTATTTATACGTACTTCCAGATGGCATTCGATAAAATTCCTCATAAGAGACTGTTAGCTGAAGTTGAAACTCTTGAAATTGAGGGAAAATTATTGTCTGGTTAGGAAATCGACTAAGCAGCTGGAGACAGAGTGTAGGGGTCATGGGCATGTGCTCTAATTGGCAGCATGAGACTTGTGCCCCACAGGGATCTGTGCTGGGGCCTCAACTATTCACTGTATTTTTTTTTAAAAGACTTGGATGACAGGATGGAAAGCCATATATCCAGATTTTCCAATATCACAAAGATAGGTGACGTTTTAAGCAGTGTAGCTGGAACCATAAAATTACAAAGAGATGTTGAAAAAATCATAGAAATCATAGAAAGTTTAAGGCACAGAAAGTGGCCATTTGGACCATCGTGTCTGTGCTGGACGAAAAACGATAGATTAAGTGAATGGCCAAAACTGTGGCAAATGGGTTTCAATATAGACAACTATAAGGACATCCACTTTGGATCTAAAAATGATAGATCAGCGCACATTCTAAATGGTGAAAAGCTGGAAGCAGTGGAGGCCCAAATCCATAGATCATTAAAATATCATGGTCAGGTCCAAAAATAATCAAACAGACAAATGAAAAACTGACCTTTATATCTAGAGGACTTTAATACAAGGTGTTAGAAGTCATGCTGCAGCTGGTAAGACCACACCTGGAGTATTGTGAGCAGTTCTGGGCACCACACCTTAGAAAGTATATGTTGGCCTTGGAGGGAGTGCAGTGTAGATTTAATAGAATGGTACCTGGACTTGCAAGGGTTAAATTACTAGGAGAGATCACAGAAACTAGGGTTGTATTCCTGGAATTTAGAAGATTAAGGGGTGATTTGATCAAAGTTTAATCTATTAGGGGAACTAATAAGGTAAATAAACCAATTCCACTGGTTGGGGAATTTAGGACTGGGGGTACAGCCTAAAAAGATCCAGACCTTTCAGGAATTAAATGAGGAAGCACTTCTACACGAAACGGGTAACAGAAGTTTGGAACTCTCTTTTGCAAATGACAGTTGATGCTGGGTCAATTGTTAATTTTAAATCTGAGATTGATATATTTCTGTTAACCAAAGTTATTGAGGGATATGGGGCAAAGGCAGGTATATGGAGTTAGGTCACATCTGCGCCATGATCTCATTGAATGGTGGAACAGGCTTGAGGGTCTAAATAGCCTACTCCTTTTCCTGTGTTCCGAATGACTATTCTTTGTATGTGCTTAATCAATGAACACTGGCAGGTTATTCAATAGTAGGACTATTGCAGCTGAACCCACTCCTGTCCTTAAGAGGACAACCATAAATGAAGGGTCACTGGATAATGATCATATGTGAGAACCCTGGCAGATATTGTTCCTTCCTAGTCTTAAGGATACTGGGGCTAGATGTAATACCT
Source organism: Heterodontus francisci (assembly GCF_036365525.1). Classification (NCBI taxonomy): domain Eukaryota; kingdom Metazoa; phylum Chordata; class Chondrichthyes; order Heterodontiformes; family Heterodontidae; genus Heterodontus; species Heterodontus francisci. The sequence goes on from NC_090375.1 coordinate 94,692,832, forward strand.
GCATTGCCCGGTCTGGGATCAAATAACTTTGCATTGAGTCACTCAAGTTGTAGCCTATGTTACACCATAAATATTGGGACACAAGTGGTGTAGATTTTTATTTGTCCTCTTTGTTTCAGTTTTAGCATTAAAGGACTAGGGGACACAGATTTAAGGTTTTGGGCAAGAGATGCAGGGGGGAATGTGATGAATAACTTTTTTGTACACAGCGTGTGATAATGACCTGGAATTCACTGTCAGTGGGGGTTGGTGGAATCAGAGCTGGTGAATGATTTCAAAAGAAAATTTGATGGGCACTTGAGGGAAATAAACTTGCAGGGCTGCGGGGATAGAGCAGGGAAATAGCACTGATCAGATTGTTCCATAGAGAGCCGGCACTGGCTCGATGGGCCAAATGACGACCTCCTGTGTTGTTATGATTCATAAATACCCTCTGTTTCTGTTCTAGTTCCCACCTGGAAGATTAATTTCTCTTTCTCTTTCAGATGCTGATTGACCTACTGTGTATTGCCAGCATTTTCTGATTTTATTTCAGATCCAAATCATGTTCTGCTCTGCTCAGCTCATATTTGAGTTGTGGGGAGAGGAAAAACAAATCACGAATTACAGGTAGCAGTCCTTGTTGCCTTCCGACAAGTGGCTGCATGAAGACATTGGTAACAGCATAAGAACAGTTTGTGCAATGACCCCCTCTGCAGCAGAAGCCATGCAGATGAAGAAGAGGATAAATATGCAAAATGGTGGAAACTGACAGACTGTCTAAAGTTTAATTCCTAAAAGCAGGATAATAAGAGTATTCCTGTCTCTTGTTACAGGTGGTAAAGCTGATATTTTGATGGTGAAAGTCTTGGATTTGCATGAAGAATGTTCAATGTTTGTAACTTTGTGTCAGCCATTGATGGAAACCTCCACAGAGCAAGCTGTTGAAAATGATGGCTGCACCAGAAAAAACCCACTCAAGATTTTATTCACAAGAGAAACAGCATCCCACCTTGGGATCAGTGCAGGAGATACTGTTCATGTCTATCCACCATGGTGAGTGCCATATATCCTAAAAAATACAAACTGGTTCAATTGTTTCTTGAATAAGGTGTTAAAGCCTGAAATAAACCTATTATAATTTATATCCTATAATGATGTTAAGGATCAAATAAGGGATTTTTTAAAAAAGCCCTGTAACTAACCAATGGATGTCACAATGAAAAAAGGTGCCGTAGTCCTGAACTGCGGTGAATTAGTGTATGTCTAGATGATGGATTCGCCAAGGTTTTATTGAAATATATTGCTCGTAAGGTTGTACTGTCTGGTGTCTTCCTGTATTCTATTTAGATGGAACAGTTTACATGCATATTACTTCCTTCTGTACATATTACAGTTGGTTAAAAGAAAACCGAGTATTTTTACAACAAATTGTGGCTATTGTTACGATCTGGTGAGGAGGGGTCAAAGGGCTCCCCTCTTGTTCTCCTTGTTTGACCACAACAAGTTTATTTTTTTTAAATGGATATACTTGCCAATTCAGTGAGTGATTAACTGTTTACGTGTTATGATAATAAAAAGAACCAATTGGACAGATTTTCAAGCGTTTAACAAAGAAAGAAATTAACTTTATTGTACCTTAATCTAAGTAAAATAATAAACTACGCTCCAACTTACACGCACACACTCGAGGTTCACAGACATACAAAAATAGGTCATAGAGTGAGGAAGGATAGATTATTTGAATTAGGAACCGGAAAAATAAAAAGGGGTATACAGTCTGTGGAGGTTGATGACTCGGTGGTTAGGTTGAATTCGGTGATCCTGAGACTTCCGGTTTGAAGATGTGGACAGCTGATTTGGTCCTCCTGGAGACAGGGATGTGGATGATTTCCTTCAAAGGGTCTGTCTGCAGCAGTGAAATGCTTAGGTGGTTACGACCAGCAGGCAGGGCTCGAAGCTTGCAAGGTGGGTTGGAACGAGAGAGAGGGGAAGGACCCCACTTGGGTCTTTTCTTGTCAATCTCCAGCTGCTTGTCTGGTTGCTGCAGAGAAAACACCAGCTTCAGCACACAGATGGTGGGCTTGTCATATGACTGTCACCTAGTGATTGAAGCATGGTGATTACCAGTGGGTATTCCCTCTTGCAACTTAATCATTCCACGTCTAGGAATTCCCTTCTCACAACCAGGGTCCCATTGTTCAAGCGATTAGGTTTTTTGGTTCGTTTCCACCAGTTTAATGTCCAGGTGATGGCCTTAATGTCTTGCTAATGGGGACAGAATCGATAGTTCACTCAGATTCCCCAAGTCATTGTTCTTGCTGGGACTGGGCAGACAATCCGTCTCCACCTTGATGCATTGGAATGTGGAGTATAGTGATGCAAATTGGAGTGGCCATCTTAGCTGCTAGTTGAGCCACCTTTTATCTTTTTTTTATCTTTTAAATTTAATTCAGATTTCTAGCCAGTGGATTAAAAAAATCATTATTCGCCATAGCATGTTTTTGTGATACTATTCTTTCACAGTACAGTGTATTCACTGGTAACCGGACATACTTCAGCTCCTAAAACAAGAAAAGTAGTTCTGTTGTGTCTGAGCTGGTCTTATGACGAGAGTGCGCCTGCTGCTGCAGCTCAGTAGCTGCCTTGGTCAAGTTTTGTGATGGTGATGCCACTCCTTGATTTAAATAAGCTTCCACATGTGGAAATGCACGCCCAGGGTGCTTAGCATAGTTAGCTGGAGGGTAAAACATTATCATGACTCTACAGCTTTCCATTGAAGGGAAATTTGTAGTGGCAGTAGAAAAGCTGAGTAATTGTTTAGATTGGCACAAGGCAGAAATGTGAACAAAACTGCACCTGTTGATATATACGAGTTAGAGATCATGCTGCAGGAGATGGCTTTAATATGAGACTGAATGCCACTCAAGTGCAAGTTGCATGAAGTCACCACCCAAGTCAATGCAGTCACTTATACTTGGCTGCAAATGAGAAATGGCCTTTTTATTATCATGAGGAAGACAAAAGTAAGTGCACTCATTTTGTTGTACATTTCTATCAATTACGGCACAACTAACATTGTTAACTGCTGCAGAGGTTCCCTTTAAGGGTATCCAATCTTTTGGAGCTGCGGACAGGATACATGTGTCCACATCAGTGAGATGTTCACATGATTTCCCAGAAATGTGAGGCCTGATGAATAGTAAATCTAAATATCTCCTTGTGCAAGATTCCAAGCCCTTGCACAAAAAAGCAAGATCCTTAGCTATATACATAAAGACCCCCACACATAATAAATATAAGCCCCCCCCCATAAATAATAAGTCAAGTTAGTGTGCATTTCCTTTCTGCCCCAGGTGTTTACTCCCATTGTCATCAGATTATGGCATTCAGATGCTAGAATATCATGACACAGCAACTAAGTGTGACAAACGAAGTGTCTGCCAGGTGCAAGATTTTTACTATATTACACAGGTATAATTGCTAGCAGATCTATTATTCATGGTGAGTTGGAGGATGCACTATTTTGTAAGGAAATGTTATGCCATGCAACACAAGATGCATCATTACCAGTTGACAGTACTGAATGAGTGAAATTGCATTTTTATTCTGAGATTCTTATTTATGTTTTGGAGTTTGGTTGAATTCCCAGATGCTCTCCTTTTTTCTCTGCAAAATTTAATTAAGTAGCCTCCACTATCAATATATGCTCCTTTATTTATGTGCTAATTTTTGATTTGTCACATTCTTTGAAGTCTAGTATACAAAACAAGATGGTAGGTAAGATGTATGGAATGGAGCCAAATTTGAAAAGGTTTATTCAGGTAAAGTTTATGATGAGTTTTACTTCAAATTTTGTAGAAAACAGTCACTAATTACCTCATTTGTACTTAATTGGTAGTTAGAAAATGGAAACATTCTAATTGCTGACACCTGTGAGAGAGAAAAATATAGATAGAGAGGGGCAGACAGGCAGTGTCTTCCGCAACCTAATTAGATTTTAAAGGTATAAAAAGTAAGTTGTTTTTCAAATCAAATGAAACCTCTTTCAGGAAAAATACAGTAGGGGAATGTAGGTGATGAAGACAAATGGTTTGAAGGTAACTGGGCCACTGGTGCCTCACTACCCCTTGGAGGGAGCATCTGGGAATGATGGGATGTTAACAAAACCCAGGTGATAATTCGACCTTTCAAAATTCACCTAATATTTTAATTTGGAATAAAAACTCAAATTTAGATGAGGAAAGACATTGTTTGCATCCCTGTGCCCTACAGCTGTTAATAATTAAAATGTTTACATTTTCTAACTGCCAACACAGATGGTAAAGAATTTTTATTTTGAAATTTAACTTTAAAAAAAATAAGTGCAAATTTTGATGAAAGGCACCCCCTCAGCTTAACGTACTTTAAGAAATGTTTGGAATATAAAATAAGAGCTACCATACGGTGCATTAGTTGTTTCTTTTTCTCCGACCTCAGTTTTGCACATGCAGTTTAACAAGAAAGATAACTCTGTTTAAACTTTGCTTGATTAATTCTTTTGAAATTTATCCTCCGGCTTGCTTCAAATAATTTTGAAAAGCAGCTTATCAGAAATTGCTGGAAGCTAGAGAGAAATCTCAGTTCAGTTGATTGAACAGTATTCATGCAACCTGGAAATTGGGTGTACGGCACATGTCCAGACTCCACGATCCAAATTCACCTAATAGTGTCAGCCATGGTCAAATATTTCAAATCTAAGTCCAACCCTTTTGGAATGGCTGAGACCACCAAGAAAAACCTTCAATGGAGGTATTAAAAGGCATAAAAAAACAATAGAGTGGATAAATGTAACAATGTTGTTGTGCAATATGTAATTTTAATTTTTTAAACACATATATTGGACATTAGAAATTGCAGTTATTGAGAAAACCAAATGATGGATGAAAGCTATTCAGAAATAATTTTCTCTGAAATGGTCTAGAAATTAGAATACACCCAAAAACTAGGTGCAGACCTCAGTCGCTGAGCTTGAGTGGATAGGCTGAAGGCATACATAATTTTGGGCCTCTGCCTTCATTATCTTTAAAGCTGGCCCCAGGTCACTTGCTGAAGTAGAGGACTTGAAAATCAGGCTACTGCAACCCTCACACAAGTTGTTAAAGGAGAATGACTTGGAGCAGTGGGCTGGTTGAGGGGGGGTAACTATTGAGAGGGAGGGTAACAGTGGCCAGGAATGTTAGGGGGGTGGGATGCAATTAGGATGGGTGGTGGTGTGGTGATTACATACGAACATACGAATTAGGAGCAGGACTAGGCCATGCGACCCCTTGAGCCTGCTACACCATTCAATAAGTACATGGCTGAAATGATTACTCCACATATCCACCTACCCCCGATAAGCTTCCACCCCCTTGCTCATCAAGAATCTATCTACCTCTGCCTTAAAAATAATCGAAGACTCTACTTCCACTACCTTTTGAGGAAGAGAATTCCGAAGACTCACGACCCTCAGAGAAAAAATTTCTCCTCATCTCTGTCTTCAATGGGCGACCCCTTATTTTTAAACAGTGACCCCTAGTTTGAAATTCTCCCACAAGGGGAAACATCCTTTCCATATCCACCCTGTCAAGACCCCTCAGGATATTATATGTTTCAATCAAGTCGCCTCTTACTCTTCTAAATTCCAGCGGATACAAGCCTAGCCTAGCCAATCTTACCTCGTAAGACAGCCCGCCCATTCCAGATATTAGTCTGGTAAACCTTCTCTGTACTGCCTGCAACGCATTTACATCCTTCCTTAAATAAGAAGACCAGTACTGTCCACAGTACTCCAGATGTGGTCTCACCAATGCACTGTATAGCTAAAGCATAACCTCCCTACTTTTGTATTCAATTCCCCTCGGGATAAACAATAACATTCTATTAGCTTTCCTAATTATGTGCTGTACCTGCAAACTAACCTTTTGCGATTCATGCACTAGGACACCCTCTGCATCTCCGAGCTCTGCAATCTCTCACCACTTAGATAATATGCTTTTTTATTCTTCCTGCCAAAGTGGACAATTTCCCACTTTCCCACAATATTCTCCATTTGCCAGATCTTTGCCCACTCACTTAACCTATCTGTATCCCTTTGTAACCCCCTTATGTTCTCTTCACAAGTCACTTTCCTACCTATCTTTGTATTATCAGCAAATTTAGCAACCATACCTTCGGTTCCTTCATTTCAGCCATTTATATAAATTGTAAAAAGTTGAGGCCTCAGCATAGATCGCTGTGGCACACTCCTTGTTATATCTTGCCAACCAGAAAATGACCCAGTTATGCCTACTCTCTGTTTCCTGTTAACTAGCCAATCTTCTATCCATGCCAATATGTTACCCCCTACACCATGAGCTTTTATTTTCTGCAATAACCTTTGATATGGCACCTTATCAAATGCCTTCTGGAAATTTAAGTACACTACATCCACTGGTTCCCCTTTATCCACAGCACATGTAATTCCTTCAAAGAACTCCAATAAGTTTGTTAAACATGATTTCCCTTTCACAAAACCATGTTGACTCTGCCTGATTACCTTGAATTTTTCTAAATGCCCTGCAATAACATCTTTAATAATAGTTTCTAACATTTTCCCTAAGACAGATGTTAAGCTAACTGGCCTGTAGTTTCCTGCTTTCTGTCTCTCTCCCTTTTTGAATAAAGGAGTTACATTCGCTATTTTCCAATCTAACGGAGCCTTCCCCGAATCTAGGGGATTTTGGAAAATTAAAACTAACGCATCAACTATCTCACTAGCCACTTCTTTGAACACCCTAGGATGAAGTCCATCAGGACCCGGGGATTTGTCAACCCGCAGCTCCAACAATTTGTTCAGTACCACTCCCCTGGTGATTGTAATTTTCTTGAGTTCCTCCCTCGCTTCCATTTCCTGACTTGCAGCTAATCCTGGGATGTTACATATATCCTCAATAGTGAAGATCGATGCAAAATATCTGTTCAGTTCATCTGCCATCTCCTTATTATCCATTGCTAATTCCCCAGACTCACTTTTTATACGACCAATGCTCACTATGTTAACTCTTTTTTTGAATATCTATAGAAAGTCTTACTATCTGTCTTTATATTACTAGCTATCTTTCTCCTGTGCTCTAATTTTACCTTCCTTATCAATCTTTTAGTCCTTTGTTGCTGTTTTTTATATTCTGTCCAATCTTCTGACTTGCCTCTCATCTTTGCACAATTATAAGCTTTTTCTTTAAGTTTGATACTATCTTTAACTGTTTTAGTTAACCATGGATGGCGGGTCCCACCCTTGGATTTTTTCTTTCTTGTTGAAATGTATCTATTCTGTGTATTCTGAAATATCCCCTTAAATGTCTGCCACTGCATCTCTATCGACCTATCCCTTAACCCGATTTGCCAGTTCAGTTTAGCTAGCTCTGCTTTCATGCCCTCATAATTGCCCTTATTTAAGTTTAAGCCACTCTTCTCTCCCTCAAACTGAATGTAAAATTCAATCATATTATGATCACTGATACCGAGGGGTGCCTTAACTATGAGGTCATTAATTATTGCTATCTCTGGTGATTGTAACCATCCTCCTTACACCCATTACAATCAGTGGTCCACATGGTGTTAAAGTGGAGTAGGGAAGAATGTTCCTGTTCTTTCATGCTCCACATTCAGGTAAGCATATTTTAAATACTTGCCGCCTTGGTTGCAACCTGCACCGCTTACGTTGGGCCGCATGTGGACCTGATTTTCTTGAATGCTGCCGGCTGTGTTGGCTCTGTTCAGGACAACCCAATATTGCAGAGGGTGCTACAAACAATGTTAATCCCTTTATTGGAATAGGCAGAGGGCCAATCGGTTGCTTCTTGTGTTGGCCCTGTATTTTTTTTTTGCCTACACCAATATGGCAGCCAGAGCACTTGCAGCTCATAATGAATGTGCTTTTCCGGCTTGCCATATTGAAGGCTTGGAGGCCATTTAATACTCAAAACGAGGCCACACAATCGAATTTCTAGGTCACTGTTTTGTCACCGAATGGTCAGATTGTACAGCAATAGAGTAAAAGATTTACATAATAAAAACAAGAAATGCTGGAAATACTCAGCAGGTCTGACAGCATCTGTGGAGAGAGAAGCAGAGTTAACGTTTTAGGTCAGTGATCCTTCATCAGAACTGGCAAATGTTCAAAATGTAATAGTTTTTAAGCAAATAAAGTGGGTGTGGGGCAAGAGATAACAAAAGGCAAGGTGCTGATAGTATGGAGGGGTCACCGAAAAAAACTGACCAGAAGGTCATGGAGCAAAGGCAAATGGTATGTTAATGGTGAGCTGAAAGACAAAGCGTTAGTGCAGAGAGGGTGTTAATTGACAGAAAAATGAACAGCCCTGGCCCAAAGCACAAACGTGAAAAAAAAACAGTGGGTAGGCAGATGGTAAAAAAATTAATGATGAAACAAAATAAACAAATAAAACAACTAAAAATCAAAAGGGGGGCCCGTCACGCTCTGAAATTATTTAACTCAAATGTTCAGTCCGGCAGGCTGTAGAGTGCTTAATCGGTAAATGAGATGCTGTTCCTCGAGCTTGCGTTGATGTTCACTGAACAATGCAGCAAGCCCAGGACAGATACGTGGGCATGAGAGCAGGGGGGGATGTTGAAATGGCAAGCAACCGGAAGCTCGGAGTCATGCTTTTGGACTGAGCGGAGGTGTTCCGCAACGCGGTCACCCAATCTGCGTTTGGTCTCCCCAATGTAGAGGAGACCACATTGTGAGCAGCGAATACAGTATACTACATTGAAAGAAAACGACAGAAATGTGGAGGTTGTTTAGGGAGCACTTGCTGCGACTGCTGGATAGGTTTGTCCTGATGAGACAGGGAAGGCATGGTAGGGTGAAGGAACCTTGGATGACAAGAGATGTGGAACAGCTAGTGAAGAGGAAGAAGGAAGCTTACTTAAGGTTGAGGAAGCAAGGATCAGACAGGGCTCTAGAGGGTTACAAGGTAGCCAGGAAGGAACTGAAGAATGGATTTAGGAGAGCTAGAAGGGGACATGAAAAAGTTTTGGCGGGTAGGATTAAGGAAAATCCCAAGGCGTTCTACACCTGTGTGAGGAACAAGAGGATGGCCAGAGTGAGGGTAGGGCCGATCAGGGATAGTGGAGGGAACTTGTGCCTGAGGTAGGGGAGGTCCTAAATGAATACTTTGCTTCAGTGTTCACTAGTGAGAGGGACCTGGTCGTTTGTGAGGACAGCGTGGAACAGGCTGATATGCTCGAACAGGTTGAGGTTAAGAGGGAGGATGTGCTGAAAATTTTGAATGATATGAGGACAGATAAGTCCCCGGGGCCAGACGGGATATACCCAAGGATATTACGGGAAACGAGGGAAGAGATTGCTGCGCCTTTGGCGATGATCTTTGCGTCTTCACTGTCCACTGGAGTAGTACCGGATGATTGGAGGGTGGCAAATGTTGTTCCCTTGTTCAAGAAAGGGAATAGGGATAACCCTGGGAATTATAGACCAGTCAGTCTTACGTCGGTAGTGGGCAAATTATTGGAGAGGATTCTGAGAGACAGGATTTATGATTATTTGGAAAAGCATGGTTTGATTAGAGACAGTCAGCATGGCTTTGTGAGGGGCAGGCCATGCCTCACAAGCCTTATTGAATTCTTTAAAGATGTGACAAAACACATTGATGAAGGAAGATCAGTGGATGTGGTGTATATGGATTTTAGCAAGGCGTTTGATAAGGTTCCCTATGCTAGGCTCATTCAGAAAGTAAAGAGGCATGGGATTCAGGGAAAGTTGGCTGTCTGGATACAAAATTGGCTGGCCCATAGAAGTCAGAGGGTGGCAGTAGATGGGAAGTATTCAGCATGGAGCTCGGTGACCAGTGGTGTTCCACAAGGATCTGTTCTGGGACCTCTGCTCTTTGTGATTTTTATAAATGACTTGGATGAGGAAGTGGAAGGCTGGGTTAGCAAGTTTGCCAATGACACGAAGGTTGCTGGAGTTGTGGATAGTGTGGAAGGCTGTTGTAGGTTGCAACGGGACATTGACAGGATGCAGAGCTGGGCTGAGAAGTGGCAGATGGAGTTCAACCTGGAAAAGTATGAAGTGATTCATTTTGGAAGGTCGAATTTGAATGCAGAATACAGGCTTAAAGACAGGATTCTTGGTAGTGTGGAGGAACAGAGGGATCTTGGGGTCCATGTCCATAGATCGCTCAAAGTTGCCACCCAAGTTGATAGGGTTGTTAAGAAGGCGTATGGTGTGTTGGCTTTCATTAACAGGGGAATTGAGTTTAAGAGCCGCGAGGTTATGCTGCAGCTCTATAAGGCCCTGGTTTGACCACACTTGGAATATTGTGTTCAGTTCTGGTTGCCTCATTGTAGGGAGGATGTGGAAGCTTTAGAGAGGGTGCAGAGGAGATTTACCAGGATGCTGCCTGGACTGGAGGGCATGTCCTACGAAGAAAGATTGAGGGAGCTAGGGCTTTTCTCATTGGAGCGAAGAAGGATGGGAGGTGACTTGATAGAGGGGTACAAGATGATGAGAGGCATAGATAGAGTGGATAGTCAGAGACTTTTTCCCAGGGTGGAAAGGGCTATCACCAGGGGGCATAATTTTAAGGTGATTGGAGGAAGGTTTCGGGGAGATGTCAGAGGTAGGTTCTTTACACAGAGACTGGTGGGTGCGTGGAATGCGCTGCCAGCGGTGGTAGTAGAAGCAGATACATTAGGGGCATTCAAGCGACTCTTGGATAGGTACATGGATGATAGTAGAATGAAGGGTCGGTAGTTAGTTTGATCTTAGAGTAGGTTAAAGGTTCGGCACAACATCGTGGGCCGAAGGGCCTGTACTGTGCTGTACTGTTCTATATTCTAAGTACAAGTAAATTGCTGCTTCACCTGAAAGGTTTATGTAGGTGGTTTCTATTTTAAATGTAGCGCAGCAATTAATAACGGTAAGTTTGACATGAAAGTATAACAACAAAAGGTGATGAGAAGAACAGAGGTTTTATAGTCCGGAAGAACACACAAATGTAAGTTTTTTTTTAACAAAATGAGATAGGTAGGTAAACACCAGTAAAAATTGCTGAACTTTAGATTGAGTTTACTACACTATTGTATTGGACTTGCATCACGATCAAGCTAAAATATTTAAAATAGGATAGAATATAGTGGAACAAATAGAGGCAAAGCAAAACAGAAGTATTTTGTTTATTACTGTGATATTGATATCTGTTAAATATAGACCTGAAACCTCAGTAACATTACTAAAATAAAGCCCTCCTCATCTTAATTCACTCAATTCATGCAATCTGATTCAATATTTGGAGCCCTAAATTTCCACATGACTACTTTTTACTGTTCTCAATTCAAATTATTAAATACTTCAGTTTTTATTGGTGCAAAGAAGGAGTTGTAACAATCTGGAATAAGATGTTTTAGAGGCTATGTTACAGCATTCAAATTTGAGTTGATTCTTCTTTAGGGTCTTCACGTTGTCTAGTAAGTTGAAAACCTAGTGCAGTGCTTAGTTTTATATTTTGTAGTTTGAGCCAAGAAAGAATCTTCCTGTTAAGCTTGTCCAGACGTAAGCTGAGGAAATTCCATTCATTCCATCATGACGGGTTGGATGAGAGAGCCTACCAATGATTCAAGCAATAGTTCTTCTGGAAGATTGAACGGACTGATTATCTCTTATTTGGTACATCACGTTCCCTGTTTGTGCAATTTTCTCTGGATGACTAGAAGAAAGAGAACTATATACCCAGCTAATGTCTAAATTATGTTATACATGTACAAACAGCTTTCTATCCCTGTTCCTTTCACCTAGAATATATATTTGAAGATTGTTATCTTTCACCTGTTTCACAATAAACCAGTTGTTTTTTTTATCTGTATAACAGACAAGAGTGAGCAAGAGAAAGAATGTAGTATCTATCAACATAAATGCAGTAGCATGATGGTCTGAGTGTAACTTGCAGTAATTATATACAATTGCTGGTAGAATTTTGTGAATGGTATTCTGATTAGCTGTGTACCATGCATACTGTGGTTAGATGCTTCCTCACCAGTCTTATGTTGAAAAAATGATAATTTGAATTTATATAGTGCTTTTAATGTATAAAATATCCCATGGCATTTTGCAGATGGGAAAGAGAAAACAAATAAATGGAGTGAGAGTTAGGAGGGGTGACCAAAGGAGTAGCCAGAAAGACTTTTAAGAGCAGAATGAGAGGTAGAGGGGTTTAGCCAGGAAGTTATAGAGAATAAGGCCAAAACAACTGAAGACCTTGTCATGAATGCTGAGACAAAAGGAGCAGGTTTTTCAAGATACCACAGTTGGAAAACCAAATGTTGTGGAAGAGGATTCAAGGATCTAGACTGAGGCTGGCTGGTTGACTCTTGTGACAATGCACTAGTTCGTTACCAAAGTGCCACATTAAGATCCTTTCCAGCACTGGCACAAACATCAAGCCCGCTCAGACACAAAAGAAACCTGCAGCTCAACAACCTTAATATCTTAAATTGCATACATTTCTGGGAAAAAAATCCTTTCGATTTTTGAGATTTTCTTCTGCTGCTTGCATCTTTTTGCGGTTTGTAATTTTTTTTCCATGGTTGTCATGTAGCATGGTTCTCTCAGTGTATTGTTCCACAGAAGCAGGCTGAGAACCATAACTCCCACAATGCATCTCTCGCACATAGCAGGAGCTGAACATTCCTCAACCAGTTCAAGGTTCCATTCTACCTAGTTGTCTATGACGGAGCTTGTTGTGAAGTTCCACAGTTGGGCCTTCTCCATTGCCATTATATCCTTTCTGGCTGAAGACATCAAAAATATAGTTCCACAGGAGCAAGGTAATAAGAATTCCCAAAAGGCATCTCTCTCTGAAATACCAATCATCTGCATTTCACTCTGAGTGAATCCTGTAAGGCTTGTCCAAGCATCATTGGCAGGCTTCACAAATCGGAGTTTCTGTAGCATGGGCATTGTTTGCTTCAGTCAGTTATGAAATTTGAATGCATGGTAGTGGTTCCTGAACAAGTTCTGCTCGGCATTTGACAGCAGACTGGTAAGGGATTAAAATTCTTTCTGTGCATTATAATACCTTTTAGAGGCGTTTTTGTTTACATAGAATTTACAGCACATAAAGTGGCCTGTGCTGGTATTTATGCTCCATACAGACCTCCGCCTGACACTGCTTCATCTAACCCTATCTACAGATCCTTCTCCTTTCTCCCCTGTGTAGGGTCCTTTTAAAGGCATCTTTGCTATTAACCTCAATTACTTTATATGGTAGCAAGTTCCACTTTGTAACCACACTCTGGATAAATAGGTTCTCCTGAATTCTTGATTGGATTTATTCGTGACTACCGTTTATTTATAAACTAATACAAGAGCAAAGTACTCCGGATGCTGGAAATCTGAAATACAAACAGAAAATGCTGGAAATACTCAGCAGGTCTTGCAGCATCTGTGGAGCGAGAAACAGAGTTGACGTTTCAGATTGGTGACCCTTTGTCAGAACCCAGTTCTGTTTTTATTTTATTTTTGTGAACCCTAGTTTTGGAATCCCCTTTTATCCTATCAAACACCTTCATAATTTTAAAGACCTCTATCAGGTCACTCCTCAGCCTTTTTTCTCGAGAAATAAGCTCCACCGTGTTCAGTCTTTCCTGATGGGGATAATTTCTCTGTTCTGGTGCCATCCTTGTAAATTTTTGTTGGGCCTTCTGCATTGCCATTCTATCCTTTCTGGCTGAAGACACAGAAATTAGCGGGTCTCTGACAGCTTGATTTAATGACCTTCAGACAGAGTTATTTTTAACAGAAGCAGTTCATTTTGACTCCTTCCCCTTCAAATACATTGGGTCCATCACATTGATATTAAACTGATGCTGCATACATGTTACCTGAACATTGTTTAACATTGGATCAAAATCCATATGTTTGCAAGCTTCCAGCAAAGCTATTATTTTGATCTTTAAAACTTACCTTTTGGCAAGACAAATCTTGCAGCTTGAAATTTAAAAAAAAAAACACTTTTTTTGCCAAATTTCTGTGATGAAGAGCAAATATAATGTTTGAAGAATCAATTTCATCGGAACCCCCCACCTCCTCCCCCCCGCCCCCCCCCCCCCCCCCCCCTCCCCCACAAAGGTTCTGCTGGGTAAGGCATATTACAAAGCTATAAGAAAAAGATTCCAGATTGGATTTCTGATGTCAGCGAACTCAGCAGACATCAGCTGTACCAATGGTGGGGATGCCACAATTGGTTGTAGCCCCTCTGGTCTTGGGAAAGGAAAATTGCAAAGGGTTCTATTTGTTTTCCATCACATCTGCTGGCAATGCACATGTGCAAACATTGGGTGAATGCAGCGTTCGGTTTGCCTGTGATGTGCTTCCAGGTAGAGTATTCATTCTTGAAGCTTACTCCTGATTAAATTGCAGTTGGGTGAGGTGCAGCAATGACTTGGCTCCCGTGGAACTGCACCTCAGCAAAGAGTTGGTGGAGGGGAAGTAAACAATTTAACCTAATAAATTAGAACAATAAAGAAGAATTTCAACCCTGAATCAGTGATTTTAAGTATTGTTCCAATAAAACAAATAGTTCGAAGATAGTTAATTACACTATATTGTAACTGCAGACATTGCTGCCTTGATGGTGAAAGATCAGGCTATTGAATTCTGCCTGATAGTAGGCTGGGGTACTTGGACTGAAGAGTGCAAGTGCTATAGGCTGGAATTTCCAGACTCCAGTGACTGCCAATTTTGGAATGTGCTGCTGACGTCAGTAGTTACTCTAGGGAATATTTTGCATTCCAGTTCCTGGCAATGGTCAGGTGGCTTACAGCAAACAGAGGAAAAAAAAAATCCCATTTCCAGTTTTTGTTTTAAATAGCAGCCAAGTGGAGACAGCTGTATTGTTATTTATTAAGAGTAAATATATGTTAATGTTGATTATTTTTATGGCTGTTGTCACATTTTTTAAAACTACATTCATAGATCACATATTTATTTGTTGTGGTATATATGGGTTAAAAGTTAGAATAGCTTACTGTTTGTTCTTTAGAGCATGCTTTATTGTACCGAAGCCAAAAGACAACTTCAACTCGTCAATGAGACTGTTTTGTGGAGCTTAAACTTCCAGTAAAGGAGGGTTGAATGGGTTGAATCCCATTTTTAAAAAAAAATCCGTAGAACATTTTTTTTTATTGATGTCAATCTTTTAACTGAGTTTTTTTAAAACCTTTTTACATAAGAATTAAGTACTATTTGATAAATACATTTAAATAATTTAACTAACTACAGATGTGACTATTACCATGCTAAATTTAAATATAGTAATTTCAGTCTATTCATTGTTTTAATCAGACTTTAGTTCTCCAAGAACCTGCAAATTATGTGGCACAATCATAACCTTTACTTTAAAAAAAGCAATCTTGGTGTTGGTAATGTCTAAGAGATGCTGAGCTGTTTCTACAATAACCAAAGCCTGGATTTTAAACTAGTTTGTTTTCAATGTACCATAATCACAATCTTATAATACCATTTGAGTGACCAAAATCAATTCTGCAAGTTTGAAGTTGTGGTTAACAACAACAGCTTATATTTATATAGTGCATTTAACGTAGTAAAATGTCCCAAAGCACTTAACAAGATCGATACCAATAAAAAAGATTTGGCCACTTTTTTTAACACAACTATAGAAGGAGAAATCAGGAAAGATGACCAAAAGTTTGATCAAAGAGGCAGGTTTTTGGGAGCATCTTGAAAGAGGAGAGAGAGAGATAGTGAAGCAGAGAGCTTTAGGGAGGGAATTCCAGAGCTTATGACCAAGGCAGCTGAAAGTATGACTGCTAATGGTGGCGTTATTAAACTTGGGGATGGGCAAGAGTGCAAAGCTCTTGGAGGGTTGTAGGGCTGAAGGAGGCTGCACAGATTTGGAGGGACAGGGCCAGAAACAGGGAATGATTTGAAAACAAAAATGAGGATTTTAAAATTGTGGTATTCTCAGTCAGAAGATCAGCAAGTAAGCCAGAAGTGTAGAGTTGATGATCCATCTCTGCCTCCTCCTCGGGTCCCCAGCATCACAGATGCCAGTCTTCAGCCAATCCAATTCACGCCAAGTGATATCAAATAGCAGCTGAAGGCTCTGGATACTGCAAAGGCTATGGGCCCTGACAACATTCCAGCAATAGTACTGAAGACGTGCTCCAGAACTAGCCACGCCCTGAGCAAAGCTGTTC
Organism: Heterodontus francisci; assembly: GCF_036365525.1. Classification (NCBI taxonomy): domain Eukaryota; kingdom Metazoa; phylum Chordata; class Chondrichthyes; order Heterodontiformes; family Heterodontidae; genus Heterodontus; species Heterodontus francisci. The sequence continues at coordinate 94,709,071 of NC_090375.1, forward strand.
CAGTACAGCTGCAACACTGGCATCTACCCGGCAATGAGAAAAATTGCCCATGTATGTCCTGTGCACAAAAAGCAGGACAAATCCAACCCGTCCAATTACCGCCCCATCAGTCTACTCTCTATCATCAGTAAAGTGATGGAAGGTGTCATCAACAGTGCTATCAAGAGGCACTTGCTTAGCAATAACCTGTTCAGTGACGCTCAGTTTGGGCTCCGCCAGGGCCACTCAGCTCCTGACCTCATTACAGCCTTGGTTCAAACATGGATCAAAGAGCTGAACTCAAGCGGTGAGGTGAGAGTGACTGCCCTTGACATCAAGGCAGTATTTGACCGAGTATGGCATCAGGGAGTCCTATCAAAATTGGAGTCAATGGGAATCAGGGGAAAACTCTCTGCTGCTTGGAGTCGTACCTAGCACAAAGGAAGATGGTTGTGGTTGTTGGAGGTCAATCATCTCAGTCCCAGGACATCATAGCAGGAGTTCCTCAGGATAGTGTCCTAGGCCTAACCATCTTCAGCTGCCTCATCAATGACCTTCACTTCATCATAAGATCAGAAGTGTGGATGTTCACTGATGATTGCACCATGTTCAGCACCATTCGCGACTCCTCTGATACTGAAGCAGCCCGTGTCCATATGCAGCAAGATCTAGACAACATCCAGGCTTGGGCTGATAAGTGGCAAGTAACATATGCGCCACACAAGTGCCAGGCAATGACTATCTCCAACAAGAGAGAATCTAACCAACTCCCCTTGATGTTCAATGGCATTACTATGGCTGAATCCCCCACTATCAACATCCTGGGGGTCACCATTGACCAGAAACTGAACTGGACCAGCCACATAAATATTGTGGTTACAACAGCAGGTCAGAGGCTGGGAATTCTGCGACGAATAACTCACCACCTGTCTCCCCAGTGACTGTCCAACATCTACAAGGCACAAGTCAGGAGTGTGATGGAATACTCTCCACTTGCCTGGATGGGTGCAGGTCCAACAACACTCAGGAATCTCGACACCATCCAAGACAAAGCAGCCCGCTTAATTGGCATGCCATCCACAAAGGCTCCTTCGCCAGCACCTTCCAAGCCTGTGACCTCAGCCACATAGTGACAAGGGCAGCAGATGCATGGGAACACCAATATCACTGTTCCTTCACTGTCGCTGGGTCAAGATCCTGGAATTCCCTTCCTAACAGCACTGTGGGTCTACCTACACCCCAGGATTGCAGTGTTTCAAGAAGGCAGCTCACCACCACCTTCTCAAGGGTGGGGTGGGCAATAAATGTTGACCGAGCTATCAACGCCCACATCTCCTGAACAAATTTTTTAAAAAGGGGTGATGGGTGAATTGAGTTTAATGTTTGCAATTTGTGGATCTATATGTGAAAGAAAATGGTTGAATATGGAATCAAAATTAACTCAGCTCTTTCTTAACCTTATGCTGAATGCGTGGTAATTAATGCTTTAAGTTGGCTTGAAAACTAAAGGCTACATTCTTTTGGCTAGGCTGCAGCCTGCATTCTGACTTTCTTGCCTTTTATCAGTCTTTTCTAAAATATCTGCTGCAGTTCAGTTGGAATAATATTTTTTGAACTTATTCCTATGTCTTTTTGCTTTAGGTTCTGCTCCTGTGGATAGGCTGACAGCTTTCCTAAGATATTCATCAATGCCTTCTTTGGCCAACAGCAGATCTAAGTTACTATTCAGCCAGAACATCTCTGTGTCCCACGTTTCCTTTTCTCCTGCAGAGAGACATTGCAGTCTCTACTCAATATCTTCCTGACTAGCATGGCTCAGTTTAAGAACTATGAAGAATGGAAATTGAATCCGCAAACTTCCCATCAGCATGTAGCACTGCTATTTTCACATGGACTAGTCAAAGATGGCCATCACAAATTTGTAAACAGGAAGTCATGCTTGTCATATTTGTAGAGTTTTTTGTGGTGTCTTGGTCAAGGAAATGCCATAGATGTTCTGAATATGGATTTTCAAAAGGAATTTGATGGGTTGTACAAAAAGCTTATTGATTAAATTAAAATACATAGTATTTAAGGAATGTGCAGCATGAATAGGACATTGTTTAAGCAACAGAAGACAAAGAGTAGTTAATGATTTTTAAACTGGAGATCATCGTTCTTTTCTGTATATATGTATGATCTAGAATTAGGTAGGGATTACTTATCACAATTTGCTAGTAAATGGGGAATATGGTTGGCTTTGAAGTAAGCAATTTCTGGCTGACGTAAGCTAATGGATTATACTGATAGGTGCAATTTAATGCTAAGAAATATGAGGAGATACAATTTGGCAGGCAGAAGAGCAAGAAGAAATATACACTAAATTGTAAAGCCATACAAAGGATTGGAGGAGCATAGAGAAAACCTTTACAAGGGGGAGAACCAAGTGAAGCAAAAATAGGTTCTAGATTTTATCAATAGGGTAAACAGTACACAAGCAAAGTGGTTATACTAAACCTGTACAAATCTTTGGCTAGGCTACAGTTATGAATATTGTGTCTAGTCTTGGATGACCTCCTTTAGAAAAGATGTCTTGGCGATAGGATACAGAAGAGGTTCACTAACATGATTCAAGGGATGATAGTCTTTAGCTATAAAGAGAGGCTAGAGAAATAGTGTGTTTTTTCACTAGAACAGAATATATTAAGAGAACATTTGATTGAGGTGTTCACATTAATGTAAGGTTTTACTAAAATAGGGAAAAAGTATTTCCATTAGTCATTTACAACAACAAATTGCGTTTGTGCATTTTCCCTGCCATCATTCAACTGCTGGATGCTTATGCAGAAATGAACCACATGCTCTCTGATCAAACTACCTATACTTGAAGCAACAACAATCATCAGGAAATGCCAACCAAATATACCCTTCCTTCCTGCAACTACTATTTAAATCTGTGACTACCCTTTGTACTAACTGGCAAACTTACTTGAGTTCCTGATCATCTACAAAGTGCTCCCTGGGTGGCATGAGGTGGAAGTGTGGGCCCAAGCTACCTGCAGTGGGCACCGGCTCAGAGGTGGTACTCCTCCTTGTCTTCACAGACCTAATAGTCGCATTGAGGTCTTGGGCCCTGTGAAATGTGTTCTGTTCAAATCATCTCTTCAACTCCTAGGACTTCATTCTTAATAGTGCTGAGTGACTTGGCCAGTGACAACTCCTGTGAATGTCTAATTTCTTAAGAGTGGGTATTTTTGTGATGTTGTTTGCTCAGAAAGATGCCATACGGAGTTGGAGAGAACATGACAAGCAGTTGCGGATGTGGAAGTGTCCGGGCAGTTGTCAGAGTTGCTGCTCTCTTCTTCCAAGATGAAAGAGACTGTTTAACTGTAAAAGAGTGACATTTGCCCTTTAATAAATAGCAGGTGACTGTAAGTTAACAATGAACGAGAAGCTGAAGCTATGCTGAGCCTTAGAAGTCTTAGCCAAGGTTCTCTTGCCAGATTATCTCCAACCTCGTCCTCTCCTACAGTCTTTCGTATCAATCTGCCTATCAAATCTAGTTGATCCAGTACATCCTAATGAAAGGGGAATGGGCTAGCACAAGAGAAAAGGCTGATATTAGTCAGCAGAAAGTGAAGAAGTTAGAAGTGATTTGTTTTTCATACAGGTTATTGGAATTTTCTACCACAAGTTCCTTTTGAGGTTGAGACGATGACATTAGAATTAGAACATTACAGCGCAGTACAGGCCCTTTGGCCCTCGATGTTGCGCCGACCTGTGAAACCATCTGACCTACACTATTCCATTTTCATCCATATGTCTATCCATTAGTTAAAAGGGAATTGACAGATATTTGCAAAAAGCATAATATAGCTAGCTAGGAGAGTGCAATGAGAGTAGACAGCTTTACTTGAAGGGCTAGTACTGGTACTAATGCATAGGACCTACTGGCCTCCTTATTATGGGCTGTAATTTCTGAGTTTCTGTAGATGAACTTTCTCCTTGAAGCAAATGATAATGCCCCAGGTACCTTGCCAAAATTTGCGGCATGATCCTGTAAATACTGGTTACCTGTTACAGACTGTTTTCATGCAAATGTAAATCAACATAAACTGAAAATCAAAATGTGCGTTCTATGGAAAAGTTATGGCTTGTGATTGACTATCAGAGACACTGCTTTCCCTCAATCCTGCTCACCTGTGATCTTTCTCTCTATATATCTTTCTGTGTATCCTTTTGTCTTTGCTTCTTGATAGCTATTTTTTGCTTTTCCCTTATTCTTTGAAAGGCCCATCTATGAAATTCATAATATAAAGGAAAGTCGTCTTTGCAGCTACGTGACCTTTTTTCTCTGAATTTTGAAGCTTTGTTTTTCAATTTCTGCTTTTCCAGTTGTGAATGATGGTAGCACCACTGTTTAATTTTCCAATGCAAGTGTTTTTTAAATTCATTCACAGGATGTAGGTGTTGCTGGCTAGGCCAGCATTTTGTGCCCATCCTAAATGGTCCTTGAGAAGGTGGTGGAGAGCTGCCTTCTTGAACTGCTGCAGTCCATGTTGGGTCGATACACCCACAGTGTTGTGAGGAAGGGAGTACCTGGAATTTGACCCAGCGACAGTGAAGGAATGGCGATATAGTTCCAAGTCAAGACGGTGTGTGGCCTGGAGGGGATCTTGCAGGTGATGGTGTTCTCATGCATCTGCTGCCCAAATCCTTTGAGGTGGTAGAGATTGCGGGTTTGGAAGGTGCTGTCGAAGGAGCCTTGGTGCGTTGCTGCTGTGCATCTTGTACATGGTACACACAGCTGCCACTGTGCATCGGTGGTGGAGGGAGTGAATGTTTGTGGATGGTGTGCCAGTCAAGCGGGCTGCTTTATCCTGGATGGTGTCGAACTTCTTGAGTGTTGTTGGAGCTGCACCCATCCAGGCAAGTGGAGAGTATTCCATCACACTCCTGACTTGTGCCTTGAAGATGGTGAACAGGCTTTGGGGAGTCAGGAGGTGAGTTATCCGCCACAGGATTCCTAGCCTCTGACCTCTTATAGCCACGGTATTTATATGGCTACTCCAGTTCAGTTTCTGGTCAATGGTAACCCCCAGGATGTTGATAGTGGGGGATTCAGCGATGATAATGCCATTGAATGTCAAGGGAAGATGGTTAGATTCTCTCTTGTTGGAGATGGTCATTGCTTGGCACTTGTGTGGCGCGAATGTTACTTGCCACTTATCAGCCAAGCCTAGATATTGTCCAGGTCTTGCTGCATTACTACATGGACTACTTCAGTATCTGAGGAGTCGTGGATGGTGCTGAACATTGTGCAATCATCAGCGAACATCCCCACTTCTGACCTTATGGAGCAAAAGTCATTGATGAATCAGCTGAAGATGGTTGGGCCTAGGACACTACCCTGAGGAACTCCTGCA